>NC_081308.1:50928108-51255707 GCF_030435805.1 Mustela lutreola | reverse complement strand
TATCTGCACCTTGGACAGGTGACCAAGCAGCTGCTTTCCCCTTGGGCCCAGGGGCCCAGGACAGGCATGACTTCTGCCCAGACTCCTTATCAGAGTGCAGCAAGCGCCCCATGTCTAGACTTCCACTAGTGTCTCCTCAGTCATGTTTCCGTCTCTCCGCACAGAGAGCTGGTGACACTTGTCTTACCACCAACCCACTGTTTCAGACAGGGCCGGCTCTCCTGTTTGCGACCGTTTCCGACAACAAGGCCATCGACCCCTCATCCCTGGGGCAGCGTGCTGCACTTTCCCAGACATGTTCCTGGGGAGCGCAGTGACAGACGTGTCCCTTTCCTTAAGGCTCTTCCCACAGGCGCAACCGAGCATCTCTGTCAGGCAGCGGGGATGCCCGGGCCAAGATGATTTCGCTCCATGCGGGCTTATTACACCGAGCTGTGGAGACAAGCTCAGGCAAGCAGCAGCCGCATCCCGCAGACCCGACTCTGATTTCCCAAAGAATGCTGTGCTTTCCCAGACGTGATGCCCGGGCAAAGAGGCTTTCGCTGTATGCGGGTTTCTCCCAAAGTGCTGCGGACACTAGGCTACGGCAACCGGCACGAGCAGCCAAGAGACTGCTATGATTTCACAGAGGTTTTAAGCTTGCTGCGAACCGCACTTCGCTGCTGCTTCCTCAGCAAGACTTTGGGCGTTCGCTCTGTCGCGTCAGGGATTAAGAGCTGTGGGAGAGCTAGTGCCTCTTGGGCCTTGCTTCCCGGGCTCCATGTTTGCGTCTTGGTTTCACCGTGCCATGCCGAAATAAGCAGATACAGTCACAACCCTGCAGTGGCATGCGTGGCCTAGGATGGCACTCTATGCACACTACTATCTCCCGGTGTAGGCCGGTGCTCTGCCGCTCAGGTGGACTCGGCGACAAGGTCAGTGCCTTCCCCACGGGAGAGGAGAGGCGACAGGATCTCTGCACACCACTCGTGCACTGGGATGGGGAGGAGTGAGGGTCTCTCCCCACTCCTTCCCCGGACATCCCGTGCATCCGCGAACGCTTTCACATCTTGGAGGAAGACGGCATCTGACTGCCCGTTCTTTCAGGGAGCTACTTCTGCGAGATCAGGGTAGGCGCCTGGTGGCAAGCGCATGTCTGCGTCTGGGATAGTTGGCCAGGAACTGCTTTCCCCTTGGGCCCAGGGGCCCAGGACAGGCATGCCTTCTGCTCAGACTCCTTCCTCTAGTGGAGGAAGCGCCCATGCCCTAGTCTTCCCTTCGTGTCTCCTTCTCACCAGGGTTCCGTCTCTCCGCACAGAGAGCGGGTGACACTAGTCTTACCACCGACCCGCTGTTGCTGACAGGGCTGGCTCTCCTGCTTGCTACCGTTTCCGACAACAAGGCCTACTCCTCTTCCCCGGGGCAGCGTGCTGCACCTTCCGCAGACATGCTCCTGGAGAACGCAGTGAGAGATGTGTCCCTTTCCTTAAGGCTCTTCCCACAGTCGCAACCATGCTTCTCTCTCAGGCAGAGGGGATGCACGGGCAAACAGCATTTCGCTCCATGAGGGTCTATTACACGGTGCTGTGGTGACTTGCTCAGGCAAGCAACCGCAGCCTCCCACAGACCCGACTGATTTTCCAAAGAATGCTGTGCTATCCCAGACGTGATACCCGGGCAAAGAGGCTTTCGCTGTATGCGGGTTTCTCCCACCTTGCTGCGAATACTAGGCTAAGGCAAGCAGCAACAGAAGCCAGCAGAACCGACTCTGATTTCTCAGCAAATGCTGGTGCTTTCGCAGAGGCTTTGGGCTTGGAGCCAACAGCACTTCGTCGCTGCTTCCTCAGCAAAGCTTTGGGCGTTCGCTCTTGGGCATCAGGAAAGAAGAGTTGCGGGAGAACTGGTTTCTCTTTGGCTTTGCTTTCCCGGGCTCCATTTTCGCGTCCTGGGTTCAAATTGTCAAGGCAAAATAAGCAGACAGCCTCCAACCTGCAGCAGAGTGCGTGGCCTAGGATGGCACTCTTTGCACACTACCATCACCTGGCGTAGGCGAGGCTTGGCATTTTGCACTGGCGCTAAGGCGGACTCGGGGACAAGTTCTGGGCCTTCCCCACAGGAGAGGAGAGGTGACAGAATCTTTGCACACCAACCGTGCACTCGGATCGGGGGGCTGTTGGGGACTTTCCCCCCTCCTTCCCCGGACATCCCGTGCATCCGCGAACCCTTTCACATCTTGGAGGAAGACGGCATCTGACTGCCCGTTTTTTCAGGAATGTACTTCTGTGAGTTCAGGGTAGGTGCCTGGTCACAAACTCATATCTGCACCTTGGACAGGTGACCAAGCAGCTGCTTTCCCCTTGGGCCCAGGGGCCCAGGACAGGCATGACTTCTGCCCAGACTCCTTATCAGAGTGCAGCAAGCGCCCCATGTCTAGACTTCCACTAGTGTCTCCTCAGTCATGTTTCCGTCTCTCCGCACAGAGAGCTGGTGACACTTGTCTTACCACCAACCCACTGTTTCAGACAGGGCCGGCTCTCCTGTTTGCGATCGTTTCCGACAACAAGGCCATCGACCCCTCATCCCTGGGGCAGCGTGCTGCACTTTCCCAGACATGTTCCTGGGGAGCGCAGTGACAGACGTGTCCCTTTCCTTAAGGCTCTTCCCACAGGCGCAACCGAGCATCTCTGTCAGGCAGCGGGGATGCCCGGGCCAAGATGATTTCGCTCCATGCGGGCTTATTACACCGAGCTGTGGAGACAAGCTCAGGCAAGCAGCAGCCGCATCCCGCAGACCCGACTCTGATTTCCCAAAGAATGCTGTGCTTTCCCAGACGTGATGCCCGGGCAAAGAGGCTTTCGCTGTATGCGGGTTTCTCCCAAAGTGCTGCGGACACTAGGCTAAGGCAACCGGCACGAGCAGCCAAGAGACTGCTATGATTTCGCAGAGGTTTTAAGCTTGCTGCGAACCGCACTTCGCTGCTGCTTCCTCAGCAAGACTTTGGGCGTTCGCTCTGTCGCGTCAGGGATTAAGAGCTGCGGGAAAGCTGATGCCTCTTGGGCCTTGCTTCCCGGGCTCCATGTTTGCGTCTTGGTTTCACCGTGCCATGCCGAAATAAGCAGATACAGTCACAACCCTGCAGTGGCATGCGTGGCCTAGGATGGCACTCTATGCACACTACTATCTCCCGGTGTAGGCCGGTGCTCTGCCGCTCAGGTGGACTCGGCGACAAGGTCAGGGCCTTCCCCACGGGAGAGGAGAGGCGACAGGATCTCTGCACACCACTCGTGCACTGGGATGGGGAGCAGTGAGGGTCTCTCCCCACTCCTTCCCCGGACATCCCGTGCATCCGCGAACGCTTTCACATCTTGGAGGAAGACGGCATCTGACTGCCCGTTCTTTCAGGGAGCTACTTCTGCGAGATCAGGGTAGGCGCCTGGTGGCAAGCGCATGTCTGCGTCTGGGATAGTTGGCCAGGAACTGCTTTCCCCTTGGGCCCAGGGGCCCAGGACAGGCATGCCTTCTGCTCAGACTCCTTCCTCTAGTGGAGGAAGCGCCCATGCCCTAGTCTTCCCTTCGTGTCTCCTTCTCAGCAGGGTTCCGTCTCTCCGCACAGAGAGCGGGTGACACTAGTCTTATCACCGACCCGCAGTTGCTGACAGGGCTGGCTCTCCTGCTTGCTACCGTTTCCGACAACAAGGCCTACTCCTCTTCCCCGGGGCAGCGTGCTGCACCTTCCGCAGACATGCTCCTGGAGAACGCAGTGAGAGATGTGTCCCTTTCCTTAAGCCTCTTCCCACAGTCGCAACCATGCTTCTCTCTCAGGCAGAGGGGATGCACGGGCAAACAGGATTTCGCTCCATGAGGGTCTATTACACGGTGCTGTGGTGACTAGCTCAGGCAAGCAACCGCAGCCTCCCACAGACCCGACTCTGATTTTCCAAAGAATGCTGTGCTATCCCAGACGTGATACCCTGGCAAAGAGGCTTTCGCTGTATGCGGGTTTCTCCCACCTTTCTGCGAATACTAGGCTAAGGCAAGCAGCAACAGAAGCCAGCGTAACCGACTCTGATTTCTCAGCAAATGCTGTGCTTTCGCAGAGGCTTTGGGCTTGGAGCCAACAGCACTTCGTCGCTGCTTCCTCAGCAAAGCTTTGGGCGTTCGCTCTTGGGCATCAGGAAAGAAGAGTTGCGGGAGAACTGGTTTCTCTTTGGCTTTGCTTTCCCGGGCTCCATTTTCGCGTCCTGGGTTCAAATTGTCAAGGCAAAATAAGCAGACAGCCTCCAACCTGCAGCAGAGTGCGTGGCCTAGGATGGCACTCTTTGCACACTACCATCACCTGGCGTAGGCGAGGCTTGGCATTTTGCACTGGCGCTAAGGCGGACTCGGGGACAAGTTCTGGGCCTTCCCCACAGGAGAGGAGAGGTGACAGAATCTTTGCACACCAACCGTGCACTCGGATCGGGGGGCTGTTGGGGACTTTCCCCACTCCTTCCCCGGACATCCCGTGCATCCGCGAACCCTTTCACATCTTGGAGGAAGACGGCATCTGACTGCCCGTTTTTTCAGGAATGTACTTCTGTGAGTTCAGGGTAGGTGCCTGGTCACAAAATCATATCTGCACCTTGGACAGGTGACCAAGCAGCTGCTTTCCCCTTGGGCCCAGGGGCCCAGGACAGGCATGACTTCTGCCCAGACTCCTTATCAGAGTGCAGCAAGCGCCCCATGTCTAGACTTCCACTAGTATCTCCTCAGTCATGTTTCCGTCTCTCCGCACAGAGAGCTGGTGACACTTGTCTTACCACCAACCCACTGTTTCAGACAGGGCCGGCTCTCCTGTTTGCGACCGTTTCCGACAACAAGGCCATCGACCCCTCATCCCTGGGGCAGCGTGCTGCACTTTCCCAGACATGTTCCTGGGGAGCGCAGTGACAGACGTGTCCCTTTCCTTAAGGCTCTTCCCACAGGCGCAACCGAGCATCTCTGTCAGGCAGCGGGGATGCCCGGGCCAAGAAGATTTCGCTCCATGCGGGCTTATTACACCGAGCTGTGGAGACAAGCTCAGGCAAGCAGCAGCCGCATCCCGCAGACCCGACTCTGATTTCCCAAAGAATGCTGTGCTTTCCCAGACGTGATGCCCGGGCAAAGAGGCTTTCGCTGTATGCGGGTTTCTCCCAAAGTGCTGCGGACACTAGGCTAAGGCAACCGGCACGAGCAGCCAAGAGACTGCTATGATTTCGCAGAGGTTTTAAGCTTGCTGCGAACCGCACTTCGCTGCTGCTTCCTCAGCAAGACTTTGGGCGTTCGCTCTGTCGCGTCAGGGATTAAGAGCTGCGGGAGAGCTGGTGCCTCTTGGGCCTTGCTTCCCGGGCTCCATGTTTGCGTCTTGGTTTCACCGTGCCATGCCGAAATAAGCAGATACAGTCACAACCCTGCAGTGGCATGCGTGGCCTAGGATGGCACTCTATGCACACTACTATCTCCCGGTGTAGGCCGGTGCTCTGCCGCTCAGGTGGACTCGGCGACAAGGTCAGGGCCTTCCCCACGGGAGAGGAGAGGCGACAGGATCTCTGCACACCACTCGTGCACTGGGATGGGGAGCAGTGAGGGTCTCTCCCCACTCCTTCCCCGGACATCCCGTGCATCCGCGAACGCTTTCACATCTTGGAGGAAGACGGCATCTGACTGGCCGTTCTTTCAGGGAGCTACTTCTGCGAGATCAGGGTAGGCGCCTGGTGGCAAGCGCATGTCTGCGTCTGGGATAGTTGGCCAGGAACTGCTTTCCCCTTGGGCCCAGGGGCCCAGGACAGGCATGCCTTCTGCTCAGATCCTTCCTCTAGTGGAGGAAGCGCCCATGCCCTAGTCTTCCCTTCGTGTCTCCTTCTCACCAGGGTTCCGTCTCTCCGCACAGAGAGCGGGTGACACTAGTCTTACCACCGACCCGCTGTTGCTGACAGGGCTGGCTCTCCTGCTTGCTACCGTTTCCGACAACAAGGCCTACTCCTCTTCCCCGGGGCAGCGTGCTGCACCTTCCGCAGACATGCTCCTGGAGAACGCAGTGAGAGATGTGTCCCTTTCCTTAAGGCTCTTCCCACAGTCGCAACCATGCTTCTCTCTCAGGCAGAGGGGATGCACGGGCAAACAGGATTTCGCTCCATGAGGGTCTATTACACGGTGCTGTGGTGACTAGCTCAGGCAAGCAACCGCAGCCTCCCACAGACCCGACTCTGATTTTCCAAAGAATGCTGTGCTATCCCAGACGTGATACCCGGGCAAAGAGGCTTTCGCTGTATGCGGGTTTCTCCCACCTTGCTGCGAATACTAGGCTAAGGCAAGCAGCAACAGAAGCCAGCAGAACCGACTCTGATTTCTCAGCAAATGCTGGTGCTTTCGCAGAGGCTTTGGGCTTGGAGCCAACAGCACTTCGTCGCTGCTTCCTCAGCAAAGCTTTGGGCGTTCGCTCTTGGGCATCAGGAAAGAAGAGTTGCGGGAGAACTGGTTTCTCTTTGGCTTTGCTTTCCCGGGCTCCATTTTCGCGTCCTGGGTTCAAATTGTCAAGGCAAAATAAGCAGACAGCCTCCAACCTGCAGCAGAGTGCGTGGCCCAGGATGGCACTCTTTGCGCACTACCATCACCTGGCGTAGGCGAGGCTTGGCATTTTGCACTGGCTCTAAGGCGGACTCGGGGACAAGTTCTGGGCCTTCCCCACAGGAGAGGAGAGGTGACAGAATCTTTGCACACCAACCGTGCACTCGGATCGGGGGGCTGTTGGGGACTTTCCCCACTCCTTCCCCGGACATCCCGTGCATCCGCGAACCCTTTCACATCTTGGAGGAAGACGGCATCTGACTGCCCGTTTTTTCAGGAATGTACTTCTGTGAGTTCAGGGTAGGTGCCTGGTCACAAACTCATATCTGCACCTTGGACAGGTGACCAAGCAGCTGCTTTCCCCTTGGGCCCAGGGGCCCAGGACAGGCATGACTTCTGCCCAGACTCCTTATCAGAGTGCAGCAAGCGCCCCATGTCTAGACTTCCACTAGTGTCTCCTCAGTCATGTTTCCGTCTCTCCGCACAGAGAGCTGGTGACACTTGTCTTACCACCAACCCACTGTTTCAGACAGGGCCGGCTCTCCTGTTTGCGACCGTTTCC
Source organism: Mustela lutreola (assembly GCF_030435805.1). Taxonomy (NCBI): domain Eukaryota; kingdom Metazoa; phylum Chordata; class Mammalia; order Carnivora; family Mustelidae; genus Mustela; species Mustela lutreola. Next base: position 51,248,581 of record NC_081308.1, on the reverse strand, counting down.
GACAACAAGGCCATCGACCCCTCATCCCTGGGGCAGCGTGCTGCACTTTCCCAGACATGTTCCTGGGGAGCGCAGTGACAGACGTGTCCCTTTCCTTCAGGCTCTTCCCACAGGCGCAACCGAGCATCTCTGTCAGGCAGCGGGGATGCCCGGGCCAGAATGATTTCGCTCCATGCGGGCTTATTACACCGAGCTGTGGAGACAAGCTCAGGCAAGCAGCAGCCGCATCCCGCAGACCCGACTCTGATTTCCCAAAGAATGCTGTGCTTTCCCAGACGTGATGCCCGGGCAAAGAGGCTTTCGCTGTATGCGGGTTTCTCCCAAAGTGCTGCGGACACTAGGCTAAGGCAACCGGCACGAGCAGCCAAGAGACTGCTATGATTTCGCAGAGGTTTTAAGCTTGCTGCGAACCGCACTTCGCTGCTGCTTCCTCAGCAAGACTTTGGGCGTTCGCTCTGCCGCGTCAGGGATTAAGAGCTGCGGGAGAGCTGGTGCCTCTTGGGCCTTGCTTCCCGGGCTCCATGTTTGCGTCTTGGTTTCACCGTGCCATGCCGAAATAAGCAGATACAGTCACAACCCTGCAGTGGCATGCGTGGCCTAGGATGGCACTCTATGCACACTACTATCTCCCGGTGTAGGCCGGTGCTCTGCCGCTCAGGTGGACTCGGCGACAAGGTCAGGGCCTTCCCCACGGGAGAGGAGAGGCGACAGGATCTCTGCACACCACTCGTGCACTGGGATGGGGAGCAGTGAGGGTCTCTCCCCACTCCTTCCCCGGACATCCCGTGCATCCGCGAACGCTTTCACATCTTGGAGGAAGACGGCATCTGACTGCCCGTTCTTTCAGGGAGCTACTTCTGCGAGATCAGGGTAGGCGCCTGGTGGCAAGCGCATGTCTGCGTCTGGGATAGTTGGCCAGGAACTGCTTTCCCCTTGGGCCCAGGGGCCCAGGACAGGCATGCCTTCTGCTCAGACTCCTTCCTCTAGTGGAGGAAGCGCCCATGCCCTAGTCTTCCCTTCGTGTCTCCTTCTCACCAGGGTTCCGTCTCTCCGCACAGAGAGCGGGTGACACTAGTCTTACCACCGACCCGCTGTTGCTGACAGGGCTGGCTCTCCTGCTTGCTACCGTTTCCGACAACAAGGCCTACTCCTCTTTCCCGGGGCAGCGTGCTGCACCTTCCGCAGACATGCTCCTGGAGAACGCAGTGAGAGATGTGTCCCTTTCCTTAAGGCTCTTCCCACAGTCGCAACCATGCTTCTCTCTCAGGCAGAGGGGATGCACGGGCAAACAGGATTTCGCTCCATGAGGGTCTATTACACGGTGCTGTGGTGACTAGCTCAGGCAAGCAACCGCAGCCTCCCACAGACCCGACTCGGATTTTCCAAAGAATGCTGTGCTATCCCAGACGTGATACCCGGGCAAAGAGGCTTTCGCTGTATGCGGGTTTCTCCCACCTTGCTGCGAATACTAGGCTAAGGCAAGCAGCAACAGAAGCCAGCAGAACCGACTCTGATTTCTCAGCAAATGCTGGTGCTTTCGCAGAGGCTTTGGGCTTGGAGCCAACAGCACTTCGTCGCTGCTTCCTCAGCAAAGCTTTGGGCGTTCGCTCTTGGGCATCAGGAAAGAAGAGTTGCGGGAGAACTGGTTTCTCTTTGGCTTTGCTTTCCCGGGCTCCATTTTCGCGTCCTGGGTTCAAATTGTCAAGGCAAAATAGGCAGACAGCCTCCAACCTGCAGCAGAGTGCGTGGCCTAGGATGGCACTCGTTGCACACTACCATCACCTGGCGTAGGCGAGGCTTGGCATTTTGCACTGGCGCTAAGGCGGACTCGGGGACAAGTTCTGGGACTTCCCCACAGGAGAGGAGAGGTGACAGAATCTTTGCACACCAACCGTGCACTCGGATCGGGGGGCTGTTGGGGACTTTCCCCCCTCCTTCCCCGGACATCCCGTGCATCCGCGAACCCTTTCACATCTTGGAGGAAGACGGCATCTGACTGCCCGTTTTTTCAGGAATGTACTTCTGTGAGTTCAGGGTAGGTGCCTGGTCACAAACTCATATCTGCACCTTGGACAGGTGACCAAGCAGCTGCTTTCCCCTTGGGCCCAGGGGCCCAGGACAGGCATGACTTCTGCCCAGACTCCTTATCAGAGTGCAGCAAGCGCCCCATGTCTAGACTTCCACTAGTGTCTCCTCAGTCATGTTTCCGTCTCTCCGCACAGAGAGCTGGTGACACTTGTCTTACCACCAACCCACTGTTTCAGACAGGGCCGGCTCTCCTGTTTGCGACCGTTTCCGACAACAAGGCCATCGACCCCTCATCCCTGGGGCAGCGTGCTGCACTTTCCCAGACATGTTCCTGGGGAGCGCAGTGACAGACGTGTCCCTTTCCTTCAGGCTCTTCCCACAGGCGCAACCGAGCATCTCTGTCAGGCAGCGGGGATGCCCGGGCCAAGATGATTTCGCTCCATGCGGGCTTATTACACCGAGCTGTGGAGACAAGCTCAGGCAAGCAGCAGCCGCATCCCGCAGACCCGACTCTGACTTCCCAAAGAATGCTGTGCTTTCCCAGACGTGATGCCCGGGCAAAGAGGCTTTCGCTGTATGCGGGTTTCTCCCAAAGTGCTGCGGACACTAGGCTAAGGCAACCGGCACGAGCAGCCAAGAGACTGCTATGATTTCGCAGAGGTTTTAAGCTTGATGCGAACCGCACTTCGCTGCTGCTTCCTCAGCAAGACTTTGGGCGTTCGCTCTGTCGCGTCAGGGATTAAGAGCTGCGGGAGAGCTGGTGCCTCTTGGGCCTTGCTTCCCGGGCTCCATGTTTGCGTCTTGGTTTCACCGTGCCATGCCGAAATAAGCAGATACAGTCACAACCCTGCAGTGGCATGCGTGGCCTAGGATGGCACTCTATGCACACTACTATCTCCCGGTGTAGGCCGGTGCTCTGCCGCTCAGGTGGACTCGGCGACAAGGTCAGTGCCTTCCCCACGGGAGAGGAGAGGCGACAGGATCTCTGCACACCCCTCGTGCACTGGGATGGGGAGGAGTGAGGGTCTCTCCCCACTCCTTCCCCGGACATCCCGTGCATCCGCGAACGCTTTCACATCTTGGAGGAAGACGGCATCTGACTGCCCGTTCTTTCAGGGAGCTACTTCTGCGAGATCAGGGTAGGCGCCTGGTGGCAAGCGCATGTCTGCGTCTGGGATAGTTGGCCAGGAACTGCTTTCCCCTTGGGCCCAGGGGCCCAGGACAGGCATGCCTTCTGCTCAGACTCCTTCCTCTAGTGGAGGAAGCGCCCATGCCCTAGTCTTCCCTTCGTGTCTCCTTCTCACCAGGGTTCCGTCTCTCCGCACAGAGAGCGGGTGACACTAGTCTTACCACCGACCCGCTGTTGCTGACAGGGCTGGCTCTCCTGCTTGCTACCGTTTCCGACAACAAGGGCTACTCCTCTTCCCCGGGGCAGCGTGCTGCACCTTCCGCAGACATGCTCCTGGAGAACGCAGTGAGAGATGTGTCCCTTTCCTTAAGGCTCTTCCCACAGTCGCAACCATGCTTCTCTCTCAGGCAGAGGGGATGCACGGGCAAACAGGATTTCGCTCCATGAGGGTCTATTACACGGTGCTGTGGTGACTAGCTCAGGCAAGCAACCGCAGCCTCCCACTGACCCGACTCTGATTTTCCAAAGAATGCTGTGCTATCCCAGACGTGATACCCGGGCAAAGAGGCTTTCGCTGTATGCGGGTTTCTCCCACCTTGCTGCGAATACTAGGCTAAGGCAAGCAGCAACAGAAGCCAGCAGAACCGACTCTGATTTCTCAGCAAATGCTGGTGCTTTCGCAGAGGCTTTGGGCTTGGAGCCAACAGCACTTCGTCGCTGCTTCCTCAGCAAAGCTTTGGGCGTTCGCTCTTGGGCATCAGGAAAGAAGAGTTGCGGGAGAACTGGTTTCTCTTTGGCTTTGCTTTCCCGGGCTCCATTTTCGCGTCCTGGGTTCAAATTGTCAAGGCAAAATAAGCAGACAGCCTCCAACCTGCAGCAGAGTGCGTGGCCTAGGATGGCACTCTTTGCACACTACCTTCACCTGGCGTAGGCGAGGCTTGGCATTTTGCACTGGCGCTAAGGCGGACTCGGGGACAAGTTCTGGGCCTTCCCCACAGGAGAGGAGAGGTGACAGAATCTTTGCACACCAACCGTGCACTCGGATCGGGGGGCTGTTGGGGACTTTCCCCACTCCTTCCCCGGACATCCCGTGCATCCGCGAACCCTTTCACATCTTGGAGGAAGACGGCATCTGACTGCCCGTTTTTTCAGGAATGTACTTCTGTGAGTTCAGGGTAGGTGCCTGGTCACAAACTCATATCTGCACCTTGGACAGGTGACCAAGCAGCTGCTTTCCCCTTGGGCCCAGGGGCCCAGGACAGGCATGACTTCTGCCCAGACTCCTTATCAGAGTGCAGCAAGCGCCCCATGTCTAGACTTCCACTAGTGTCTCCTCAGTCATGTTTCCGTCTCTCCGCACAGAGAGCTGGTGACACTTGTCTTACCACCAACCCACTGTTTCAGACAGGGCCGGCTCTCCTGTTTGCGACCGTTTCCGACAACAAGGCCATCGACCCCTCATCCCTGGGGCAGCGTGCTGCACTTTCCCAGACATGTTCCTGGGGAGCGCAGTGACAGACGTGTCCCTTTCCTTAAGGCTCTTCCCACAGGCGCAACCGAGCATCTCTGTCAGGCAGCGGGGATGCCCGGGCCAAGATGATTTCGCTCCATGCGGGCTTATTACACCGAGCTGTGGAGACAAGCTCAGGCAAGCAGCAGCCGCATCCCGCAGACCCGACTCTGATTTCCCAAAGAATGCTGTGCTTTCCCAGACGTGATGCCCGGGCAAAGAGGCTTTCGCTGTATGCGGGTTTCTCCCAAAGTGCTGCGGACACTAGGCTAAGGCAACCGGCACGAGCAGCCAAGAGACTGCTATGATTTCGCAGAGGTTTTAAGCTTGCTGCGAACCGCACTTCGCTGCTGCTTCCTCAGCAAGACTTTGGGCGTTCGCTCTGTCGCGTCAGGGATTAAGAGCTGCGGGAGAGCTGGTGCCTCTTGGGCCTTGCTTCCCGGGCTCCATGTTTGCGTCTTGGTTTCACCGTGCCATGCCTAAATAAGCAGATACAGTCACAACCCTGCAGTGGCATGCGTGGCCTAGGATGGCACTCTATGCACACTACTATCTCCCGGTGTAGGCCGGTGCTCTGCCGCTCAGGTGGACTCGGCGACAAGGTCAGTGCCTTCCCCACGGGAGAGGAGAGGCGACAGGATCTCTGCACACCACTCGTGCACTGGGATGGGGAGCAGTGAGGGTCTCTCCCCACTCCTTCCCCGGACATCCCGTGCATCCGCGAACGCTTTCACATCTTGGAGGAAGACGGCATCTGACTGCCCGTTCTTTCAGGGAGCTACTTCTGCGAGATCAGGGTAGGCGCCTGGTGGCAAGCGCATGTCTGCGTCTGGGATAGTTGGCCAGGAACTGCTTTCCCCTTGGGCCCAGGGGCCCAGGACAGGCATGCCTTCTGCTCAGACTCCTTCCTCTAGTGGAGGAAGCGCCCATGCCCTAGTCTTCCCTTCGTGTCTCCTTCTCACCAGGGTTCCGTCTCTCCGCACAGAGAGCGGGTGACACTAGTCTTACCACCGACCCGCTGTTGCTGACAGGGCTGGCTCTCCTGCATGCTACCGTTTCCGACAACAAGGCCTACTCCTCTTCCCCGGGGCAGCGTGCTGCACCTTCCGCAGACATGCTCCTGGAGAACGCAGTGAGAGATGTGTCCCTTTCCTTAAGGCTCTTCCCACAGTCGCAACCATGCTTCTCTCTCAGGCAGAGGGGATGCACGGGCAAACAGGATTTCGCTCCATGAGGGTCTATTACATGGTGCTGTGGTGACTAGCTCAGGCAAGCAACCGCAGCCTCCCACAGACCCGACTCGGATTTTCCAAAGAATGCTGTGCTATCCCAGACGTGATACCCGGGCAAAGAGGCTTTCGCTGTATGCGGGTTTCTCCCACCTTGCTGCGAATACTAGGCTAAGGCAAGCAGCAACAGAAGCCAGCAGAACCGACTCTGATTTCTCAGCAAATGCTGGTGCTTTCGCAGAGGCTTTGGGCTTGGAGCCAACAGCACTTCGTCGCTGCTTCCTCAGCAAAGCTTTAGGCGTTCGCTCTTGGGCATCAGGAAAGAAGAGTTGCGGGAGAACTGGTTTCTCTTTGGCTTTGCTTTCCCGGGCTCCATTTTCGCGTCCTGGGTTCAAATTGTCAAGGCAAAATAAGCAGACAGCCTCCAACCTGCAGCAGAGTGCGTGGCCTAGGATGGCACTCTTTGCACACTACCATCACCTGGCGTAGGCGAGGCTTGGCATTTTGCACTGGCGCTAAGGCGGACTCGGGGACAAGTTCTGGGCCTTCCCCACAGGAGAGGAGAGGTGACAGAATCTTTGCACACCAACCGTGCACTCGGATCGGGGGGCTGTTGGGGACTTTCCCCACTCCTTCCCCGGACATCCCGTGCATCCGCGAACCCTTTCACATCTTGGAGGAAGACGGCATCTGACTGCCCGTTTTTTCAGGAATGTACTTCTGTGAGTTCAGGGTAGGTGCCTGGTCACAAACTCATATCTGCACCTTGGACAGGTGACCAAGCAGCTGCTTTCCCCTTGGGCCCAGGGGCCCAGGACAGGCATGACTTCTGCCCAGACTCCTTATCAGAGTGCAGCAAGCGCCCCATGTCTAGACTTCCACTAGTGTCTCCTCAGTCATGTTTCCGTCTCTCCGCACAGAGAGCTGGTGACACTTGTCTTACCACCAACCCACTGTTTCAGACAGGGCCGGCTCTCCTGTTTGCGACCGTTTCCGACAACAAGGCCATCGACCCCTCATCCCTGGGGCAGCGTGCTGCACTTTCCCAGACATGTTCCTGGGGAGCGCAGTGACAGACGTGTCCCTTTCCTTAAGGCTCTTCCCACAGGCGCAACCGAGCATCTCTGTCAGGCAGCGGGGATGCCCGGGCCAAGATGATTTCGCTCCATGCGGGCTTATTACACCGAGCTGTGGAGACAAGCTCAGGCAAGCAGCAGCCGCATCCCGCAGACCCGACTCTGATTTCCCAAAGAATGCTGTGCTTTCCCAGACGTGATGCCCGGGCAAAGAGGCTTTCGCTGTATGCGGGTTTCTCCCAAAGTGCTGCGGACACTAGGCTAAGGCAACCGGCACGAGCAGCCAAGAGACTGCTATGATTTCGCAGAGGTTTTAAGCTTGCTGCGAACCGCACTTCGCTGCTGCTTCCTCAGCAAGACTTTGGGCGTTCGCTCTGTCGCGTCAGGGATTAAGAGCTGCGGGAGAGCTGGTGCCTCTTGGGCCTTGCTTCCCGGGCTCCATGTTTGCGTCTTGGTTTCACCGTGCCATGCCGAAATAAGCAGATACAGTCACAACCCTGCAGTGGCATGCGTGGCCTAGGATGGCACTCTATGCACACTACTATCTCCCGGTGTAGGCCGGTGCTCTGCCGCTCAGGTGGACTCGGCGACAAGGTCAGTGCCTTCCCCACGGGAGAGGAGAGGCGACAGGATCTCTGCACACCACTCGTGCACTGGGATGGGGAGGAGTGAGGGTCTCTCCCCACTCCTTCCCCGGACATCCCGTGCATCCGCGAACGCTTTCACATCTTGGAGGAAGACGGCATCTGACTGCCCGTTCTTTCAGGGAGCTACTTCTGCGAGATCAGGGTAGGCGCCTGGTGGCAAGCGCATGTCTGCGTCTGGGATAGTTGGCCAGGAACTGCTTTCTCCTTGGGCCCAGGGGCCCAGGACAGGCATGCCTTCTGCTCAGACTCCTTCCTCTAGTGGAGGAAGCGCCCATGCCCTAGTCTTCCCTTCGTGTCTCCTTCTCACCAGGGTTCCGTCTCTCCGCACAGAGAGCGGGTGACACTAGTCTTACCACCGACCCGCTGTTGCTGACAGGGCTGGCTCTCCTGCTTGCTACCGTTTCCGACAACAAGGGCTACTCCTCTTCCCCGGGGCAGCGTGCTGCACCTTCCGCAGACATGCTCCTGGAGAACGCAGTGAGAGATGTGTCCCTTTCCTTAAGGCTCTTCCCACAGTCGCAACCATGCTTCTCTCTCAGGCAGAGGGGATGCACGGGCAAACAGGATTTCGCTCCATGAGGGTCTATTACACGGTGCTGTGGTGACTAGCTCAGGCAAGCAACCGCAGCCTCCCACTGACCCGACTCTGATTTTCCAAAGAATGCTGTGCTATCCCAGACGTGATACCCGGGCAAAGAGGCTTTCGCTGTATGCGGGTTTCTCCCACCTTGCTGCGAATACTAGGCTAAGGCAAGCAGCAACAGAAGCCAGCAGAACCGACTCTGATTTCTCAGCAAATGCTGGTGCTTTCGCAGAGGCTTTGGGCTTGGAGCCAACAGCACTTCGTCGCTGCTTCCTCAGCAAAGCTTTGGGCGTTCGCTCTTGGGCATCAGGAAAGAAGAGTTGCGGGAGAACTGGTTTCTCTTTGGCTTTGCTTTCCCGGGCTCCATTTTCGCGTCCTGGGTTCAAATTGTCAAGGCAAAATAAGCAGACAGCCTCCAACCTGCAGCAGAGTGCGTGGCCTAGGATGGCACTCTTTGCACACTACCTTCACCTGGCGTAGGCGAGGCTTGGCATTTTGCACTGGCGCTAAGGCGGACTCGGGGACAAGTTCTGGGCCTTCCCCACAGGAGAGGAGAGGTGACAGAATCTTTGCACACCAACCGTGCACTCGGATCGGGGGGCTGTTGGGGACTTTCCCCACTCCTTCCCCGGACATCCCGTGCATCCGCGAACCCTTTCACATCTTGGAGGAAGACGGCATCTGACTGCCCGTTTTTTCAGGAATGTACTTCTGTGAGTTCAGGGTAGGTGCCTGGTCACAAACTCATATCTGCACCTTGGACAGGTGACCAAGCAGCTGCTTTCCCCTTGGGCCCAGGGGCCCAGGACAGGCATGACTTCTGCCCAGACTCCTTATCAGAGTGCAGCAAGCGCCCCATGTCTAGACTTCCACTAGTGTCTCCTCAGTCATGTTTCCGTCTCTCCGCACAGAGAGCTGGTGACACTTGTCTTACCACCAACCCACTGTTTCAGACAGGGCCGGCTCTCCTGTTTGCGACCGTTTCCGACAACAAGGCCATCGACCCCTCATCCCTGGGGCAGCGTGCTGCACTTTCCCAGACATGTTCCTGGGGAGCGCAGTGACAGACGTGTCCCTTTCCTTAAGGCTCTTCCCACAGGCGCAACCGAGCATCTCTGTCAGGCAGCGGGGATGCCCGGGCCAAGATGATTTCGCTCCATGCGGGCTTATTACACCGAGCTGTGGAGACAAGCTCAGGCAAGCAGCAGCCGCATCCCGCAGACCCGACTCTGATTTCCCAAAGAATGCTGTGCTTTCCCAGACGTGATGCCCGGGCAAAGAGGCTTTCGCTGTATGCGGGTTTCTCCCAAAGTGCTGCGGACACTAGGCTAAGGCAACCGGCACGAGCAGCCAAGAGACTGCTATGATTTCGCAGAGGTTTTAAGCTTGCTGCGAACCGCACTTCGCTGCTGCTTCCTCAGCAAGACTTTGGGCGTTCGCTCTGTCGCGTCAGGGATTAAGAGCTGCGGGAGAGCTGGTGCCTCTTGGGCCTTGCTTCCCGGGCTCCATGTTTGCGTCTTGGTTTCACCGTGCCATGCCGAAATAAGCAGATACAGTCACAACCCTGCAGTGGCATGCGTGGCCTAGGATGGCACTCTATGCACACTACTATCTCCCGGTGTAGGCCGGTGCTCTGCCGCTCAGGTGGACTCGGCGACAAGGTCAGTGCCTTCCCCACGGGAGAGGAGAGGCGACAGGATCTCTGCACACCACTCGTGCACTGGGATGGGGAGCAGTGAGGGTCTCTCCCCACTCCTTCCCCGGACATCCCGTGCATCCGCGAACGCTTTCACATCTTGGAGGAAGACGGCATCTGACTGCCCGTTCTTTCAGGGAGCTACTTCTGCGAGATCAGGGTAGGCGCCTGGTGGCAAGCGCATGTCTGCGTCTGGGATAGTTGGCCAGGAACTGCTTTCCCCTTGGGCCCAGGGGCCCAGGACAGGCATGCCTTCTGCTCAGACTCCTTCCTCTAGTGGAGGAAGCGCCCATGCCCTAGTCTTCCCTTCGTGTCTCCTTCTCACCAGGGTTCCGTCTCTCCGCACAGAGAGCGGGTGACACTAGTCTTACCACCGACCCGCTGTTGCTGACAGGGCTGGCTCTCCTGCTTGCTACCGTTTCCGACAACAAGGCCTACTCCTCTTCCCCGGGGCAGCGTGCTGCACCTTCCGCAGACATGCTCCTGGAGAACGCAGTGAGAGATGTGTCCCTTTCCTTAAGGCTCTTCCCACAGTCGCAACCATGCTTCTCTCTCAGGCAGAGGGGATGCACGGGCAAACAGGATTTCGCTCCATGAGGGTCTATTACACGGTGCTGTGGTGACTAGCTCAGGCAAGCAACCGCAGCCTCCCACAGACCCGACTCGGATTTTCCAAAGAATGCTGTGCTATCCCAGACGTGATACCCGGGCAAAGAGGCTTTCGCTGTATGCGGGTTTCTCCCACCTTGCTGCGAATACTAGGCTAAGGCAAGCAGCAACAGAAGCCAGCAGAACCGACTCTGATTTCTCAGCAAATGCTGGTGCTTTCGCAGAGGCTTTGGGCTTGGAGCCAACAGCACTTCGTCGCTGCTTCCTCAGCAAAGCTTTGGGCGTTCGCTCTTGGGCATCAGGAAAGAAGAGTTGCGGGAGAACTGGTTTCTCTTTGGCTTTGCTTTCCCGGGCTCCATTTTCGCGTCCTGGGTTCAAATTGTCAAGGCAAAATAGGCAGACAGCCTCCAACCTGCAGCAGAGTGCGTGGCCTAGGATGGCACTCTTTGCACACTACCTTCACCTGGCGTAGGCGAGGCTTGGCATTTTGCACTGGCGCTAAGGCGGACTCGGGGACAAGTTCTGGGCCTTCCCCACAGGAGAGGAGAGGTGACAGAATCTTTGCACACCAACCGTGCACTCGGATCGGGGGGCTGTTGGGGACTTTCCCCACTCCTTCCCCGGACATCCCGTGCATCCGCGAACCCTTTCACATCTTGGAGGAAGACGGCATCTGACTGCCCGTTTTTTCAGGAATGTACTTCTGTGAGTTCAGGGTAGGTGCCTGGTCACAAACTCATATCTGCACCTTGGACAGGTGACCAAGCAGCTGCTTTCCCCTTGGGCCCAGGGGCCCAGGACAGGCATGACTTCTGCCCAGACTCCTTATCAGAGTGCAGCAAGCGCCCCATGTCTAGACTTCCACTAGTGTCTCCTCAGTCATGTTTCCGTCTCTCCGCACAGAGAGCTGGTGACACTTGTCTTACCACCAACCCACTGTTTCAGACAGGGCCGGCTCTCCTGTTTGCGACCGTTTCCGACAACAAGGCCATCGACCCCTCATCCCTGGGGCAGCGTGCTGCACTTTCCCAGACATGTTCCTGGGGAGCGCAGTGACAGACGTGTCCCTTTCCTTAAGGCTCTTCCCACAGGCGCAACCGAGCATCTCTGTCAGGCAGCGGGGATGCCCGGGCCAAGATGATTTCGCTCCATGCGGGCTTATTACACCGAGCTGTGGAGACAAGCTCAGGCAAGCAGCAGCCGCATCCCGCAGACCCGACTCTGATTTCCCAAAGAATGCTGTGCTTTCCCAGACGTGATGCCCGGGCAAAGAGGCTTTCGCTGTATGCGGGTTTCTCCCAAAGTGCTGCGGACACTAGGCTAAGGCAACCGGCACGAGCAGCCAAGAGACTGCTATGATTTCGCAGAGGTTTTAAGCTTGCTGCGAACCGCACTTCGCTGCTGCTTCCTCAGCAAGACTTTGGGCGTTCGCTCTGTCGCGTCAGGGATTAAGAGCTGCGGGAGAGCTGGTGCCTCTTGGGCCTTGCTTCCCGGGCTCCATGTTTGCGTCTTGGTTTCACCGTGCCATGCCTAAATAAGCAGATACAGTCACAACCCTGCAGTGGCATGCGTGGCCTAGGATGGCACTCTATGCACACTACTATCTCCCGGTGTAGGCCGGTGCTCTGCCGCTCAGGTGGACTCGGCGACAAGGTCAGTGCCTTCCCCACGGGAGAGGAGAGGCGACAGGATCTCTGCACACCACTCGTGCACTGGGATGGGGAGCAGTGAGGGTCTCTCCCCACTCCTTCCCCGGACATCCCGTGCATCCGCGAACGCTTTCACATCTTGGAGGAAGACGGCATCTGACTGCCCGTTCTTTCAGGGAGCTACTTCTGCGAGATCAGGGTAGGCGCCTGGTGGCAAGCGCATGTCTGCGTCTGGGATAGTTGGCCAGGAACTGCTTTCCCCTTGGGCCCAGGGGCCCAGGACAGGCATGCCTTCTGCTCAGACTCCTTCCTCTAGTGGAGGAAGCGCCCATGCCCTAGTCTTCCCTTCGTGTCTCCTTCTCACCAGGGTTCCGTCTCTCCGCACAGAGAGCGGGAGACACTAGTCTTACCACCGACCCGCTGTTGCTGACAGGGCTGGCTCTCCTGCATGCTACCGTTTCCGACAACAAGGCCTACTCCTCTTCCCCGGGGCAGCGTGCTGCACCTTCCGCAGACATGCTCCTGGAGAACGCAGTGAGAGATGTGTCCCTTTCCTTAAGGCTCTTCCCACAGTCGCAACCATGCTTCTCTCTCAGGCAGAGGGGATGCACGGGCAAACAGGATTTCGCTCCATGAGGGTCTATTACACGGTGCTGTGGTGACTAGCTCAGGCAAGCAACCGCAGCCTCCCACAGACCCGACTCGGATTTTCCAAAGAATGCTGTGCTATCCCAGACGTGATACCCGGGCAAAGAGGCTTTCGCTGTATGCGGGTTTCTCCCACCTTGCTGCGAATACTAGGCTAAGGCAAGCAGCAACAGAAGCCAGCAGAACCGACTCTGATTTCTCAGCGAATGCTGGTGCTTTCGCAGAGGCTTTGGGCTTGGAGCCAACAGCACTTCGTCGCTGCTTCCTCAGCAAAGCTTTGGGCGTTCGCTCTTGGGCATCAGGAAAGAAGAGTTGCGGGAGAACTGGTTTCTCTTTGGCTTTGCTTTCCCGGGCTCCATTTTCGCGTCCTGGGTTCAAATTGTCAAGGCAAAATAAGCAGACAGCCTCCAACCTGCAGCAGAGTGCGTGGCCTAGGATGGCACTCTTTGCACACTACCATCACCTGGCGTAGGCGAGGCTTGGCATTTTGCACTGGCGCTAAGGCGGACTCGGGGACAAGTTCTGGGCCTTCCCCACAGGAGAGGAGAGGTGACAGAATCTTTGCACACCAACCGTGCACTCGGATCGGGGGGCTGTTGGGGACTTTCCCCACTCCTTCCCCGGACATCCCGTGCATCCGCGAACCCTTTCACATCTTGGAGGAAGACGGCATCTGACTGCCCGTTTTTTCAGGAATGTACTTCTGTGAGTTCAGGGTAGGTGCCTGGTCACAAACTCATATCTGCACCTTGGACAGGTGACCAAGCAGCTGCTTTCCCCTTGGGCCCAGGGGCCCAGGACAGGCATGACTTCTGCCCAGACTCCTTATCAGAGTGCAGCAAGCGCCCCATGTCTAGACTTCCACTAGTGTCTCCTCAGTCATGTTTCCGTCTCTCCGCACAGAGAGCTGGTGACACTTGTCTTACCACCAACCCACTGTTTCAGACAGGGCCGGCTCTCCTGTTTGCGACCGTTTCCGACAACAAGGCCATCGACCCCTCATCCCTGGGGCAGCGTGCTGCACTTTCCCAGACATGTTCCTGGGGAGCGCAGTGACAGACGTGTCCCTTTCCTTAAGGCTCTTCCCACAGGCGCAACCGAGCATCTCTGTCAGGCAGCGGGGATGCCCGGGCCAAGATGATTTCGCTCCATGCGGGCTTATTACACCGAGCTGTGGAGACAAGCTCAGGCAAGCAGCAGCCGCATCCCGCAGACCCGACTCTGATTTCCCAAAGAATGCTGTGCTTTCCCAGACGTGATGCCCGGGCAAAGAGGCTTTCGCTGTATGCGGGTTTCTCCCAAAGTGCTGCGGACACTAGGCTAAGGCAACCGGCACGAGCAGCCAAGAGACTGCTATGATTTCGCAGAGGTTTTAAGCTTGCTGCGAACCGCACTTCGCTGCTGCTTCCTCAGCAAGACTTTGGGCGTTCGCTCTGTCGCGTCAGGGATTAAGAGCTGCGGGAGAGCTGGTGCCTCTTGGGCCTTGCTTCCCGGGCTCCATGTTTGCGTCTTGGTTTCACCGTGCCATGCCGAAATAAGCAGATACAGTCACAACCCTGCAGTGGCATGCGTGGCCTAGGATGGCACTCTATGCACACTACTATCTCCCGGTGTAGGCCGGTGCTCTGCCGCTCAGGTGGACTCGGCGACAAGGTCAGTGCCTTCCCCACGGGAGAGGAGAGGCGACAGGATCTCTGCACACCACTCGTGCACTGGGATGGGGAGGAGTGAGGGTCTCTCCCCACTCCTTCCCCGGACATCCCGTGCATCCGCGAACGCTTTCACATCTTGGAGGAAGACGGCATCTGACTGCCCGTTCTTTCAGGGAGCTACTTCTGCGAGATCAGGGTAGGCGCCTGGTGGCAAGCGCATGTCTGCGTCTGGGATAGTTGGCCAGGAACTGCTTTCTCCTTGGGCCCAGGGGCCCAGGACAGGCATGCCTTCTGCTCAGACTCCTTCCTCTAGTGGAGGAAGCGCCCATGCCCTAGTCTTCCCTTCGTGTCTCCTTCTCACCAGGGTTCCGTCTCTCCGCACAGAGAGCGGGTGACACTAGTCTTACCACCGACCCGCTGTTGCTGACAGGGCTGGCTCTCCTGCTTGCTACCGTTTCCGACAACAAGGGCTACTCCTCTTCCCCGGGGCAGCGTGCTGCACCTTCCGCAGACATGCTCCTGGAGAACGCAGTGAGAGATGTGTCCCTTTCCTTAAGGCTCTTCCCACAGTCGCAACCATGCTTCTCTCTCAGGCAGAGGGGATGCACGGGCAAACAGGATTTCGCTCCATGAGGGTCTATTACACGGTGCTGTGGTGACTAGCTCAGGCAAGCAACCGCAGCCTCCCACTGACCCGACTCTGATTTTCCAAAGAATGCTGTGCTATCCCAGACGTGATACCCGGGCAAAGAGGCTTTCGCTGTATGCGGGTTTCTCCCACCTTGCTGCGAATACTAGGCTAAGGCAAGAAGCAACAGAAGCCAGCAGAACCGACTCTGATTTCTCAGCAAATGCTGGTGCTTTCGCAGAGGCTTTGGGCTTGGAGCCAACAGCACTTCGTCGCTGCTTCCTCAGCAAAGCTTTGGGCGTTCGCTCTTGGGCATCAGGAAAGAAGAGTTGCGGGAGAACTGGTTTCTCTTTGGCTTTGCTTTCCCGGGCTCCATTTTCGCGTCCTGGGTTCAAATTGTCAAGGCAAAATAAGCAGACAGCCTCCAACCTGCAGCAGAGTGCGTGGCCTAGGATGGCACTCTTTGCACACTACCTTCACCTGGCGTAGGCGAGGCTTGGCATTTTGCACTGGCGCTAAGGCGGACTCGGGGACAAGTTCTGGGCCTTCCCCACAGGAGAGGAGAGGTGACAGAATCTTTGCACACCAACCGTGCACTCGGATCGGGGGGCTGTTGGGGACTTTCCCCACTCCTTCCCCGGACATCCCGTGCATCCGCGAACCCTTTCACATCTTGGAGGAAGACGGCATCTGACTGCCCGTTTCTTCAGGAATGTACTTCTGTGAGTTCAGGGTAGGTGCCTGGTCACAAACTCATATCTGCACCTTGGACAGGTGACCAAGCAGCTGCTTTCCCCTTGGGCCCAGGGGCCCAGGACAGGCATGACTTCTGCCCAGACTCCTTATCAGAGTGCAGCAAGCGCCCCATGTCTAGACTTCCACTAGTGTCTCCTCAGTCATGTTTCCGTCTCTCCGCACAGAGAGCTGGTGACACTTGTCTTACCACCAACCCACTGTTTCAGACAGGGCCGGCTCTCCTGTTTGCGACCGTTTCCGACAACAAGGCCATCGACCCCTCATCCCTGGGGCAGCGTGCTGCACTTTCCCAGACATGTTCCTGGGGAGCGCAGTGACAGACGTGTCCCTTTCCTTAAGGCTCTTCCCACAGGCGCAACCGAGCATCTCTGTCAGGCAGCGGGGATGCCCGGGCCAAGATGATTTCGCTCCATGCGGGCTTATTACACCGAGCTGTGGAGACAAGCTCAGGCAAGCAGCAGCCGCATCCCGCAGACCCGACTCTGATTTCCCAAAGAATGCTGTGCTTTCCCAGACGTGATGCCCGGGCAAAGAGGCTTTCGCTGTATGCGGGTTTCTCCCAAAGTGCTGCGGACACTAGGCTAAGGCAACCGGCACGAGCAGCCAAGAGACTGCTATGATTTCGCAGAGGTTTTAAGCTTGCTGCGAACCGCACTTCGCTGCTGCTTCCTCAGCAAGACTTTGGGCGTTCGCTCTGTCGCGTCAGGGATTAAGAGCTGCGGGAGAGCTGGTGCCTCTTGGGCCTTGCTTCCCGGGCTCCATGTTTGCGTCTTGGTTTCACCGTGCCATGCCGAAATAAGCAGATACAGTCACAACCCTGCAGTGGCATGCGTGGCCTAGGATGGCACTCTATGCACACTACTATCTCCCGGTGTAGGCCGGTGCTCTGCCGCTCAGGTGGACTCGGCGACAAGGTCAGTGCCTTCCCCACGGGAGAGGAGAGGCGACAGGATCTCTGCACACCACTCGTGCACTGGGATGGGGAGCAGTGAGGGTCTCTCCCCACTCCTTCCCCGGACATCCCGTGCATCCGCGAACGCTTTCACATCTTGGAGGAAGACGGCATCTGACTGCCCGTTCTTTCAGGGAGCTACTTCTGCGAGATCAGGGTAGGCGCCTGGTGGCAAGCGCATGTCTGCGTCTGGGATAGTTGGCCAGGAACTGCTTTCCCCTTGGGCCCAGGGGCCCAGGACAGGCATGCCTTCTGCTCAGACTCCTTCCTCTAGTGGAGGAAGCGCCCATGCCCTAGTCTTCCCTTCGTGTCTCCTTCTCACCAGGGTTCCGTCTCTCCGCACAGAGAGCGGGTGACACTAGTCTTACCACCGACCCGCTGTTGCTGACAGGGCTGGCTCTCCTGCTTGCTACCGTTTCCGACAACAAGGCCTACTCCTCTTCCCCGGGGCAGCGTGCTGCACCTTCCGCAGACATGCTCCTGGAGAACGCAGTGAGAGATGTGTCCCTTTCCTTAAGGCTCTTCCCACAGTCGCAACCATGCTTCTCTCTCAGGCAGAGGGGATGCACGGGCAAACAGGATTTCGCTCCATGAGGGTCTATTACACGGTGCTGTGGTGACTAGCTCAGGCAAGCAACCGCAGCCTCCCACAGACCCGACTCGGATTTTCCAAAGAATGCTGTGCTATCCCAGACGTGATACCCGGGCAAAGAGGCTTTCGCTGTATGCGGGTTTCTCCCACCTTGCTGCGAATACTAGGCTAAGGCAAGCAGCAACAGAAGCCAGCAGAACCGACTCTGATTTCTCAGCAAATGCTGGTGCTTTCGCAGAGGCTTTGGGCTTGGAGCCAACAGCACTTCGTCGCTGCTTCCTCAGCAAAGCTTTGGGCGTTCGCTCTTGGGCATCAGGAAAGAAGAGTTGCGGGAGAACTGGTTTCTCTTTGGCTTTGCTTTCCCGGGCTCCATTTTCGCGTCCTGGGTTCAAATTGTCAAGGCAAATTAAGCAGACAGCCTCCAACCTGCAGCAGAGTGCGTGGCCTAGGATGGCACTCTTTGCACACTACCATCACCTGGCGTAGGCGAGGCTTGGCATTTTGCACTGGCGCTAAGGCGGACTCGGGGACAAGTTCTGGGCCTTCCCCACAGGAGAGGAGAGGTGACAGAATCTTTGCACACCAACCGTGCACTCGGATCGGGGGGCTGTTGGGGACTTTCCCCACTCCTTCCCCGGACATCCCGTGCATCCGCGAACCCTTTCACATCTTGGAGGAAGACGGCATCTGACTGCCCGTTTTTTCAGGAATGTACTTCTGTGAGTTCAGGGTAGGTGCCTGGTCACAAACTCATATCTGCACCTTGGACAGGTGACCAAGCAGCTGCTTTCCCCTTGGGCCCAGGGGCCCAGGACAGGCATGACTTCTGCCCAGACTCCTTATCAGAGTGCAGCAAGCGCCCCATGTCTAGACTTCCACTAGTGTCTCCTCAGTCATGTTTCCGTCTCTCCGCACAGAGAGCTGGTGACACTTGTCTTACCACCAACCCACTGTTTCAGACAGGGCCGGCTCTCCTGTTTGCGACCGTTTCCGACAACAAGGCCATCGACCCCTCATCCCTGGGGCAGCGTGCTGCACTTTCCCAGACATGTTCCTGGGGAGCGCAGTGACAGACGTGTCCCTTTCCTTAAGGCTCTTCCCACAGGCGCAACCGAGCATCTCTGTCAGGCAGCGGGGATGCCCGGGCCAAGATGATTTCGCTCCATGCGGGCTTATTACACCGAGCTGTGGAGACAAGCTCAGGCAAGCAGCAGCCGCATCCCGCAGACCCGACTCTGATTTCCCAAAGAATGCTGTGCTTTCCCAGACGTGATGCCCGGGCAAAGAGGCTTTCGCTGTATGCGGGTTTCTCCCAAAGTGCTGCGGACACTAGGCTAAGGCAACCGGCACGAGCAGCCAAGAGACTGCTATGATTTCGCAGAGGTTTTAAGCTTGCTGCGAACCGCACTTCGCTGCTGCTTCCTCAGCAAGACTTTGGGCGTTCGCTCTGTCGCGTCAGGGATTAAGAGCTGCGGGAGAGCTGGTGCCTCTTGGGCCTTGCTTCCCGGGCTCCATGTTTGCGTCTTGGTTTCACCGTGCCATGCCGAAATAAGCAGATACAGTCACAACCCTGCAGTGGCATGCGTGGCCTAGGATGGCACTCTATGCACACTACTATCTCCCGGTGTAGGCCGGTGCTCTGCCGCTCAGGTGGACTCGGCGACAAGGTCAGTGCCTTCCCCACGGGAGAGGAGAGGCGACAGGATCTCTGCACACCACTCGTGCACTGGGATGGGGAGCAGTGAGGGTCTCTCCCCACTCCTTCCCCGGACATCCCGTGCATCCGCGAACGCTTTCACATCTTGGAGGAAGACGGCATCTGACTGCCCGTTCTTTCAGGGAGCTACTTCTGCGAGATCAGGGTAGGCGCCTGGTGGCAAGCGCATGTCTGCGTCTGGGATAGTTGGCCAGGAACTGCTTTCCCCTTGGGCCCAGGGGCCCAGGACAGGCATGCCTTCTGCTCAGACTCCTTCCTCTAGTGGAGGAAGCGCCCATGCCCTAGTCTTCCCTTCGTGTCTCCTTCTCACCAGGGTTCCGTCTCTCCGCACAGAGAGCGGGTGACACTAGTCTTACCACCGACCCGCTGTTGCTGACAGGGCTGGCTCTCCTGCTTGCTACCGTTTCCGACAACAAGGCCTACTCCTCTTCCCCGGGGCAGCGTGCTGCACCTTCCGCAGACATGCTCCTGGAGAACGCAGTGAGAGATGTGTCCCTTTCCTTAAGGCTCTTCCCACAGTCGCAACCATGCTTCTCTCTCAGGCAGAGGGGATGCACGGGCAAACAGGATTTCGCTCCATGAGGGTCTATTACACGGTGCTGTGGTGACTAGCTCAGGCAAGCAACCGCAGCCTCCCACTGACCCGACTCTGATTTTCCAAAGAATGCTGTGCTACCCCAGACGTGATACCCGGGCAAAGAGGCTTTCGCTGTATGCGGGTTTCTCCCACCTTGCTGCGAATACTAGGCTAAGGCAAGCAGCAACAGAAGCCAGCAGAACCGACTCTGATTTCTCAGCAAATGCTGGTGCTTTCGCAGAGGCTTTGGGCTTGGAGCCAACAGCACTTCGTCGCTGCTTCCTCAGCAAAGCTTTGGGCGTTCGCTCTTGGGCATCAGGAAAGAAGAGTTGCGGGAGAACTGGGTTCTCTTTGGCTTTGCTTTCCCGGGCTCCATTTTCGCGTCCTGGGTTCAAATTGTCAAGGCAAAATAAGCAGACAGCCTCCAACCTGCAGCAGAGTGCGTGGCCTAGGATGGCACTCTTTGCACACTACCTTCACCTGGCGTAGGCGAGGCTTGGCATTTTGCACTGGCGCTAAGGCGGACTCGGGGACAAGTTCTGGGCCTTCCCCACAGGAGAGGAGAGGTGACAGAATCTTTGCACACCAACCGTGCACTCGGATCGGGGGGCTGTTGGGGACTTTCCCCACTCCTTCCCCGGACATCCCGTGCATCCGCGAACCCTTTCACATCTTGGAGGAAGACGGCATCTGACTGCCCGTTTTTTCAGGAATGTACTTCTGTGAGTTCAGGGTAGGTGCCTGGTCACAAACTCATATCTGCACCTTGGACAGGTGACCAAGCAGCTGCTTTCCCCTTGGGCCCAGGGGACCAGGACAGGCATGACTTCTGCCCAGACTCCTTATCAGAGTGCAGCAAGCGCCCCATGTCTAGACTTCCACTAGTGTCTCCTCAGTCATGTTTCCGTCTCTCCGCACAGAGAGCTGGTGACACTTGTCTTACCACCAACCCACTGTTTCAGACAGGGCCGGCTCTCCTGTTTGCGACCGTTTCCGACAACAAGGCCATCGACCCCTCATCCCTGGGGCAGCGTGCTGCACTTTCCCAGACATGTTCCTGGGGAGCGCAGTGACAGACGTGTCCCTTTCCTTAAGGCTCTTCCCACAGGCGCAACCGAGCATCTCTGTCAGGCAGCGGGGATGCCCGGGCCAAGATGATTTCGCTCCATGCGGGCTTATTACACCGAGCTGTGGAGACAAGCTCAGGCAAGCAGCAGCCGCATCCCGCAGACCCGACTCTGATTTCCCAAAGAATGCTGTGCTTTCCCAGACGTGATGCCCGGGCAAAGAGGCTTTCGCTGTATGCGGGTTTCTCCCAAAGTGCTGCGGACACTAGGCTAAGGCAACCGGCACGAGCAGCCAAGAGACTGCTATGATTTCGCAGAGGTTTTAAGCTTGCTGCGAACCGCACTTCGCTGCTGCTTCCTCAGCAAGACTTTGGGCGTTCGCTCTGTCGCGTCAGGGATTAAGAGCTGCGGGAGAGCTGGTGCCTCTTGGGCCTTGCTTCCCGGGCTCCATGTTTGCGTCTTGGTTTCACCGTGCCATGCCGAAATAAGCAGATACAGTCACAACCCTGCAGTGGCATGCGTGGCCTAGGATGGCACTCTATGCACACTACTATCTCCCGGTGTAGGCCGGTGCTCTGCCGCTCAGGTGGACTCGGCGACAAGGTCAGTGCCTTCCCCACGGGAGAGGAGAGGCGACAGGATCTCTGCACACCACTCGTGCACTGGGATGGGGAGCAGTGAGGGTCTCTCCCCACTCCTTCCCCGGACATCCCGTGCATCCGCGAACGCTTTCACATCTTGGAGGAAGACGGCATCTGACTGCCCGTTCTTTCAGGGAGCTACTTCTGCGAGATCAGGGTAGGCGCCTGGTGGCAAGCGCATGTCTGCGTCTGGGATAGTTGGCCAGGAACTGCTTTCCCCTTGGGCCCAGGGGCCCAGGACAGGCATGCCTTCTGCTCAGACTCCTTCCTCTAGTGGAGGAAGCGCCCATGCCCTAGTCTTCCCTTCGTGTCTCCTTCTCACCAGGGTTCCGTCTCTCCGCACAGAGAGCGGGTGACACTAGTCTTACCACCGACCCGCTGTTGCTGACAGGGCTGGCTCTCCTGCATGCTACCGTTTCCGACAACAAGGCCTACTCCTCTTCCCCGGGGCAGCGTGCTGCACCTTCCGCAGACATGCTCCTGGAGAACGCAGTGAGAGATGTGTCCCTTTCCTTAAGGCTCTTCCCACAGTCGCAACCATGCTTCTCTCTCAGGCAGAGGGGATGCACGGGCAAACAGGATTTCGCTCCATGAGGGTCTATTACACGGTGCTGTGGTGACTAGCTCAGGCAAGCAACCGCAGCCTCCCACAGACCCGACTCGGATTTTCCAAAGAATGCTGTGCTATCCCAGACGTGATACCCGGGCAAAGCGGCTTTCGCTGTATGCGGGTTTCTCCCACCTTGCTGCGAATACTAGGCTAAGGCAAGCAGCAACAGAAGCCAGCGGAACCGACTCTGATTTCTCAGGAAATGCTGGTGCTTTCGCAGAGGCTTTGGGCTTGGAGCCAACAGCACTTCGTCGATGCTTCCTCAGCAAAGCTTTGGGCGTTCGCTCTTGGGCATCAGGAAAGAAGAGTTGCGGGAGAACTGGTTTCTCTTTGGCTTTGCTTTCCCGGGCTCCATTTTCGCGTCCTGGGTTCAAATTGTCAAGGCAAAATAAGCAGACAGCCTCCAACCTGCAGCAGAGTGCGTGGCCTAGGATGGCACTCTTTGCACACTACCATCACCTGGCGTAGGCGAGGCTTGGCATTTTGCACTGGCGCTAAGGCGGACTCGGGGACAAGTTCTGGGCCTTCCCCACAGGAGAGGAGAGGTGACAGAATCTTTGCACACCAACCGTGCACTCGGATCGGGGGGCTGTTGGGGACTTTCCCCACTCCTTCCCCGGACATCCCGTGCATCCGCGAACCCTTTCACATCTTGGAGGAAGACGGCATCTGACTGCCCGTTTTTTCAGGAATGTACTTCTGTGAGTTCAGGGTAGGTGCCTGGTCACAAACTCATATCTGCACCTTGGACAGGTGACCAAGCAGCTGCTTTCCCCTTGGGCCCAGGGGCCCAGGACAGGCATGACTTCTGCCCAGACTCCTTATCAGAGTGCAGCAAGCGCCCCATGTCTAGACTTCCACTAGTGTCTCCTCAGTCATGTTTCCGTCTCTCCGCACAGAGAGCTGGTGACACTTGTCTTACCACCAACCCACTGTTTCAGACAGGGCCGGCTCTCCTGTTTGCGACCGTTTCCGACAACAAGGCCATCGACCCCTCATCCCTGGGGCAGCGTGCTGCACTTTCCCAGACATGTTCCTGGGGAGCGCAGTGACAGACGTGTCCCTTTCCTTAAGGCTCTTCCCACAGGCGCAACCGAGCATCTCTGTCAGGCAGCGGGGATGCCCGGGCCAAGATGATTTCGCTCCATGCGGGCTTATTACACCGAGCTGTGGAGACAAGCTCAGGCAAGCAGCAGCCGCATCCCGCAGACCCGACTCTGATTTCCCAAAGAATGCTGTGCTTTCCCAGACGTGATGCCCGGGCAAAGAGGCTTTCGCTGTATGCGGGTTTCTCCCAAAGTGCTGCGGACACTAGGCTAAGGCAACCGGCACGAGCAGCCAAGAGACTGCTATGATTTCGCAGAGGTTTTAAGCTTGCTGCGAACCGCACTTCGCTGCTGCTTCCTCAGCAAGACTTTGGGCGTTCGCTCTGTCGCGTCAGGGATTAAGAGCTGCGGGAGAGCTGGTGCCTCTTGGGCCTTGCTTCCCGGGCTCCATGTTTGCGTCTTGGTTTCACCGTGCCATGCCGAAATAAGCAGATACAGTCACAACCCTGCAGTGGCATGCGTGGCCTAGGATGGCACTCTATGCACACTACTATCTCCCGGTGTAGGCCGGTGCTCTGCCGCTCAGGTGGACTCGGCGACAAGGTCAGTGCCTTCCCCACGGGAGAGGAGAGGCGACAGGATCTCTGCACACCACTCGTGCACTGGGATGGGGAGGAGTGAGGGTCTCTCCCCACTCCTTCCCCGGACATCCCGTGCATCCGCGAACGCTTTCACATCTTGGAGGAAGACGGCATCTGACTGCCCGTTCTTTCAGGGAGCTACTTCTGCGAGATCAGGGTAGGCGCCTGGTGGCAAGCGCATGTCTGCGTCTGGGATAGTTGGCCAGGAACTGCTTTCTCCTTGGGCCCAGGGGCCCAGGACAGGCATGCCTTCTGCTCAGACTCCTTCCTCTAGTGGAGGAAGCGCCCATGCCCTAGTCTTCCCTTCGTGTCTCCTTCTCACCAGGGTTCCGTCTCTCCGCACAGAGAGCGGGTGACACTAGTCTTACCACCGACCCGCTGTTGCTGACAGGGCTGGCTCTCCTGCTTGCTACCGTTTCCGACAACAAGGGCTACTCCTCTTCCCCGGGGCAGCGTGCTGCACCTTCCGCAGACATGCTCCTGGAGAACGCAGTGAGAGATGTGTCCCTTTCCTTAAGGCTCTTCCCACATTCGCAACCATGCTTCTCTCTCAGGCAGAGGGGATGCACGGGCAAACAGGATTTCGCTCCATGAGGGTCTATTACACGGTGCTGTGGTGACTAGCTCAGGCAAGCAACCGCAGCCTCCCACTGACCCGACTCGGATTTTCCAAAGAATGCTGTGCTATCCCAGACGTGATACCCGGGCAAAGAGGCTTTCGCTGTATGCGGGTTTCTCCCACCTTGCTGCGAATACTAGGCTAAGGCAAGCAGCAACAGAAGCCAGCAGAACCGACTCTGATTTCTCAGCAAATGCTGGTGCTTTCGCAGAGGCTTTGGGCTTGGAGCCAACAGCACTTCGTCGCTGCTTCCTCAGCAAAGCTTTGGGCGTTCGCTCTTGGGCATCAGGAAAGAAGAGTTGCGGGAGAACTGGTTTCTCTTTGGCTTTGCTTTCCCGGGCTCCATTTTCGCGTCCTGGGTTCAAATTGTCAAGGCAAAATAAGCAGACAGCCTCCAACCTGCAGCAGAGTGCGTGGCCTAGGATGGCACTCTTTGCACACTACCTTCACCTGGCGTAGGCGAGGCTTGGCATTTTGCACTGGCGCTAAGGCGGACTCGGGGACAAGTTCTGGGCCTTCCCCACAGGAGAGGAGAGGTGACAGAATCTTTGCACACCAACCGTGCACTCGGATCGGGGGGCTGTTGGGGACTTTCCCCACTCCTTCCCCGGACATCCCGTGCATCCGCGAACCCTTTCACATCTTGGAGGAAGACGGCATCTGACTGCCCGTTTTTTCAGGAATGTACTTCTGTGAGTTCAGGGTAGGTGCCTGGTCACAAACTCATATCTGCACCTTGGACAGGTGACCAAGCAGCTGCTTTCCCCTTGGGCCCAGGGGCCCAGGACAGGCATGACTTCTGCCCAGACTCCTTATCAGAGTGCAGCAAGCGCCCCATGTCTAGACTTCCACTAGTGTCTCCTCAGTCATGTTTCCGTCTCTCCGCACAGAGAGCTGGTGACACTTGTCTTACCACCAACCCACTGTTTCAGACAGGGCCGGCTCTCCTGTTTGCGACCGTTTCCGACAACAAGGCCATCGACCCCTCATCCCTGGGGCAGCGTGCTGCACTTTCCCAGACATGTTCCTGGGGAGCGCAGTGACAGACGTGTCCCTTTCCTTAAGGCTCTTCCCACAGGCGCAACCGAGCATCTCTGTCAGGCAGCGGGGATGCCCGGGCCAAGATGATTTCGCTCCATGCGGGCTTATTACACCGAGCTGTGGAGACAAGCTCAGGCAAGCAGCAGCCGCATCCCGCAGACCCGACTCTGATTTCCCAAAGAATGCTGTGCTTTCCCAGACGTGATGCCCGGGCAAAGAGGCTTTCGCTGTATGCGGGTTTCTCCCAAAGTGCTGCGGACACTAGGCTAAGGCAACCGGCACGAGCAGCCAAGAGACTGCTATGATTTCGCAGAGGTTTTAAGCTTGCTGCGAACCGCACTTCGCTGCTGCTTCCTCAGCAAGACTTTGGGCGTTCGCTCTGTCGCGTCAGGGATTAAGAGCTGCGGGAGAGCTGGTGCCTCTTGGGCCTTGCTTCCCGGGCTCCATGTTTGCGTCTTGGTTTCACCGTGCCATGCCGAAATAAGCAGATACAGTCACAACCCTGCAGTGGCATGCGTGGCCTAGGATGGCACTCTATGCACACTACTATCTCCCGGTGTAGGCCGGTGCTCTGCCGCTCAGGTGGACTCGGCGACAAGGTCAGTGCCTTCCCCACGGGAGAGGAGAGGCGACAGGATCTCTGCACACC
The DNA here is from genome assembly GCF_030435805.1 of Mustela lutreola. Classification (NCBI taxonomy): domain Eukaryota; kingdom Metazoa; phylum Chordata; class Mammalia; order Carnivora; family Mustelidae; genus Mustela; species Mustela lutreola. The sequence goes on along the minus strand of NC_081308.1, from coordinate 51,222,589 downwards.
ACTCGTGCACTGGGATGGGGAGCAGTGAGGGTCTCTCCCCACTCCTTCCCCGGACATCCCGTGCATCCGCGAACGCTTTCACATCTTGGAGGAAGACGGCATCTGACTGCCCGTTCTTTCAGGGAGCTACTTCTGCGAGATCAGGGTAGGCGCCTGGTGGCAAGCGCATGTCTGCGTCTGGGATAGTTGGCCAGGAACTGCTTTCCCCTTGGGCCCAGGGGCCCAGGACAGGCATGCCTTCTGCTCAGACTCCTTCCTCTAGTGGAGGAAGCGCCCATGCCCTAGTCTTCCCTTCGTGTCTCCTTCTCACCAGGGTTCCGTCTCTCCGCACAGAGAGCGGGTGACACTAGTCTTACCACCGACCCGCTGTTGCTGACAGGGCTGGCTCTCCTGCTTGCTACCGTTTCCGACAACAAGGCCTACTCCTCTTCCCCGGGGCAGCGTGCTGCACCTTCCGCAGACATGCTCCTGGAGAACGCAGTGAGAGATGTGTCCCTTTCCTTAAGGCTCTTCCCACAGTCGCAACCATGCTTCTCTCTCAGGCAGAGGGGATGCACGGGCAAACAGGATTTCGCTCCATGAGGGTCTATTACACGGTGCTGTGGTGACTAGCTCAGGCAAGCAACCGCAGCCTCCCACAGACCCGACTCGGATTTTCCAAAGAATGCTGTGCTATCCCAGACGTGATACCCGGGCAAAGAGGCTTTCGCTGTATGCGGGTTTCTCCCACCTTGCTGCGAATACTAGGCTAAGGCAAGCAGCAACAGAAGCCAGCAGAACCGACTCTGATTTCTCAGCAAATGCTGGTGCTTTCGCAGAGGCTTTGGGCTTGGAGCCAACAGCACTTCGTCGCTGCTTCCTCAGCAAAGCTTTGGGCGTTCGCTCTTGGGCATCAGGAAAGAAGAGTTGCGGGAGAACTGGTTTCTCTTTGGCTTTGCTTTCCCGGGCTCCATTTTCGCGTCCTGGGTTCAAATTGTCAAGGCAAAATAAGCAGACAGCCTCCAACCTGCAGCAGAGTGCGTGGCCTAGGATGGCACTCTTTGCACACTACCATCACCTGGCGTAGGCGAGGCTTGGCATTTTGCACTGGCGCTAAGGCGGACTCGGGGACAAGTTCTGGGCCTTCCCCACAGGAGAGGAGAGGTGACAGAATCTTTGCACACCAACCGTGCACTCGGATCGGGGGGCTGTTGGGGACTTTCCCCACTCCTTCCCCGGACATCCCGTGCATCCGCGAACCCTTTCACATCTTGGAGGAAGACGGCATCTGACTGCCCGTTTTTTCAGGAATGTACTTCTGTGAGTTCAGGGTAGGTGCCTGGTCACAAACTCATATCTGCACCTTGGACAGGTGACCAAGCAGCTGCTTTCCCCTTGGGCCCAGGGGCCCAGGACAGGCATGACTTCTGCCCAGACTCCTTATCAGAGTGCAGCAAGCGCCCCATGTCTAGACTTCCACTAGTGTCTCCTCAGTCATGTTTCCGTCTCTCCGCACAGAGAGCTGGTGACACTTGTCTTACCACCAACCCACTGTTTCAGACAGGGCCGGCTCTCCTGTTTGCGACCGTTTCCGACAACAAGGCCATCGACCCCTCATCCCTGGGGCAGCGTGCTGCACTTTCCCAGACATGTTCCTGGGGAGCGCAGTGACAGACGTGTCCCTTTCCTTAAGGCTCTTCCCACAGGCGCAACCGAGCATCTCTGTGAGGCAGCGGGGATGCCCGGGCCAAGATGATTTCGCTCCATGCGGGCTTATTACACCGAGCTGTGGAGACAAGCTCAGGCAAGCAGCAGCCGCATCCCGCAGACCCGACTCTGATTTCCCAAAGAATGCTGTGCTTTCCCAGACGTGATGCCCGGGCAAAGAGGCTTTCGCTGTATGCGGGTTTCTCCCAAAGTGCTGCGGACACTAGGCTAAGGCAACCGGCACGAGCAGCCAAGAGACTGCTATGATTTCGCAGAGGTTTTAAGCTTGCTGCGAACCGCACTTCGCTGCTGCTTCCTCAGCAAGACTTTGGGCGTTCGCTCTGTCGCGTCAGGGATTAAGAGCTGCGGGAGAGCTGGTGCCTCTTGGGCCTTGCTTCCCGGGCTCCATGTTTGCGTCTTGGTTTCACCGTGCCATGCCGAAATAAGCAGATACAGTCACAACCCTGCAGTGGCATGCGTGGCCTAGGATGGCACTCTATGCACACTACTATCTCCCGGTGTAGGCCGGTGCTCTGCCGCTCAGGTGGACTCGGCGACAAGGTCAGTGCCTTCCCCACGGGAGAGGAGAGGCGACAGGATCTCTGCACACCACTCGTGCACTGGGATGGGGAGCAGTGAGGGTCTCTCCCCACTCCTTCCCCGGACATCCCGTGCATCCGCGAACGCTTTCACATCTTGGAGGAAGACGGCATCTGACTGCCCGTTCTTTCAGGGAGCTACTTCTGCGAGATCAGGGTAGGCGCCTGGTGGCAAGCGCATGTCTGCGTCTGGGATAGTTGGCCAGGAACTGCTTTCTCCTTGGGCCCAGGGGCCCAGGACAGGCATGCCTTCTGCTCAGACTCCTTCCTCTAGTGGAGGAAGCGCCCATGCCCTAGTCTTCCCTTCGTGTCTCCTTCTCACCAGGGTTCCGTCTCTCCGCACAGAGAGCGGGTGACACTAGTCTTACCACCGACCCGCTGTTGCTGACAGGGCTGGCTCTCCTGCTTGCTACCGTTTCCGACAACAAGGGCTACTCCTCTTCCCCGGGGCAGCGTGCTGCACCTTCCGCAGACATGCTCCTGGAGAACGCAGTGAGAGATGTGTCCCTTTCCTTAAGGCTCTTCCCACAGTCGCAACCATGCTTCTCTCTCAGGCAGAGGGGATGCACGGGCAAACAGGATTTCGCTCCATGAGGGTCTATTACACGGTGCTGTGGTGACTAGCTCAGGCAAGCAACCGCAGCCTCCCACTGACCCGACTCTGATTTTCCAAAGAATGCTGTGCTATCCCAGACGTGATACCCGGGCAAAGAGGCTTTCGCTGTATGCGGGTTTCTCCCACCTTGCTGCGAATACTAGGCTAAGGCAAGCAGCAACAGAAGCCAGCAGAACCGACTCTGATTTCTCAGCAAATGCTGGTGCTTTCGCAGAGGCTTTGGGCTTGGAGCCAACAGCACTTCGTCGCTGCTTCCTCAGCAAAGCTTTGGGCGTTCGCTCTTGGGCATCAGGAAAGAAGAGTTGCGGGAGAACTGGTTTCTCTTTGGCTTTGCTTTCCCGGGCTCCATTTTCGCGTCCTGGGTTCAAATTGTCAAGGCAAAATAAGCAGACAGCCTCCAACCTGCAGCAGAGTGCGTGGCCTAGGATGGCACTCTTTGCACACTACCTTCACCTGGCGTAGGCGAGGCTTGGCATTTTGCACTGGCGCTAAGGCGGACTCGGGGACAAGTTCTGGGCCTTCCCCACAGGAGAGGAGAGGTGACAGAATCTTTGCACACCAACCGTGCACTCGGATCGGGGGGCTGTTGGGGACTTTCCCCACTCCTTCCCCGGACATCCCGTGCATCCGCGAACCCTTTCACATCTTGGAGGAAGACGGCATCTGACTGCCCGTTTTTTCAGGAATGTACTTCTGTGAGTTCAGGGTAGGTGCCTGGTCACAAACTCATATCTGCACCTTGGACAGGTGACCAAGCAGCTGCTTTCCCCTTGGGCCCAGGGGCCCAGGACAGGCATGACTTCTGCCCAGACTCCTTATCAGAGTGCAGCAAGCGCCCCATGTCTAGACTTCCACTAGTGTCTCCTCAGTCATGTTTCCGTCTCTCCGCACAGAGAGCTGGTGACACTTGTCTTACCACCAACCCACTGTTTCAGACAGGGCCGGCTCTCCTGTTTGCGACCGTTTCCGACAACAAGGCCATCGACCCCTCATCCCTGGGGCAGCGTGCTGCACTTTCCCAGACATGTTCCTGGGGAGCGCAGTGACAGACGTGTCCCTTTCCTTAAGGCTCTTCCCACAGGCGCAACCGAGCATCTCTGTCAGGCAGCGGGGATGCCCGGGCCAAGATGATTTCGCTCCATGCGGGCTTATTACACCGAGCTGTGGAGACAAGCTCAGGCAAGCAGCAGCCGCATCCCGCAGACCCGACTCTGATTTCCCAAAGAATGCTGTGCTTTCCCAGACGTGATGCCCGGGCAAAGAGGCTTTCGCTGTATGCGGGTTTCTCCCAAAGTGCTGCGGACACTAGGCTAAGGCAACCGGCACGAGCAGCCAAGAGACTGCTATGATTTCGCAGAGGTTTTAAGCTTGCTGCGAACCGCACTTCGCTGCTGCTTCCTCAGCAAGACTTTGGGCGTTCGCTCTGTCGCGTCAGGGATTAAGAGCTGCGGGAGAGCTGGTGCCTCTTGGGCCTTGCTTCCCGGGCTCCATGTTTGCGTCTTGGTTTCACCGTGCCATGCCGAAATAAGCAGATCCAGTCACAACCCTGCAGTGGCATGCGTGGCCTAGGATGGCACTCTATGCACACTACTATCTCCCGGTGTAGGCCGGTGCTCTGCCGCTCAGGTGGACTCGGCGACAAGGTCAGTGCCTTCCCCACGGGAGAGGAGAGGCGACAGGATCTCTGCACACCACTCGTGCACTGGGATGGGGAGCAGTGAGGGTCTCTCCCCACTCCTTCCCCGGACATCCCGTGCATCCGCGAACGCTTTCACATCTTGGAGGAAGACGGCATCTGACTGCCCGTTCTTTCAGGGAGCTACTTCTGCGAGATCAGGGTAGGCGCCTGGTGGCAAGCGCATGTCTGCGTCTGGGATAGTTGGCCAGGAACTGCTTTCCCCTTGGGCCCAGGGGCCCAGGACAGGCATGCCTTCTGCTCAGACTCCTTCCTCTAGTGGAGGAAGCGCCCATGCCCTAGTCTTCCCTTCGTGTCTCCTTCTCACCAGGGTTCCGTCTCTCCGCACAGAGAGCGGGTGACACTAGTCTTACCACCGACCCGCTGTTGCTGACAGGGCTGGCTCTCCTGCTTGCTACCGTTTCCGACAACAAGGCCTACTCCTCTTCCCCGGGGCAGCGTGCTGCACCTTCCGCAGACATGCTCCTGGAGAACGCAGTGAGAGATGTGTCCCTTTCCTTAAGGCTCTTCCCACAGTCGCAACCATGCTTCTCTCTCAGGCAGAGGGGATGCACGGGCAAACAGGATTTCGCTCCATGAGGGTCTATTACACGGTGCTGTGGTGACTAGCTCAGGCAAGCAACCGCAGCCTCCCACAGACCCGACTCGGATTTTCCAAAGAATGTTGTGCTATCCCAGACGTGATACCCGGGCAAAGAGGCTTTCGCTGTATGCGGGTTTCTCCCACCTTGCTGCGAATACTAGGCTAAGGCAAGCAGCAACAGAAGCCAGCAGAACCGACTCTGATTTCTCAGCAAATGCTGGTGCTTTCGCAGAGGCTTTGGGCTTGGAGCCAACAGCACTTCGTCGCTGCTTCCTCAGCAAAGCTTTGGGCGTTCGCTCTTGGGCATCAGGAAAGAAGAGTTGCGGGAGAACTGGTTTCTCTTTGGCTTTGCTTTCCCGGGCTCCATTTTCGCGTCCTGGGTTCAAATTGTCAAGGCAAAATAAGCAGACAGCCTCCAACCTGCAGCAGAGTGCGTGGCCTAGGATGGCACTCTTTGCACACTACCATCACCTGGCGTAGGCGAGGCTTGGCATTTTGCACTGGCGCTAAGGCGGACTCGGGGACAAGTTCTGGGCCTTCCCCACAGGAGAGGAGAGGTGACAGAATCTTTGCACACCAACCGTGCACTCGGATCGGGGGGCTGTTGGGGACTTTCCCCACTCCTTCCCCGGACATCCCGTGCATCCGCGAACCCTTTCACATCTTGGAGGAAGACGGCATCTGACTGCCCGTTTTTTCAGGAATGTACTTCTGTGAGTTCAGGGTAGGTGCCTGGTCACAAACTCATATCTGCACCTTGGACAGGTGACCAAGCAGCTGCTTTCCCCTTGGGCCCAGGGGCCCAGGACAGGCATGACTTCTGCCCAGACTCCTTATCAGAGTGCAGCAAGCGCCCCATGTCTAGACTTCCACTAGTGTCTCCTCAGTCATGTTTCCGTCTCTCCGCACAGAGAGCTGGTGACACTTGTCTTACCACCAACCCACTGTTTCAGACAGGGCCGGCTCTCCTGTTTGCGACCGTTTCCGACAACAAGGCCATCGACCCCTCATCCCTGGGGCAGCGTGCTGCACTTTCCCAGACATGTTCCTGGGGAGCGCAGTGACAGACGTGTCCCTTTCCTTAAGGCTCTTCCCACAGGCGCAACCGAGCATCTCTGTCAGGCAGCGGGGATGCCCGGGCCAAGATGATTTCGCTCCATGCGGGCTTATTACACCGAGCTGTGGAGACAAGCTCAGGCAAGCAGCAGCCGCATCCCGCAGACCCGACTCTGACTTCCCAAAGAATGCTGTGCTTTCCCAGACGTGATGCCCGGGCAAAGAGGCTTTCGCTGTATGCGGGTTTCTCCCAAAGTGCTGCGGACACTAGGCTAAGGCAACCGGCACGAGCAGCCAAGAGACTGCTATGATTTCGCAGAGGTTTTAAGCTTGCTGCGAACCGCACTTCGCTGCTGCTTCCTCAGCAAGACTTTGGGCGTTCGCTCTGTCGCGTCAGGGATTAAGAGCTGCGGGAGAGCTGGTGCCTCTTGGGCCTTGCTTCCCGGGCTCCATGTTTGCGTCTTGGTTTCACCGTGCCATGCCGAAATAAGCAGATACAGTCACAACCCTGCAGTGGCATGCGTGGCCTAGGATGGCACTCTATGCACACTACTATCTCCCGGTGTAGGCCGGTGCTCTGCCGCTCAGGTGGACTCGGCGACAAGGTCAGTGCCTTCCCCACGGGAGAGGAGAGGCGACAGGATCTCTGCACACCACTCGTGCACTGGGATGGGGAGCAGTGAGGGTCTCTCCCCACTCCTTCCCCGGACATCCCGTGCATCCGCGAACGCTTTCACATCTTGGAGGAAGACGGCATCTGACTGCCCGTTCTTTCAGGGAGCTACTTCTGCGAGATCAGGGTAGGCGCCTGGTGGCAAGCGCATGTCTGCGTCTGGGATAGTTGGCCAGGAACTGCTTTCCCCTTGGGCCCAGGGGCCCAGGACAGGCATGCCTTCTGCTCAGACTCCTTCCTCTAGTGGAGGAAGCGCCCATGCCCTAGTCTTCCCTTCGTGTCTCCTTCTCACCAGGGTTCCGTCTCTCCGCACAGAGAGCGGGTGACACTAGTCTTACCACCGACCCGCTGTTGCTGACAGGGCTGGCTCTCCTGCTTGCTACCGTTTCCGACAACAAGGCCTACTCCTCTTCCCCGGGGCAGCGTGCTGCACCTTCCGCAGACATGCTCCTGGAGAACGCAGTGAGAGATGTGTCCCTTTCCTTAAGGCTCTTCCCACAGTCGCAACCATGCTTCTCTCTCAGGCAGAGGGGATGCACGGGCAAACAGGATTTCGCTCCATGAGGGTCTATTACACGGTGCTGTGGTGACTAGCTCAGGCAAGCAACCGCAGCCTCCCACAGACCCGACTCGGATTTTCCAAAGAATGCTGTGCTATCCCAGACGTGATACCCGGGCAAAGAGGCTTTCGCTGTATGCGGGTTTCTCCCACCTTGCTGCGAATACTAGGCTAAGGCAAGCAGCAACAGAAGCCAGCAGAACCGACTCTGATTTCTCAGCAAATGCTGGTGCTTTCGCAGAGGCTTTGGGCTTGGAGCCAACAGCACTTCGTCGCTGCTTCCTCAGCAAAGCTTTGGGCGTTCGCTCTTGGGCATCAGGAAAGAAGAGTTGCGGGAGAACTGGGTTCTCTTTGGCTTTGCTTTCCCGGGCTCCATTTTCGCGTCCTGGGTTCAAATTGTCAAGGCAAAATAAGCAGACAGCCTCCAACCTGCAGCAGAGTGCGTGGCCTAGGATGGCACTCTTTGCACACTACCATCACCTGGCGTAGGCGAGGCTTGGCATTTTGCACTGGCGCTAAGGCGGACTCGGGGACAAGTTCTGGGCCTTCCCCACAGGAGAGGAGAGGTGACAGAATCTTTGCACACCAACCGTGCACTCGGATCGGGGGGCTGTTGGGGACTTTCCCCACTCCTTCCCCGGACATCCCGTGCATCCGCGAACCCTTTCACATCTTGGAGGAAGACGGCATCTGACTGCCCGTTTTTTCAGGAATGTACTTCTGTGAGTTCAGGGTAGGTGCCTGGTCACAAACTCATATCTGCACCTTGGACAGGTGACCAAGCAGCTGCTTTCCCCTTGGGCCCAGGGGCCCAGGACAGGCATGACTTCTGCCCAGACTCCTTATCAGAGTGCAGCAAGCGCCCCATGTCTAGACTTCCACTAGTGTCTCCTCAGTCATGTTTCCGTCTCTCCGCACAGAGAGCTGGTGACACTTGTCTTACCACCAACCCACTGTTTCAGACAGGGCCGGCTCTCCTGTTTGCGACCGTTTCCGACAACAAGGCCATCGACCCCTCATCCCTGGGGCAGCGTGCTGCACTTTCCCAGACATGTTCCTGGGGAGCGCAGTGACAGACGTGTCCCTTTCCTTAAGGCTCTTCCCACAGGCGCAACCGAGCATCTCTGTCAGGCAGCGGGGATGCCCGGGCCAAGATGATTTCGCTCCATGCGGGCTTATTACACCGAGCTGTGGAGACAAGCTCAGGCAAGCAGCAGCCGCATCCCGCAGACCCGACTCTGATTTCCCAAAGAATGCTGTGCTTTCCCAGACGTGATGCCCGGGCAAAGAGGCTTTCGCTGTATGCGGGTTTCTCCCAAAGTGCTGCGGACACTAGGCTAAGGCAACCGGCACGAGCAGCCAAGAGACTGCTATGATTTCGCAGAGGTTTTAAGCTTGCTGCGAACCGCACTTCGCTGCTGCTTCCTCAGCAAGACTTTGGGCGTTCGCTCTGTCGCGTCAGGGATTAAGAGCTGCGGGAGAGCTGGTGCCTCTTGGGCCTTGCTTCCCGGGCTCCATGTTTGCGTCTTGGTTTCACCGTGCCATGCCGAAATAAGCAGATACAGTCACAACCCTGCAGTGGCATGCGTGGCCTAGGATGGCACTCTATGCACACTACTATCTCCCGGTGTAGGCCGGTGCTCTGCCGCTCAGGTGGACTCGGCGACAAGGTCAGTGCCTTCCCCACGGGAGAGGAGAGGCGACAGGATCTCTGCACACCACTCGTGCACTGGGATGGGGAGGAGTGAGGGTCTCTCCCCACTCCTTCCCCGGACATCCCGTGCATCCGCGAACGCTTTCACATCTTGGAGGAAGACGGCATCTGACTGCCCGTTCTTTCAGGGAGCTACTTCTGCGAGATCAGGGTAGGCGCCTGGTGGCAAGCGCATGTCTGCGTCTGGGATAGTTGGCCAGGAACTGCTTTCTCCTTGGGCCCAGGGGCCCAGGACAGGCATGCCTTCTGCTCAGACTCCTTCCTCTAGTGGAGGAAGCGCCCATGCCCTAGTCTTCCCTTCGTGTCTCCTTCTCACCAGGGTTCCGTCTCTCCGCACAGAGAGCGGGTGACACTAGTCTTACCACCGACCCGCTGTTGCTGACAGGGCTGGCTCTCCTGCTTGCTACCGTTTCCGACAACAAGGGCTACTCCTCTTCCCCGGGGCAGCGTGCTGCACCTTCCGCAGACATGCTCCTGGAGAACGCAGTGAGAGATGTGTCCCTTTCCTTAAGGCTCTTCCCACAGTCGCAACCATGCTTCTCTCTCAGGCAGAGGGGATGCACGGGCAAACAGGATTTCGCTCCATGAGGGTCTATTACACGGTGCTGTGGTGACTAGCTCAGGCAAGCAACCGCAGCCTCCCACTGACCCGACTCTGATTTTCCAAAGAATGCTGTGCTATCCCAGACGTGATACCCGGGCAAAGAGGCTTTCGCTGTATGCGGGTTTCTCCCACCTTGCTGCGAATACTAGGCTAAGGCAAGCAGCAACAGAAGCCAGCAGAACCGACTCTGATTTCTCAGCAAATGCTGGTGCATTCGCAGAGGCTTTGGGCTTGGAGCCAACAGCACTTCGTCGCTGCTTCCTCAGCAAAGCTTTGGGCGTTCGCTCTTGGGCATCAGGAAAGAAGAGTTGCGGGAGAACTGGTTTCTCTTTGGCTTTGCTTTCCCGGGCTCCATTTTCGCGTCCTGGGTTCAAATTGTCAAGGCAAAATAAGCAGACAGCCTCCAACCTGCAGCAGAGTGCGTGGCCTAGGATGGCACTCTTTGCACACTACCTTCACCTGGCGTAGGCGAGGCTTGGCATTTTGCACTGGCGCTAAGGCGGACTCGGGGACAAGTTCTGGGCCTTCCCCACAGGAGAGGAGAGGTGACAGAATCTTTGCACACCAACCGTGCACTCGGATCGGGGGGCTGTTGGGGACTTTCCCCACTCCTTCCCCGGACATCCCGTGCATCCGCGAACCCTTTCACATCTTGGAGGAAGACGGCATCTGACTGCCCGTTTTTTCAGGAATGTACTTCTGTGAGTTCAGGGTAGGTGCCTGGTCACAAACTCATATCTGCACCTTGGACAGGTGACCAAGCAGCTGCTTTCCCCTTGGGCCCAGGGGCCCAGGACAGGCATGACTTCTGCCCAGACTCCTTATCAGAGTGCAGCAAGCGCCCCATGTCTAGACTTCCACTAGTGTCTCCTCAGTCATGTTTCCGTCTCTCCGCACAGAGAGCTGGTGACACTTGTCTTACCACCAACCCACTGTTTCAGACAGGGCCGGCTCTCCTGTTTGCGACCGTTTCCGACAACAAGGCCATCGACCCCTCATCCCTGGGGCAGCGTGCTGCACTTTCCCAGACATGTTCCTGGGGAGCGCAGTGACAGACGTGTCCCTTTCCTTAAGGCTCTTCCCACAGGCGCAACCGAGCATCTCTGTCAGGCAGCGGGGATGCCCGGGCCAAGATGATTTCGCTCCATGCGGGCTTATTACACCGAGCTGTGGAGACAAGCTCAGGCAAGCAGCAGCCGCATCCCGCAGACCCGACTCTGATTTCCCAAAGAATGCTGTGCTTTCCCAGACGTGATGCCCGGGCAAAGAGGCTTTCGCTGTATGCGGGTTTCTCCCAAAGTGCTGCGGACACTAGGCTAAGGCAACCGGCACGAGCAGCCAAGAGACTGCTATGATTTCGCAGAGGTTTTAAGCTTGCTGCGAACCGCACTTCGCTGCTGCTTCCTCAGCAAGACTTTGGGCGTTCGCTCTGTCGCGTCAGGGATTAAGAGCTGCGGGAGAGCTGGTGCCTCTTGGGCCTTGCTTCCCGGGCTCCATGTTTGCGTCTTGGTTTCACCGTGCCATGCCGAAATAAGCAGATACAGTCACAACCCTGCAGTGGCATGCGTGGCCTAGGATGGCACTCTATGCACACTACTATCTCCCGGTGTTGGCCGGTGCTCTGCCGCTCAGGTGGACTCGGCGACAAGGTCAGTGCCTTCCCCACGGGAGAGGAGAGGCGACAGGATCTCTGCACACCACTCGTGCACTGGGATGGGGAGCAGTGAGGGTCTCTCCCCACTCCTTCCCCGGACATCCCGTGCATCCGCGAACGCTTTCACATCTTGGAGGAAGACGGCATCTGACTGCCCGTTCTTTCAGGGAGCTACTTCTGCGAGATCAGGGTAGGCGCCTGGTGGCAAGCGCATGTCTGCGTCTGGGATAGTTGGCCAGGAACTGCTTTCCCCTTGGGCCCAGGGGCCCAGGACAGGCATGCCTTCTGCTCAGACTCCTTCCTCTAGTGGAGGAAGCGCCCATGCCCTAGTCTTCCCTTCGTGTCTCCTTCTCACCAGGGTTCCGTCTCTCCGCACAGAGAGCGGGTGACACTAGTCTTACCACCGACCCGCTGTTGCTGACAGGGCTGGCTCTCCTGCTTGCTACCGTTTCCGACAACAAGGCCTACTCCTCTTCCCCGGGGCAGCGTGCTGCACCTTCCGCAGACATGCTCCTGGAGAACGCAGTGAGAGATGTGTCCCTTTCCTTAAGGCTCTTCCCACAGTCGCAACCATGCTTCTCTCTCAGGCAGAGGGGATGCACGGGCAAACAGGATTTCGCTCCATGAGGGTCTATTACACGGTGCTGTGGTGACTAGCTCAGGCAAGCAACCGCAGCCTCCCACAGACCCGACTCGGATTTTCCAAAGAATGCTGTGCTATCCCAGACGTGATACCCGGGCAAAGAGGCTTTCGCTGTATGCGGGTTTCTCCCACCTTGCTGCGAATACTAGGCTAAGGCAAGCAGCAACAGAAGCCAGCAGAACCGACTCTGATTTCTCAGCAAATGCTGGTGCTTTCGCAGAGGCTTTGGGCTTGGAGCCAACAGCACTTCGTCGCTGCTTCCTCAGCAAAGCTTTGGGCGTTCGCTCTTGGGCATCAGGAAAGAAGAGTTGCGGGAGAACTGGTTTCTCTTTGGCTTTGCTTTCCCGGGCTCCATTTTCGCTTCCTGGGTTCAAATTGTCAAGGCAAAATAAGCAGACAGCCTCCAACCTGCAGCAGAGTGCGTGGCCTAGGATGGCACTCTTTGCACACTACCATCACCTGGCGTAGGCGAGGCTTGGCATTTTGCACTGGCGCTAAGGCGGACTCGGGGACAAGTTCTGGGCCTTCCCCACGGGAGAGGAGAGGTGACAGGATCTTTGCACACCAACCGTGCACTCGGATCGGGGGGCTGTTGGGGACTTTCCCCACTCCTTCCCCGGACATCCCGTTCATCCGCGAACCCTTTCACATCTTGGAGGAAGACGGCATCTGACTGCCCGTTTTTTCAGGAATGTACTTCTGTGAGTTCAGGGTAGGTGCCTGGTCACAAACTCATATCTGCACCTTGGACAGGTGACCAAGCAGCTGCTTTCCCCTTGGGCCCAGGGGCCCAGGACAGGCATGACTTCTGCCCAGACGCCTTATCAGAGTGCAGCAAGCGCCCCATGTCTAGACTTCCACTAGTGTCTCCTCAGTCATGTTTCCGTCTCTCCGCACAGAGAGCTGGTGACACTTGTCTTACCACCAACCCACTGTTTCAGACAGGGCCGGCTCTCCTGTTTGCGACCGTTTCCGACAACAAGGCCATCGACCCCTCATCCCTGGGGCAGCGTGCTGCACTTTCCCAGACATGTTCCTGGGGAGCGCAGTGACAGACGTGTCCCTTTCCTTAAGGCTCTTCCCACAGGCGCAACCGAGCATCTCTGTCAGGCAGCGGGGATGCCCGGGCCAAGATGATTTCGCTCCATGCGGGCTTATTACACCGAGCTGTGGAGACAAGCTCAGGCAAGCAGCAGCCGCATCCCGCAGACCCGACTCTGATTTCCCAAAGAATGCTGTGCTTTCCCAGACGTGATGCCCGGGCAAAGAGGCTTTCGCTGTATGCGGGTTTCTCCCAAAGTGCTGCGGACACTAGGCTAAGGCAACCGGCACGAGCAGCCAAGAGACTGCTATGATTTCGCCGAGGTTTTAAGCTTGCTGCGAACCGCACTTCGCTGCTGCTTCCTCAGCAAGACTTTGGGCGTTCGCTCTGTCGCGTCAGGGATTAAGAGCTGCGGGAGAGCTGGTGCCTCTTGGGCCTTGCTTCCCGGGCTCCATGTTTGCGTCTTGGTTTCACCGTGCCATGCCGAAATAAGCAGATACAGTCACAACCCTGCAGTGGCATGCGTGGCCTAGGATGGCACTCTATGCACACTACTATCTCCCGGTGTAGGCCGGTGCTCTGCCGCTCAGGTGGACTCGGCGACAAGGTCAGGGCCTTCCCCACGGGAGAGGAGAGGCGACAGGATCTCTGCACACCACTCGTGCACTGGGATGGGGAGCAGTGAGGGTCTCTCCCCACTCCTTCCCCGGACATCCCGTGCATCCGCGAACGCTTTCACATCTTGGAGGAAGACGGCATCTGACTGCCCGTTCTTTCAGGGAGCTACTTCTGCGAGATCTGGGTAGGCGCCTGGTGGCAAGCTCATGTCTGCGTCTGGGATAGTTGGAGAGGAACTGCTTTCCCCTTGGGCACAGGGGCCCAGGACAGACATGCCTTCTGCTCAGACTCCTTCCTCTAGTGGAGGAAGCGCCCATGCCCTAGTCTTCCCTTCGTGTCTCCTTCTCACCAGGGTTCCGTCTCTCCGCACAGAGAGCGGGTGACACTAGTCTTACCACCGACCCGCTGTTGCTGACAGGGCTGGCTCTCCTGCTTGCTACCGTTTCCGACAACAAGGCCTACTCCTCTTCCCTGGGGCAGCGTGCTGCACCTTCCGCAGACATGCTCCTGGAGAACGCAGTGAGAGATGTGTCCCTTTCCTTAAGGCTCTTCCCACAGTCGCAACCATGCTTCTCTCTCAGGCAGAGGGGATGCACGGGCAAACAGGATTTCGCTCCATGAGGGTCTATTACACGGTGCTGTGGTGACTAGCTCAGGCAAGCAACCGTAGCCTCCCACAGACCCGACTCTGATTTTCCAAAGAATGCTGTGCTATCCCAGACGTGATACCCGGGCAAAGAGGCTTTCGCTGTATGCGGGTTTCTCCCACCTTGCTGCGAATACTAGGCTAAGGCAATCAGCAACAGAAGCCAGCAGAACCGACTCTGATTTCTCAGCGAATGCTGGTGCTTTCGCAGAGGCTTTGGGCTTGGAGCCAACAGCACTTCGTCGCTGCTTCCTCAGCAAAGCTTTGGGCGTTCGCTCTTGGGCATCAGGAAAGAAGAGTTGCGTGAGAACTGGTTTCTCTTTGGCTTTGCTTTCCCGGGCTCCATTTTCGCGTCCTGGGTTCAAATTCTCAAGGCAAAATAAGCAGACAGCCTCCAACCTGCAGCAGAGTGCGTGGCCTAGGATGGCACTCTTTGCACACTACCATCACCTGGCGTAGGCGAGGCTTGGCATTTTGCACTGGCGCTAAGGCGGACTCGGGGACAAGTTCTGGGCCTTCCCCACAGGAGAGGAGAGGTGACAGTATCTTTGCACACCAACCGTGCACTCGGATCGGGGGGCTGTTGGGGACTTTCCCCACTCCTTCCCCGGACATCCCGTGCATACGCGAACCCTTTCACATCTTGGAGGAAGACGGCATCTGACTGCCCGTTTTTTCAGGAATGTACTTCTGTGAGTTCAGGGTAGGTGCCTGGTCACAAACTCATATCTGCACCTTGGACAGGTGACCAAGCAGCTGCTTTCCCCTTGGGCCCAGGGGCCCAGGACAGGCATGACTTCTGCCCAGACTCCTTATCAGAGTGCAGCAAGCGCCCCATGTCTAGACTTCCACTAGTGTCTCCTCAGTCATGTTTCCGTCTCTCCGCACAGAGCGCTGGTGACACTTGTCTTACCACCAACCCACTGTTTCAGACAGGGCCGGCTCTCCTGTTTGCGACCGTTAACGACAACAAGGCCATCGACCCCTCATCCCTGGGGCAGCGTGCTGCACTTTCCCAGACATGTTCCTGGGGAGCGCAGTGACAGACGTGTCCCTTTCCTTAAGGCTCTTCCCACAGGCGAAACCGAGCATCTCTGTCAGGCAGCGGGGATGCCCGGGCCAAGATGATTTCGCTCCATGCGGGCTTATTACACCGAGCTGTGGAGACAAGCTCAGGCAAGCAGCAGCCGCATCCCACAGACCCGACTCTGAATACCCAAAGAATGCTGTGCTTTCCCAGACGTGATGCCCGGGCAAAGAGGCTTTCGCTGTATGCGGGTTTCTCCCAAAGTGCTGCGGACACTAGGCTAAGGCAACCGGCACGAGCAGCAAAGAGACTGCTATGATTTCGCAGAGGTTTTAAGCTTGCTGCGAACCGCACTTCGCTGCTGCTTCCTCAGCAAGACTTTGGGCGTTCGCTCTGTCGCGTCAGGGATTAAGAGCTGCGGGAGAGCTGGTGCCTCTTGGGCCTTGCTTCCCGGGCTCCATGTTTGCGTCTTGGTTTCACCGTGCCATGCCGAAATAAGCAGATACAGTCACAACCCTGCAGTGGCATGCGTGGCCTAGGACGGCACTCTATGCACACTACTATCTCCCGGTGTAGGCCGGTGCTCTGCCGCTCAGGTGGACTCGGCGACAAGGTCAGTGCCTTCCCCACGGGAGAGGAGAGGCGACAGGATCTCTGCACACCACTCGTGCACTGGGATGGGGAGCAGTGAGGGTCTCTCCCCACTCCTTCCCCGGACATCCCGTGCATTCGCGAACGCTTTCACATCTTGCAGGAAGACGGCATCTGACTGCCCGTTCTTTCAGGGAGCTACTTCTGCGAGATCAGGGTAGGCGCCTGGTGGCAAGCGCATGTCTGCGTCTGGGATAGTTGGCCAGGAACTGCTTTCCCCTTGGGCCCAGGGGCCCAGGACAGACATGCCTTCTGCTCAGACTCCTTCCTCTAGTGGAGGAAGCGCCCATGCCCTAGTCTTCCCTTCGTGTCTCCTTCTCACCAGGGTTCCGTCTCTCCGCACAGAGAGCGGGTGACACTAGTCTTACCACCGACCCGCTGTTGCTGACAGGGCTGGCTCTCCTGCTTGCTACCGTTTCCGACAACAAGGCCTACTCCTCTTCCCCGGGGCAGCGTGCTGCACCTTCCGCAGACATGCTCCTGGAGAACGCAGTGAGAGATGTGTCCCTTTCCTTAAGGCTCTTCCCACAGTCGCAACCATGCTTCTCTCTCAGGCAGAGGGGATGCACGGGCAAACAGGATTTCGCTCCATGAGGGTCTATTACACGGTGCTGTGGTGACTAGCTCAGGCAAGCAACCGCAGCCTCCCACAGACCCGACTCTGATTTTCCAAAGAATGCTGTGCTATCCCAGACGTGATACCCGGGCAAAGAGGCTTTCGCTGTATGCGGGTTTCTCCCACCTTGCTGCGAATACTAGGCTAAGGCAAGCAGCAACAGAAGCCAGCAGAACCGACTCTGATTTCTCAGCAAATGCTGGTGCTTTCGCAGAGGCTTTGGGCTTGGAGCCAACAGCACTTCGTCGCTGCTTCCTCAGCAAAGCTTTGGGCGTTCGCTCTTGGGCATCAGGAAAGAAGAGTTGCGGGAGAACTGGGTTCTCTTTGGCTTTGCTTTCCCGGGCTCCATTTTCGCGTCCTGGGTTCAAATTGTCAAGGCAAAATAAGCAGACAGCCTCCAACCTGCAGCAGAGTGCGTGGCCTAGGATGGCACTCTTTGCACACTACCATCACCTGGCGTAGGCGAGGCTTGGCATTTTGCACTGGCTCTAAGGCGGACTCGGGGACAAGTTCTGGGCCTTCCCCACAGGAGAGGAGAGGTGACAGAATCTTTGCACACCAACCGTGCACTCGGATCGGGGGGCTGTTGGGGACTTTCCCCACTCCTTCCCCGGACATCCCGTGCATCCGCGAACCCTTTCACATCTTGGAGGAAGACGGCATCTGACTGCCCGTTTTTTCAGGAATGTACTTCTGTGAGTTCAGGGTAGGTGCCTGGTCACAAACTCATATCTGCACCTTGGACAGGTGACCAAGCAGCTGCTTTCCCCTTGGGCCCAGGGGACCAGGACAGGCATGACTTCTGCCCAGACTCATTATCAGAGTGCAGCAAGCGCCCCATGTCTAGACTTCCACTAGTGTCTCCTCAGTCATGTTTCCGTCTCTCCGCACAGAGAGCTGGTGACACTTGTCTTACCACCAACCCACTGTTTCAGACAGGGCCGGCTCTCCTGTTTGCGACCGTTTCCGACAACAAGGCCATCGACCCCTCATCCCTGGGGCAGCGTGCTGCACTTTCCCAGACATGTTCCTGGGGAGCGCAGTGACAGACGTGTCCCTTTCCTTAAGGCTCTTCCCACAGGCGCAACCGAGCATCTCTGTCAGGCAGCGGGGATGCCCGGGCCAAGATGATTTCGCTCCATGCGGGCTTATTACACCGAGCTGTGGAGACAAGCTCAGGCAAGCAGCAGCCGCATCCCGCAGACCCGACTCTGATTTCCCAAAGAATGCTGTGCTTTCCCAGACGTGATGCCCTGGCAAAGAGGCTTTCGCTGTATGCGGGTTTCTCCCAAAGTGCTGCGGACACTAGGCTAAGGCAACCGGCACGAGCAGCCAAGAGACTGCTATGATTTCGCAGAGGTTTTAAGCTTGCTGCGAACCGCACTTCGCTGCTGCTTCCTCAGCAAGACTTTGGGCGTTCGCTCTGTCGCGTCAGGGATTAAGAGCTGCGGGAGAGCTGGTGCCTCTTGGGCCTTGCTTCCCGGGCTCCATGTTTGCGTCTTGGTTTCACCGTGCCATGCCGAAATAAGCAGATACAGTCACAACCCTGCAGTGGCATGCGTGGCCTAGGATGGCACTCTATGCACACTACTATCTCCCGGTGTAGGCCGGTGCTCTGCCGCTCAGGTGGACTCGGCGACAAGGTCAGGGCCTTCCCCACGGGAGAGGAGAGGCGACAGGATCTCTGCACACCACTCGTGCACTGGGATGGGGAGCAGTGAGGGTCTCTCCCCACTCCTTCCCCGGACATCCCGTGCATCCGCGAACGCTTTCACATCTTGGAGGAAGACGGCATCTGACTGCCCGTTCTTTCAGGGAGCTACTTCTGCGAGATCTGGGTAGGCGCCTGGTGGCAAGCTCATGTCTGCGTCTGGGATAGTTGGAGAGGAACTGCTTTCCCCTTGGGCACAGGGGCCCAGGACAGACATGCCTTCTGCTCAGACTCCTTCCTCTAGTGGAGGAAGCGCCCATGCCCTAGTCTTCCCTTCGTGTCTCCTTCTCACCAGGGTTCCGTCTCTCCGCACAGAGAGCGGGTGACACTAGTCTTACCACCGACCCGCTGTTGCTGACAGGGCTGGCTCTCCTGCTTGCTACCGTTTCCGACAACAAGGCCTACTCCTCTTCCCTGGGGCAGCGTGCTGCACCTTCCGCAGACATGCTCCTGGAGAACGCAGTGAGAGATGTGTCCCTTTCCTTAAGGCTCTTCCCACAGTCGCAACCATGCTTCTCTCTCAGGCAGAGGGGATGCACGGGCAAACAGGATTTCGCTCCATGAGGGTCTATTACACGGTGCTGTGGTGACTAGCTCAGGCAAGCAACCGTAGCCTCCCACAGACCCGACTCTGATTTTCCAAAGAATGCTGTGCTATCCCAGACGTGATACCCGGGCAAAGAGGCTTTCGCTGTATGCGGGTTTCTCCCACCTTGCTGCGAATACTAGGCTAAGGCAATCAGCAACAGAAGCCAGCAGAACCGACTCTGATTTCTCAGCGAATGCTGGTGCTTTCGCAGAGGCTTTGGGCTTGGAGCCGACAGCACTTCGTCGCTGCTTCCTCAGCAAAGCTTTGGGCGTTCGCTCTTGGGCATCAGGAAAGAAGAGTTGCGGGAGAACTGGTTTCTCTTTGGCTTTGCTTTCCCGGGCTCCATTTTCGCGTCCTGGGTTCAAATTCTCAAGGCAAAATAAGCAGACAGCCTCCAACCTGCAGCAGAGTGCGTGGCCTAGGATGGCACTCTTTGCACACTACCATCACCTGGCGTAGGCGAGGCTTGGCATTTTGCACTGGCGCTAAGGCGGACTCGGGGACAAGTTCTGGGCCTTCCCCACAGGAGAGGAGAGGTGACAGTATCTTTGCACACCAACCGTGCACTCGGATCGGGGGGCTGTTGGGGACTTTCCCCACTCCTTCCCCGGACATCCCATGCATCCGCGAACCCTTTCACATCTTGGAGGAAGACGGCATCTGACTGCCCGTTTTTTCAGGAATGTACTTCTGTGAGTTCAGGGTAGGTGCCTGGTCACAAACTCATATCTGCACCTTGGACAGGTGACCAAGCAGCTGCTTTCCCCTTGGGCCCAGGGGCCCAGGACAGGCATGACTTCTGCCCAGACTCCTTATCAGAGTGCAGCAAGCGCCCCATGTCTAGACTTCCACTAGTGTCTCCTCAGTCATGTTTCCGTCTCTCCGCACAGAGAGCTGGTGACACTTGTCTTACCACCAACCCACTGTTTCAGACAGGGCCGGCTCTCCTGTTTGCGACCGTTAACGACAACAAGGCCATCGACCCCTCATCCCTGGGGCAGCGTGCTGCACTTTCCCAGACATGTTCCTGGGGAGCGCAGTGACAGACGTGTCCCTTTCCTTAAGGCTCTTCCCACAGGCGCAACCGAGCATCTCTGTCAGGCAGCGGGGATGCCCGGGCCAAGATGATTTCGCTCCATGCGGGCTTATTACACCGAGCTGTGGAGACAAGCTCAGGCAAGCAGCAGCCGCATCCCACAGACCCGACTCTGAATACCCAAAGAATGCTGTGCTTTCCCAGACGTGATGCCCGGGCAAAGAGGCTTTCGCTGTATGCGGGTTTCTCCCAAAGTGCTGCGGACACTAGGCTAAGGCAACCGGCACGAGCAGCAAAGAGACTGCTATGATTTCGCAGAGGTTTTAAGCTTGCTGCGAACCGCACTTCGCTGCTGCTTCCTCAGCAAGACTTTGGGCGTTCGCTCTGTCGCGTCAGGGATTAAGAGCTGCGGGAGAGCTGGTGCCTCTTGGGCCTTGCTTCCCGGGCTCCATGTTTGCGTCTTGGTTTCACCGTGCCATGCCGAAATAAGCAGATACAGTCACAACCCTGCAGTGGCATGCGTGGCCTAGGACGGCACTCTATGCACACTACTATCTCCCGGTGTAGGCCGGTGCTCTGCCGCTCAGGTGGACTCGGCGACAAGGTCAGTGCCTTCCCCACGGGAGAGGAGAGGCGACAGGATCTCTGCACACCACTCGTGCACTGGGATGGGGAGCAGTGAGGGTCTCTCCCCACTCCTTCCCCGGACATCCCGTGCATCCGCGAACGCTTTCACATCTTGGAGGAAGACGGCATCTGACTGCCCGTTCTTTCAGGGAGCTACTTCTGCGAGATCAGGGTAGGCGCCTGGTGGCAAGCGCATGTCTGCGTCTGGGATAGTTGGCCAGGAACTGCTTTCCCCTTGGGCCCAGGGGCCCAGGACAGACATGCCTTCTGCTCAGACTCCTTCCTCTAGTGGAGGAAGCGCCCATGCCCTAGTCTTCCCTTCGTGTCTCCTTCTCACCAGGGTTCCGTCTCTCCGCACAGAGAGCGGGTGACACTAGTCTTACCACCGACCCGCTGTTGCTGACAGGGCTGGCTCTCCTGCTTGCTACCGTTTCCGACAACAAGGCCTACTCCTCTTCCCCGGGGCAGCGTGCTGCACCTTCCGCAGACATGCTCCTGGAGAACGCAGTGAGAGATGTGTCCCTTTCCTTAAGGCTCTTCCCACAGTCGCAACCATGCTTCTCTCTCAGGCAGAGGGGATGCACGGGCAAACAGGATTTCGCTCCATGAGGGTCTATTACACGGTGCTGTGGTGACTAGCTCAGGCAAGCAACCGCAGCCTCCCACAGACCCGACTCTGATTTTCCAAAGAATGCTGTGCTATCCCAGACGTGATACCCGGGCAAAGAGGCTTTCGCTGTATGCGGGTTTCTCCCACCTTGCTGCGAATACTAGGCTAAGGCAAGCAGCAACAGAAGCCAGCAGAACCGACTCTGATTTCTCAGCAAATGCTGGTGCTTTCGCAGAGGCTTTGGGCTTGGAGCCAACAGCACTTCGTCGCTGCTTCCTCAGCAAAGCTTTGGGCGTTCGCTCTTGGGCATCAGGAAAGAAGAGTTGCGGGAGAACTGGTTTCTCTTTGGCTTTGCTTTCCCGGGCTCCATTTTCGCGTCCTGGGTTCAAATTGTCAAGGCAAAATAAGCAGACAGCCTCCAACCTGCAGCAGAGTGCGTGGCCTAGGATGGCACTCTTTGCACACTACCATCACCTGGCGTTGGCGAGGCTTGGCATTTTGCACTGGCGCTAAGGCGGACTCGGGGACAAGTTCTGGGCCTTCCCCACAGGAGAGGAGAGGTGACAGAATCTTTGCACACCAACCGTGCACTCGGATCGGGGGGCTGTTGGGGACTTTCCCCACTCCTTCCCCGGACATCCCGTGCATCCGCGAACCCTTTCACATCTTGGAGGAAGACGGCATCTGACTGCCCGTTTTTTCAGGAATGTACTTCTGTGAGTTCAGGGTAGGTGCCTGGTCACAAACTCATATCTGCACCTTGGAGAGGTGACCAAGCAGCTGCTTTCCCCTTGGGCCCAGGGGCCCAGGACAGGCATGACTTCTGCCCAGACTCCCTATCACAGTGCAGCAAGCGCCCCATGTCTAGACTTCCACTAGTGTCTCCTCAGTCATGTTTCCGTCTCTCCGCACAGAGAGCTGGTGACACTTGTCTTACCACCAACCCACTGTTTCAGACAGGGCCGGCTCTCCTGTTTGCGACCGTTTCCGACAACAAGGCCATCGACCCCTCATCCCTGGGGCAGCGTGCTGCACTTTCCCAGACATGTTCCTGGGGAGCGCAGTGACAGACGTGTCCCTTTCCTTAAGGCTCTTCCCACAGGCGCAACCGAGCATCTCTGTCAGGCAGCGGGGATGCCCGGGCCAAGATGATTTCGCTCCATGCGGGCTTATTACACCGAGCTGTGGAGACAAGCTCAGGCAAGCAGCAGCCGCATCCCGCAGACCCGACTCTGATTTCCCAAAGAATGCTGTGCTTTCCCAGACGTGATGCCCGGGCAAAGAGGCTTTCGCTGTATGCGGGTTTCTCCCAAAGTGCTGCGGACACTAGGCTAAGGCAACCGGCACGAGCAGCCAAGAGACTGCTATGATTTCGCAGAGGTTTTAAGCTTGCTGCGAACCGCACTTCGCTGCTGCTTCCTCAGCAAGACTTTGGGCGTTCGCTCTGTCGCGTCAGGGATTAAGAGCTGCGGGAGAGCTGGTGCCTCTTGGGCCTTGCTTCCCGGGCTCCATGTTTGCGTCTTGGTTTCACCGTGCCATGCCCAAATAAGCAGATCCAGTCACAACCCTGCAGTGGCATGCGTGGCCTAGGATGGCACTCGATGCACACTACTATCTCCCGGTGTAGGCCGGTGCTCTGCCGCTCAGGTGGACTCGGCGACAAGGTCAGGGCCTTCCCCACGGGAGAGGAGAGGCGACAGGATCTCTGCACACCACTCGTGCACTGGGATGGGGAGCAGTGAGGGTCTCTCCCCACTCCTTCCCCGGACATCCCGTGCATCCGCGAACGCTTTCACATCTTGGAGGAAGACGGCATCTGACTGCCCGTTCTTTCAGGGAGCTACTTCTGCGAGATCAGGGTAGGCGCCTGGTGGCAAGCGCATGTCTGCGTCTGGGATAGTTGGCCAGGAACTGCTTTCCCCTTGGGCCCAGGGGCCCAGGACAGGCATGCCTTCTGCTCAGACTCCTTCCTCTAGTGGAGGAAGCGCCCATGCCCTAGTCTTCCCTTCGTGTCTCCTTCTCACCAGGGTTCCGTCTCTCCGCACAGAGAGCGGGTGACACTAGTCTTACCACCGACCCGCTGTTGCTGACAGGGCTGGCTCTCCTGCTTGCTACCGTTTCCGACAACAAGGCCTACTCCTCTTCCCCGGGGCAGCGTGCTGCACCTTCCGCAGACATGCTCCTGGAGAACGCAGTGAGAGATGTGTCCCTTTACTTAAGGCTCTTCCCACAGTCGCAACCATGCTTCTCTCTCAGGCAGAGGGGATGCACGGGCAAACAGGATTTCGCTCCATGAGGGTCTATTACACGGTGCTGTGGTGACTAGCTCAGGCAAGCAACCGCAGCCTCCCACAGACCCGACTCTGATTTTCCAAAGAATGCTGTGCTATCCCAGACGTGATACCCGGGCAAAGAGGCTTTCGCTGTATGCGGGTTTCTCCCACCTTGCTGCGAATACTAGGCTAAGGCAAGCAGCAACAGAAGCCAGCAGAACCGACTCTGATTTCTCAGCAAATGCTGGTGCTTTCGCAGAGGCTTTGGGCTTGGAGCCAACAGCACTTCGTCGCTGCTTCCTCAGCAAAGCTTTGGGCGTTCGCTCTTGGGCATCAGGAAAGAAGAGTTGCGGGAGAACTGGTTTCTCTTTGGCTTTGCTTTCCCGGGCTCCATTTTCGCGTCCTGGGTTCAAATTGTCAAGGCAAAATAAGCAGACAGCCTCCAACCTGCAGCAGAGTGCGTGGCCTAGGATGGCACTCTTTGCACACTACCATCACCTGGCGTAGGCGAGGCTTGGCATTTTGCACTGGCGCTAAGGCGGACTCGGGGACAAGTTCTGGGCCTTCCCCACAGGAGAGGAGAGGTGACAGAATCTTTGCACACCAACCGTGCACTCGGATCGGGGGGCTGTTGCGGACTTTCCCCACTCCTTCCCCGGACATCCCGTGCATCCGCGAACCCTTTCACATCTTGGAGGAAGATGGCATCTGACTGCCCGTTTTTTCAGGAATGTACTTCTGTGAGTTCAGGGTAGGTGCCTGGTCACAAACTCATATCTGCACCTTGGACAGGTGACCAAGCAGCTGCTTTCCCCTTGGGCCCAGGGGCCCAGGACAGGCATGACTTCTGCCCAGACTCCTTATCAGAGTGCAGCAAGCGCCCCATGTCTAGACTTCCACTAGTGTCTCCTCAGTCATGTTTCCGTCTCTCCGCACAGAGAGCTGGTGACACTTGTCTTACCACCAACCCACTGTTTCAGACAGGGCCGGCTCTCCTGTTTGCGACCGTTTCCGACAACAAGGCCATCGACCCCTCATCCCTGGGGCAGCGTGCTGCACTTTCCCAGACATGTTCCTGGGGAGCGCAGTGACAGACGTGTCCCTTTCCTTAAGGCTCTTCCCACAGGCGCAACCGAGCATCTCTGTCAGGCAGCGGGGATGCCCGGGCCAAGATGATTTCGCTCCATGCGGGCTTATTACACCGAGCTGTGGAGACAAGCTCAGGCAAGCAGCAGCCGCATCCCGCAGACCCGACTCTGATTTCCCAAAGAATGCTGTGCTTTCCCAGACGTGATGCCCGGGCAAAGAGGCTTTCGCTGTATGCGGGTTTCTCCCAAAGTGCTGCGGACACTAGGCTAAGGCAACCGGCACGAGCAGCCAAGAGACTGCTATGATTTCGCCGAGGTTTTAAGCTTGCTGCGAACCGCACTTCGCTGCTGCTTCCTCAGCAAGACTTTGGGCGTTCGCTCTGTCGCGTCAGGGATTAAGAGCTGCGGGAGAGCTGGTGCCTCTTGGGCCTTGCTTCCCGGGCTCCATGTTTGCGTCTTGGTTTCACCGTGCCATGCCGAAATAAGCAGATCCAGTCACAACCCTGCAGTGGCATGCGTGGCCTAGGATGGCACTCTATGCACACTACTATCTCCCGGTGTAGGCCGGTGCTCTGCCGCTCAGGTGGACTCGGCGACAAGGTCAGTGCCTTCCCCACGGGAGAGGAGAGGCGACAGGATCTCTGCACACCACTCGTGCACTGGGATGGGGAGCAGTGAGGGTCTCTCCCCACTCCTTCCCCGGACATCCCGTGCATCCACGAACGCTTTCACATCTTGCAGGAAGACGGCATCTGACTGCCCGTTCTTTCAGGGAGCTACTTCTGCGAGATCTGGGTAGGCGCCTGGTGGCAAGCGCATGTCTGCGTCTGGGATAGTTGGCCAGGAACTGCTTTCCCCTTGGGCACAGGGGCCCAGGACTGGCATGCCTTCTGCTCAGACTCCTTCCTCTAGTGGAGGAAGCGCCCATGCCCTAGTCTTCCCTTCGTGTCTCCTTCTCACCAGGGTTCCGTCTCTCCGCACAGAGAGCGGGTGACACTAGTCTTACCACCGACCCGCTGTTGCTGACAGGGCTGGCTCTCCTGCTTGCTACCGTTTCCGACAACAAGGCCTACTCCTCTTCCCCGGGGCAGCGTGCTGCACCTTCCGCAGACATGCTCCTGGAGAACGCAGTGAGAGATGTGTCCCTTTCCTTAAGGCTCTTCCCACAGTCGCAACCATGCTTCTCTCTCAGGCAGAGGGGATGCACGGGCAAACAGGATTTCGCTCCATGAGGGTCTATTACACGGTGCTGTGGTGACTAGCTCAGGCAAGCAACCGCAGCCTCCCACAGACCCGACTCTGATTTTCCAAAGAATGCTGTGCTATCCCAGACGTGATACCCGGGCAAAGAGGCTTTCGCTGTATGCGGGTTTCTCCCACCTTGCTGCGAATACTAGGCTAAGGCAAGCAGCAACAGAAGCCAGCAGAACCGACTCTGATTTCTCAGCAAATGCTGGTGCTTTCGCAGAGGCTTTGGGCTTGGAGCCAACAGCACTTCGTTGCTGCTTCCTCAGCAAAGCTTTGGGCGTTCGCTCTTGGGCATCAGGAAAGAAGAGTTGCGGGAGAACTGGTTTCTCTTTGGCTTTGCTTTCCCGGGCTCCATTTTCGCGTCCTGGGTTCAAATTGTCAAGGCAAATTAAGCAGACAGCCTCCAACCTGCAGCGGAGTGCGTGGCCTAGGATGGCACTCTTTGCACACTACCATCACCTGGCGTAGGCGAGGCTTGGCATTTTGCACTGGCGCTAAGGCGGACTCGGGGACAAGTTCTGGGCCTTCCCCACAGGAGAGGAGAGGTGACAGAATCTTTGCACACCAACCGTGCACTCGGATCGGGGGGCTGTTGGGGACTTTCCCCACTCCTTCCCCGGACATCCCGTGCATCCGCGAACCCTTTCACATCTTGGAGGAAGACGGCATCTGACTGCCCGTTTTTTCAGGAATGTACTTCTGTGAGTTCAGGGTAGGTGCCTGGTCACAAACTCATATCTGCACCTTGGACAGGTGACCAAGCAGCTGCTTTCCCCTTGGGCACAGGGGCCCAGGACAGGCATGACTTCTGCCCAGACTCCTTATCAGAGTGCAGCAAGCGCCCCATGTCTAGACTTCCACTAGTGTCTCCTCAGTCATGTTTCCGTCTCTCCGCACAGAGAGCTGGTGACACTTGTCTTACCACCAACCCACTGTTTCAGACAGGGCCGGCTCTCCTGTTTGCGACCGTTAACGACAACAAGGCCATCGACCCCTCATCCCTGGGGCAGCGTGCTGCACTTTCCCAGACATGTTCCTGGGGAGCGCAGTGACAGACGTGTCCCTTTCCTTAAGGCTCTTCCCACAGGCGCAACCGAGCATCTCTGTCAGGCAGCGGGGATGCCCGGGCCAAGATGATTTCGCTCCATGCGGGCTTATTACACCGAGCTGTGGAGACAAGCTCAGGCAAGCAGCAGCCGCATCCCGCAGACCCGACTCTGATTTCCCAAAGAATGCTGTGCTTTCCCAGACGTGATGCCCGGGCAAAGAGGCTTTCGCTGTATGCGGGTTTCTCCCAAAGTGCTGCGGACACTAGGCTAAGGCAACCGGCACGAGCAGCCAAGAGACTGCTATGATTTCGCAGAGGTTTTAAGCTTGCTGCGAACCGCACTTCGCTGCTGCTTCCTCAGCAAGACTTTGGGCGTTCGCTCTGTCGCGTCAGGGATTAAGAGCTGCGGGAGAGCTGGTGCCTCTTGCGCCTTGCTTCCCGGGCTCCATGTTTGCGTCTTGGTTTCACCGTGCCATGCCGAAATAAGCAGATCCAGTCACAACCCTGCAGTGGCATGCGTGGCCTAGGATGGCACTCTCTGCACACTACTATCTCCCGGTGTAGGCCGGTGCTCTGCCGCTCAGGTGGACTCGGCGACAAGGTCAGGGCCTTCCCCACGGGAGAGGAGAGGCGACAGGATCTCTGCACACCACTCGTGCACTGGGATGGGGAGCAGTGAGGGTCTCTCCCCACTCCTTCCCCGGACATCCCGTGCATCCGCGAACGCTTTCACATCTTGGAGGAAGACGGCATCTGACTGCCCGTTCTTTCAGGGAGCTACTTCTGGGAGATCTGGGTAGGCGCCTGGTGGCAAGCGCATGTCTGCGTCTGGGATAGTTGGCCAGGAACTGCTTTCCCCTTGGGCCCAGGGGCCCAGGACAGGCATGCCTTCTGCTCAGACTCCTTCCTCTAGTGGAGGAAGCGCCCATGCCCTAGTCTTCCCTTCGTGTCTCCTTCTCACCAGGGTTCCGTCTCTCCGCACAGAGAGCGGGTGACACTAGTCTTACCACCGACCCGCTGTTGCTGACAGGGCTGGCTCTCCTGCTTGCTACCGTTTCCGACAACAAGGCCTACTCCTCTTCCCCGGGGCAGCGTGCTGCACCTTCCGCAGACATGCTCCTGGAGAACGCAGTGAGAGATGTGTCCCTTTCCTTAAGGCTCTTCCCACAGTCGCAACCATGCTTCTCTCTCAGGCAGAGGGGATGCACGGGCAAACAGGATTTCGCTCCATGAGGGTCTATTACACGGTGCTGTGGTGACTAGCTCAGGCAAGCAACCGCAGCCTCCCACAGACCCGACTCTGATTTTCCAAAGAATGCTGTGCTATCCCAGACGTGATACCCGGGCAAAGAGGCTTTCGCTGTATGCGGGTTTCTCCCACCTTGCTGCGAATACTAGGCTAAGGCAAGCAGCAACAGAAGCCAGCGGAACCGACTCTGATTTCTCAGCAAATGCTGGGCTTTCGCAGAGGCTTTGGGCTTGGAGCCAACAGCACTTCGTCGCTGCTTCCTCAGCAAAGCTTTGGGCGTTCGCTCTTGGGCATCAGGAAAGAAGAGTTGCGGGAGAACTGGTTTCTCTTTGGCTTTGCTTTCCCGGGCTCCATTTTCGCGTCCTGGGTTCAAATTGTCAAGGCAAAATAAGCAGACAGCCTCCAACCTGCAGCAGAGTGCGTGGCCTAGGATGGCACTCTTTGCACACTACCATCACCTGGCGTAGGCGAGGCTTGGCATTTTGCACTGGCGCTAAGGCGGACTCGGGGACAAGTTCTGGGCCTTCCCCACAGGAGAGGAGAGGTGACAGAATCTTTGCACACCAACCGTGCACTCGGATCGGGGGGCTGTTGGGGACTTTCCCCACTCCTTCCCCGGACATCCCGTGCATACGCGAACCCTTTCACATCTTGGAGGAAGACGGCATCTGACTGCCCGTTTTTTCAGGAATGTACTTCTGTGAGTTCAGGGTAGGTGCCTGGTCACAAACTCATATCTGCACCTTGGACAGGTGACCAAGCAGCTGCTTTCCCTTGGGCCCAGGGGCCCAGGACAGGCATGACTTCTGCCCAGACGCCTTATCAGAGTGCAGCAAGCGCCCCATGTCTAGACTTCCACTAGTGTCTCCTCAGTCATGTTTCCGTCTCTCCGCACAGAGAGCTGGTGACACTTGTCTTACCACCAACCCACTGTTTCAGACAGGGCCGGCTCTCCTGTTTGCGACCGTTTCCGACAACAAGGCCATCGACCCCTCATCCCTGGGGCAGCGTGCTGCACTTTCCCAGACATGTTCCTGGGGAGCGCAGTGACAGACGTGTCCCTTTCCTTAAGGCTCTTCCCACAGGCGCAACCGAGCATCTCTCTCAGGCAGCGGGGATGCCCGGGCCAAGATGATTTCGCTCCATGCGGGCTTATTACACCGAGCTGTGGAGACAAGCTCAGGCAAGCAGCAGCCGCATCCCGCTGACCCGACTCTGACTTCCCAAAGAATGCTGTGCTTTCCCAGACGTGATGCCCGGGCAAAGAGGCTTTCGCTGTATGCGGGTTTCTCCCAAAGTGCTGCGGACACTAGGCTAAGGCAACCGGCACGAGCAGCCAAGAGACTGCTATGATTTCGCCGAGGTTTTAAGCTTGCTGCGAACCGCACTTCGCTGCTGCTTCCTCAGCAAGACTTTGGGCGTTCGCTCTGTCGCGTCAGGGATTAAGAGCTGCGGGAGAGCTGGTGCCTCTTGGGCCTTGCTTCCCGGGCTCCATGTTTGCGTCTTGGTTTCACCGTGCCATGCCGAAATAAGCAGATCCAGTCACAACCCTGCAGTGGCATGCGTGGCCTAGGATGGCACTCTATGCACACTACTATCTCCCGGTGTAGGCCGGTGCTCTGCCGCTCAGGTGGACTCGGCGACAAGGTCAGTGCCTTCCCCACGGGAGAGGAGAGGCGACAGGATCTCTGCACACCACTCGTGCACTGGGATGGGGAGCAGTGAGGGTCTCTCCCCACTCCTTCCCCGGACATCCCGTGCATCCGCGAACGCTTTCACATCTTGGAGGAAGACGGCATCTGACTGCCCGTTCTTTCAGGGAGCTACTTCTGGGAGATCAGGGTAGGCGCCTGGTGGCAAGCGCATGTCTGCGTCTGGGATAGTTGGCCAGGAACTGCTTTCCCCTTGGGCCCAGGGGCCCAGGACAGGCATGCCTTCTGCTCAGACTCCTTCCTCTAGTGGAGGAAGCGCCCATGCCCTAGTCTTCCCTTCGTGTCTCCTTCTCACCAGGGTTCCGTCTCTCCGCACAGAGAGCGGGTGACACTAGTCTTACCACCGACCCGCTGTTGCTGACAGGGCTGGCTCTCCTGCTTGCTACCGTTTCCGACAACAAGGCCTACTCCTCTTCCCCGGGGCAGCGTGCTGCACCTTCCGCAGACATGCTCCTGGAGAACGCAGTGAGAGATGTGTCCCTTTCCTTAAGGCTCTTCCCACAGTCGCAACCATGCTTCTCTCTCAGGCAGAGGGGATGCACGGGCAAACAGGATTTCGCTCCATGAGGGTCTATTACACGGTGCTGTGGTGACTAGCTCAGGCAAGCAACCGCAGCCTCCCACAGACCCGACTCTGATTTTCCAAAGAATGCTGTGCTATCCCAGACGTGATACCCGGGCAAAGAGGCTTTCGCTGTATGCGGGTTTCTCCCACCTTGCTGCGAATACTAGGCTAAGGCAAGCAGCAACAGAAGCCAGCGGAACCGACTCTGATTTCTCAGCAAATGCGGGGCTTTCGCAGAGGCTTTGGGCTTGGAGCCAACAGCACTTCGTCGCTGCTTCCTCAGCAAAGCTTTGGGCGTTCGCTCTTGGGCATCAGGAAAGAAGAGTTCCGGGAGAACTGGTTTCTCTTTGGCTTTGCATTCCCGGGCTCCATTTTCGCGTCCTGGGTTCAAATTGTCAAGGCAAAATAAGCAGACAGCCTCCAACCTGCAGCAGAGTGCGTGGCCTAGGATGGCACTCTTTGCACACTACCATCACCTGGCGTAGGCGAGGCTTGGCATTTTGCACTGGCGCTAAGGCGGACTCGGGGACAAGTTCTGGGCCTTCCCCACAGGAGAGGAGAGGTGACAGAATCTTTGCACACCAACCGTGCACTCGGATCGGGGGGCTGTTGGGGACTTTCCCCACTCCTTCCCCGGACATCCCGTTCATCCGCGAACCCTTTCACATCTTGGAGGAAGACGGCATCTGACTGCCCGTTTTTTCAGGAATGTACTTCTGTGAGTTCAGGGTAGGTGCCTGGTCACAAACTCATATCTGCACCTTGGACAGGTGACCAAGCAGCTGCTTTCCCCTTGGGCCCAGGGGCCCAGGACAGGCATGACTTCTGCCCAGACGCCTTATCAGAGTGCAGCAAGCGCCCCATGTCTAGACTTCCACTAGTGTCTCCTCAGTCATGTTTCCGTCTCTCCGCACAGAGAGCTGGTGACACTTGTCTTACCACCAACCCACTGTTTCAGACAGGGCCGGCTCTCCTGTTTGCGACCGTTTCCGACAACAAGGCCATCGACCCCTCATCCCTGGGGCAGCGTGCTGCACTTTCCCAGACATGTTCCTGGGGAGCGCAGTGACAGACGTGTCCCTTTCCTTAAGGCTCTTCCCACAGGCGCAACCGAGCATCTCTGTCAGGCAGCGGGGATGCCCGGGCCAAGATGATTTCGCTCCATGCGGGCTTATTACACCGAGCTGTGGAGACAAGCTCAGGCAAGCAGCAGCCGCATCCCGCAGACCCGACTCTGACTTCCCAAAGAATGCTGTGCTTTCCCAGACGTGATGCCCGGGCAAAGAGGCTTTCGCTGTATGCGGGTTTCTCCCAAAGTGCTGCGGACACTAGGCTAAGGCAACCAGCACGAGCAGCCAAGAGACTGCTATGATTTCGCAGAGGTTTTAAGCTTGCTGCGAACCGCACTTCGCTGCTGCTTCCTCAGCAAGACTTTGGGCATTCGCTCTGTCGCGTCAGGGATTAAGAGCTGCGGGAGAGCTGGTGCCTCTTGGGCCTTGCTTCCCGGGCTCCATGTTGGCGTCTTGGTTTCACCGTGCCATGCCGAAATAAGCAGATCCAGTCACAACCCTGCAGTGGCATGCGTGGCCTAGGATGGCACTCTATGCACACTACTATCTCCCGGTGTAGGCCGGTGCTCTGCCGCTCAGGTGGACTCGGCGACAAGGTCAGTGCCTTCCCCACGGGAGAGGAGAGGCGACAGGATCTCTGCACACCACTCGTGCACTGGGATGGGGAGCAGTGAGGGTCTCTCCCCACTCCTTCCCCGGACATCCCGTGCATCCGCGAACGCTTTCACATCTTGGAGGAAGACGGCATCTGACTGCCCGTTCTTTCAGGGAGCTACTTCTGCGAGATCAGGGTAGGCGCCTGGTGGCAAGCGCATGTCTGCGTCTGGGATAGTTGGCCAGGAACTGCTTTCCCCTTGGGCCCAGGGGCACAGGACAGGCATGCCTTCTGCTCAGACTCCTTCCTCTAGTGGAGGAAGCGCCCATGCCCTAGTCTTCCCTTCGTGTCTCCTTCTCACCAGGGTTCCGTCTCTCCGCACAGAGAGCGGGTGACACTAGTCTTACCACCGACCCGCTGTTGCTGACAGGGCTGGCTCTCCTGCTTGCTACCGTTTCCGACAACAAGGTCTACTCCTCTTCCCCGGGGCAGCGTGCTGCACCTTCCGCAGACATGCTCCTGGAGAACGCAGTGAGAGATGTGTCCCTTTCCTTAAGGCTCTTCCCACAGTCGCAACCATGCTTCTCTCTCAGGCAGAGGGGATGCACGGGCAAACAGGATTTCGCTCCATGAGGGTCTATTACACGGTGCTGTGGTGACTAGCTCAGGCAAGCAACCGCAGCCTCCCACAGACCCGACTCTGATTTTCCAAAGAATGCTGTGCTATCCCAGACGTGATACCCGGGCAAAGAGGCTTTCGCTGTATGCGGGTTTCTCCCACCTTGCTGCGAATACTAGGCTAAGGCAAGCAGCAACAGAAGCCAGCGGAACCGACTCTGATTTCTCAGCAAATGCTGGGCTTTCGCAGAGGCTTTGGGCTTAGAGCCAACAGCACTTCGTCGCTGCTTCCTCAGCAAAGCTTTGGGCGTTCGCTCTTGGGCATCAGGAAAGAAGAGTTGCGGTAGAACTGGTTTCTCTTTGGCTTTGCTTTCCCGGGCTCCATTTTCGCGTCCTGGGTTCAAATTGTCAAGGCAAAATAAGCAGACAGCCTCCAACCTGCAGCAGAGTGCGTGGCCTAGGATGGCACTCTTTGCACACTACCATCACCTGGCGTAGGCGAGGCTTGGCATTTTGCACTGGCGCTAAGGCGGACTCGGGGACAAGTTCTGGGCCTTCCCCACAGGAGAGGAGAGGTGACAGAATCTTTGCACACCAACCGTGCACTCGGATCGGGGGGCTGTTGGGGACTTTCCCCACTCCTTCCCCGGACATCCCGTGCATCCGCGAACCCTTTCACATCTTGGAGGAAGACGGCATCTGACTGCCCGTTTTTTCAGGAATGTACTTCTGTGAGTTCAGGGTAGGTGCCTGGTCACAAACTCATATCTGCACCTTGGACAGGTGACCAAGCAGCTGCTTTCCCCTTGGGCCCAGGGGCCCAGGACAGGCATGACTTCTGCCCAGACTCCTTATCAGAGTGCAGCAAGCGCCCCATGTCTAGACTTCCACTAGTGTCTCCTCAGTCATGTTTCCGTCTCTCCGCACAGAGAGCTGGTGACACTTGTCTTACCACCAACCCACTGTTTCAGACAGGGCCGGCTCTCCTGTTTGCGACCGTTTCCGACAACAAGGCCATCGACCCCTCATCCCTGGGGCAGCGTGCTGCACTTTCCCAGACATGTTCCTGGGGAGCGCAGTGACAGACGTGTCCCTTTCCTTAAGGCTCTTCCCACAGGCGCAACCGAGCATCTCTCTCAGGCAGCGGGGATGCCCGGGCCAAGATGATTTCGCTCCATGCGGGCTTATTACACCGAGCTGTGGAGACAAGCTCAGGCAAGCAGCAGCCGCATCCCGCAGACCCGACTCTGATTTCCCAAAGAATGCTGTGCTTTCCCAGACGTGATGCCCGGGCAAAGAGGCTTTCGCTGTATGCGGGTTTCTCCCAAAGTGCTGCGGACACTAGGCTAAGGCAACCGGCACGAGCAGCCAAGAGACTGCTATGATTTCGCAGAGGTTTTAAGCTTGCTGCGAACCGCACTTCGCTGCTGCTTCCTCAGCAAGACTTTGGGCGTTCGCTCTGTCGCGTCAGGGATTAAGAGCTGCGGGAGAGCTGGTGCCTCTTGCGCCTTGCTTCCCGGGCTCCATGTTTGCGTCTTGGTTTCACCGTGCCATGCCGAAATAAGCAGATCCAGTCACAACCCTGCAGTGGCATGCGTGGCCTAGGATGGCACTCTCTGCACACTACTATCTCCCGGTGTAGGCCGGTGCTCTGCCGCTCAGGTGGACTCGGCGACAAGGTCAGGGCCTTCCCCACGGGAGAGGAGAGGCGACAGGATCTCTGCACACCACTCGTGCACTGGGATGGGGAGCAGTGAGGGTCTCTCCCCACTCCTTCCCCGGACATCCCGTGCATCCGCGAACGCTTTCACATCTTGGAGGAAGACGGCATCTGACTGCCCGTTCTTTCAGGGAGCTACTTCTGGGAGATCTGGGTAGGCGCCTGGTGGCAAGCGCATGTCTGCGTCTGGGATAGTTGGCCAGGAACTGCTTTCCCCTTGGGCCCAGGGGCCCAGGACAGGCAAGCCTTCTGCTCAGACTCCTTCCTCTAGTGGAGGAAGCGCCCATGCCCTAGTCTTCCCTTCGTGTCTCCTTCTCACCAGGGTTCCGTCTCTCCGCACAGAGAGCGGGTGACACTAGTCTTACCACCGACCCGCTGTTGCTGACAGGGCTGGCTCTCCTGCTTGCTACCGTTTCCGACAACAAGGCCTACTCCTCTTCCCCGGGGCAGCGTGCTGCACCTTCCGCAGACATGCTCCTGGAGAACGCAGTGAGAGATGTGTCCCTTTCCTTAAGGCTCTTCCCACAGTCGCAACCATGCTTCTCTCTCAGGCAGAGGGGATGCACGGGCAAACAGGATTTCGCTCCATGAGGGTCTATTACACGGTGCTGTGGTGACTAGCTCAGGCAAGCAACCGCAGCCTCCCACAGACCCGACTCTGATTTTCCAAAGAATGCTGTGCTATCCCAGACGTGATACCCGGGCAAAGAGGCTTTCGCTGTATGCGGGTTTCTCCCACCTTGCTGCGAATACTAGGCTAAGGCAAGCAGCAACAGAAGCCAGCGGAACCGACTCTGATTTCTCAGCAAATGCTGGGCTTTCGCAGAGGCTTTGGGCTTGGAGCCAACAGCACTTCGTCGCTGCTTCCTCAGCAAAGCTTTGGGCGTTCGCTCTTGGGCATCAGGAAAGAAGAGTTGCGGGAGAACTGGTTTCTCTTTGGCTTTGCTTTCCCGGGCTCCATTTTCGCGTCCTGGGTTCAAATTGTCAAGGCAAAATAAGCAGACAGCCTCCAACCTGCAGCAGAGTGCGTGGCCTAGGATGGCACTCTTTGCACACTACCATCACCTGGCGTAGGCGAGGCTTGGCATTTTGCACTGGCGCTAAGGCGGACTCGGGGACAAGTTCTGGGCCTTCCCCACAGGAGAGGAGAGGTGACAGAATCTTTGCACACCAACCGTGCACTCGGATCGGGGGGCTGTTGGGGACTTTCCCCACTCCTTCCCCGGACATCCCGTGCATACGCGAACCCTTTCACATCTTGGAGGAAGACGGCATCTGACTGCCCGTTTTTTCAGGAATGTACTTCTGTGAGTTCAGGGTAGGTGCCTGGTCACAAACTCATATCTGCACCTTGGACAGGTGACCAAGCAGCTGCTTTCCCTTGGGCCCAGGGGCCCAGGACAGGCATGACTTCTGCCCAGACGCCTTATCAGAGTGCAGCAAGCGCCCCATGTCTAGACTTCCACTAGTGTCTCCTCAGTCATGTTTCCGTCTCTCCGCACAGAGAGCTGGTGACACTTGTCTTACCACCAACCCACTGTTTCAGACAGGGCCGGCTCTCCTGTTTGCGACCGTTTCCGACAACAAGGCCATCGACCCCTCATCCCTGGGGCAGCGTGCTGCACTTTCCCAGACATGTTCCTGGGGAGCGCAGTGACAGACGTGTCCCTTTCCTTAAGGCTCTTCCCACAGGCGCAACCGAGCATCTCTCTCAGGCAGCGGGGATGCCCGGGCCAAGATGATTTCGCTCCATGCGGGCTTATTACACCGAGCTGTGGAGACAAGCTCAGGCAAGCAGCAGCCGCATCCCGCTGACCCGACTCTGACTTCCCAAAGAATGCTGTGCTTTCCCAGACGTGATGCCCGGGCAAAGAGGCTTTCGCTGTATGCGGGTTTCTCCCAAAGTGCTGCGGACACTAGGCTAAGGCAACCGGCACGAGCAGCCAAGAGACTGCTATGATTTCGCCGAGGTTTTAAGCTTGCTGCGAACCGCACTTCGCTGCTGCTTCCTCAGCAAGACTTTGGGCGTTCGCTCTGTCGCGTCAGGGATTAAGAGCTGCGGGAGAGCTGGTGCCTCTTGGGCCTTGCTTCCCGGGCTCCATGTTTGCGTCTTGGTTTCACCGTGCCATGCCGAAATAAGCAGATCCAGTCACAACCCTGCAGTGGCATGCGTGGCCTAGGATGGCACTCTATGCACACTACTATCTCCCGGTGTAGGCCGGTGCTCTGCCGCTCAGGTGGACTCGGCGACAAGGTCAGTGCCTTCCCCACGGGAGAGGAGAGGCGACAGGATCTCTGCACACCACTCGTGCACTGGGATGGGGAGCAGTGAGGGTCTCTCCCCACTCCTTCCCCGGACATCCCGTGCATCCGCGAACGCTTTCACATCTTGGAGGAAGACGGCATCTGACTGCCCGTTCTTTCAGGGAGCTACTTCTGGGAGATCAGGGTAGGCGCCTGGTGGCAAGCGCATGTCTGCGTCTGGGATAGTTGGCCAGGAACTGCTTTCCCCTTGGGCCCAGGGGCCCAGGACAGGCATGCCTTCTGCTCAGACTCCTTCCTCTAGTGGAGGAAGCGCCCATGCCCTAGTCTTCCCTTCGTGTCTCCTTCTCACCAGGGTTCCGTCTCTCCGCACAGAGAGCGGGTGACACTAGTCTTACCACCGACCCGCTGTTGCTGACAGGGCTGGCTCTCATGCTTGCTACCGTTTCCGACAACAAGGCCTACTCCTCTTCCCCGGGGCAGCGTGCTGCACCTTCCGCAGACATGCTCCTGGAGAACGCAGTGAGAGATGTGTCCCTTTCCTTAAGGCTCTTCCCACAGTCGCAACCATGCTTCTCTCTCAGGCAGAGGGGATGCACGGGCAAACAGGATTTCGCTCCATGAGGGTCTATTACACGGTGCTGTGGTGACTAGCTCAGGCAAGCAACCGCAGCCTCCCACAGACCCGACTCTGATTTTCCAAAGAATGCTGTGCTATCCCAGACGTGATACCCGGGCAAAGAGGCTTTCGCTGTATGCGGGTTTCTCCCACCTTGCTGCGAATACTAGGCTAAGGCAAGCAGCAACAGAAGCCAGCGGAACCGACTCTGATTTCTCAGCAAATGCGGGGCTTTCGCAGAGGCTTTGGGCTTGGAGCCAACAGCACTTCGTCGCTGCTTCCTCAGCAAAGCTTTGGGCGTTCGCTCTTGGGCATCAGGAAAGAAGAGTTCCGGGAGAACTGGTTTCTCTTTGGCTTTGCATTCCCGGGCTCCATTTTCGCGTCCTGGGTTCAAATTGTCAAGGCAAAATAAGCAGACAGCCTCCAACCTGCAGCAGAGTGCGTGGCCTAGGATGGCACTCTTTGCACACTACCATCACCTGGCGTAGGCGAGGCTTGGCATTTTGCACTGGCGCTAAGGCGGACTCGGGGACAAGTTCTGGGCCTTCCCCACAGGAGAGGAGAGGTGACAGAATCTTTGCACACCAACCGTGCACTCGGATCGGGGGGCTGTTGGGGACTTTCCCCACTCCTTCCCCGGACATCCCGTGCATCCGCGAACCCTTTCACATCTTGGAGGAAGACGGCATCTGACTGCCCGTTTTTTCAGGAATGTACTTCTGTGAGTTCAGGGTAGGTGCCTGGTCACAAACTCATATCTGCACCTTGGACAGGTGACCAAGCAGCTGCTTTCCCCTTGGGCCCAGGGGCCCAGGACAGGCATGACTTCTGCCCAGACGCCTTATCAGAGTGCAGCAAGCGCCCCATGTCTAGACTTCCACTAGTGTCTCCTCAGTCATGTTTCCGTCTCTCCGCACAGAGAGCTGGTGACACTTGTCTTACCACCAACCCACTGTTTCAGACAGGGCCGGCTCTCCTGTTTGCGACCGTTTCCGACAACAAGGCCATCGACCCCTCATCCCTGGGGCAGCGTGCTGCACTTTCCCAGACATGTTCCTGGGGAGCGCAGTGACAGACGTGTCCCTTTCCTTAAGGCTCTTCCCACAGGCGCAACCGAGCATCTCTGTCAGGCAGCGGGGATGCCCGGGCCAAGATGATTTCGCTCCATGCGGGCTTATTACACCGAGCTGTGGAGACAAGCTCAGGCAAGCAGCAGCCGCATCCCGCAGACCCGACTCTGACTTCCCAAAGAATGCTGTGCTTTCCCAGACGTGATGCCCGGGCAAAGAGGCTTTCGCTGTATGCGGGTTTCTCCCAAAGTGCTGCGGACACTAGGCTAAGGCAACCAGCACGAGCAGCCAAGAGACTGCTATGATTTCGCAGAGGTTTTAAGCTTGCTGCGAACCGCACTTCACTGCTGCTTCCTCAGCAAGACTTTGGGCGTTCGCTCTGTCGCGTCAGGGATTAAGAGCTGCGGGAGAGCTGGTGCCTCTTGGGCCTTGCTTCCCGGGCTCCATGTTGGCGTCTTGGTTTCACCGTGCCATGCCGAAATAAGCAGATCCAGTCACAACCCTGCAGTGGCATGCGTGGCCTAGGATGGCACTCTCTGCACACTACTATCTCCCGGTGTAGGCCGGTGCTCTGCCGCTCAGGTGGACTCGGCGACAAGGTCAGTGCCTTCCCCACGGGAGAGGAGAGGCGACAGGATCTCTGCACACCACTCGTGCACTGGGATGGGGAGCAGTGAGGGTCTCTCCCCACTCCTTCCCCGGACATCCCGTGCATCCGCGAACGCTTTCACATCTTGGAGGAAGACGGCATCTGACTGCCCGTTCTTTCAGGGAGCTACTTCTGCGAGATCAGGGTAGGCGCCTGGTGGCAAGCGCATGTCTGCGTCTGGGATAGTTGGCCAGGAACTGCTTTCCCCTTGGGCCCAGGGGCCCAGGACAGGCATGCCTTCTGCTCAGACTCCTTCCTCTAGTGGAGGAAGCGCCCATGCCCTAGTCTTCCCTTCGTGTCTCCTTCTCACCAGGGTTCCGTCTCTCCGCACAGAGAGCGGGTGACACTAGTCTTACCACCGACCCGCTGTTGCTGACAGGGCTGGCTCTCCTGCTTGCTACCGTTTCCGACAACAAGGCCTACTCCTCTTCCCCGGGGCAGCGTGCTGCACCTTCCGCAGACATGCTCCTGGAGAACGCAGTGAGAGATGTGTCCCTTTCCTTAAGGCTCTTCCCACAGTCGCAACCATGCTTCTCTCTCAGGCAGAGGGGATGCACGGGCAAACAGGATTTCGCTCCATGAGGGTCTATTACACGGTGCTGTGGTGACTAGCTCAGGCAAGCAACCGCAGCCTCCCACAGACCCGACTCTGATTTTCCAAAGAATGCTGTGCTATCCCAGACGTGATACCCGGGCAAAGAGGCTTTCGCTGTATGCGGGTTTCTCCCACCTTGCTGCGAATACTAGGCTAAGGCAAGCAGCAACAGAAGCCAGCGGAACCGACTCTGATTTCTCAGCAAATGCTGGGCTTTCGCAGAGGCTTTGGGCTTGGAGCCAACAGCACTTCGTCGCTGCTTCCTCAGCAAAGCTTTGGGCGTTCGCTCTTGGGCATCAGGAAAGAAGAGTTGCGGGAGAACTGGTTTCTCTTTGGCTTTGCTTTCCCGGGCTCCATTTTCGCGTCCTGGGTTCAAATTGTCAAGGCAAAATAAGCAGACAGCCTCCAACCTGCAGCAGAGTGCGTGGCCTAGGATGGCACTCTTTGCACACTACCATCACCTGGCGTAGGCGAGGCTTGGCATTTTGCACTGGCGCTAAGGCGGACTCGGGGACAAGTTCTGGGCCTTCCCCACAGGAGAGGAGAGGTGACAGAATCTTTGCACACCAACCGTGCACTCGGATCGGGGGGCTGTTGGGGACTTTCCCCACTCCTTCCCCGGACATCCCGTGCATCCGCGAACCCTTTCACATCTTGGAGGAAGACGGCATCTGACTGCCCGTTTTTTCAGGAATGTACTTCTGTGAGTTCAGGGTAGGTGCCTGGTCACAAACTCATATCTGCACCTTGGACAGGTGACCAAGCAGCTGCTTTCCCCTTGGGCCCAGGGGCCCAGGACAGGCATGACTTCTGCCCAGACGCCTTATCAGAGTGCAGCAAGCGCCCCATGTCTAGACTTCCACTATTGTCTCCTCAGTCATGTTTCCGTCTCTCCGCACAGAGAGCTGGTGACACTTGTCTTACCACCAACCCACTGTTTCAGACAGGGCCGGCTCTCCTGTTTGCGACCGTTTCCGACAACAAGGCCATCGACCCCTCATCCCTGGGGCAGCGTGCTGCACTTTCCCAGACATGTTCCTGGGGAGCGCAGTGACAGACGTGTCCCTTTCCTTAAGGCTCTTCCCACAGGCGCAACCGAGCATCTCTGTCAGGCAGCGGGGATGCCCGGGCCAAGATGATTTCGCTCCATGCGGGCTTATTACACCGAGCTGTGGAGACAAGCTCAGGCAAGCAGCAGCCGCATCCCGCAGACCCGACTCTGACTTCCCAAAGAATGCTGTGCTTTCCCAGACGTGATGCCCGGGCAAAGAGGCTTTCGCTGTATGCGGGTTTCTCCCAAAGTGCTGCGGACACTAGGCTAAGGCAACCAGCACGAGCAGCCAAGAGACTGCTATGATTTCGCAGAGGTTTTAAGCTTGCTGCGAACCGCACTTCGCTGCTGCTTCCTCAGCAAGACTTTGGGCGTTCGCTCTGTCGCGTCAGGGATTAAGAGCTGCGGGAGAGCTGGTGCCTCTTGGGCCTTGCTTCCCGGGCTCCATGTTTGCGTCTTGGTTTCACCGTGCCATGCCGAAATAAGCAGATCCAGTCACAACCCTGCAGTGGCATGCGTGGCCTAGGATGGCACTCTATGCACACTACTATCTCCCGGTGTAGGCCGGTGCTCTGCCGCTCAGGTGGACTCGGCGACAAGGTCAGTGCCTTCCCCACGGGAGAGGAGAGGCGACAGGATCTCTGCACACCACTCGTGCACTGGGATGGGGAGCAGTGAGGGTCTCTCCCCACTCCTTCCCCGGACATCCCGTGCATCCGCGAACGCTTTCACATCTTGGAGGAAGACGGCATCTGACTGCCCGTTCTTTCAGGGAGCTACTTCTGCGAGATCAGGGTAGGCGCCTGGTGGCAAGCGCATGTCTGCGTCTGGGATAGTTGGCCAGGAACTGCTTTCCCCTTGGGCCCAGGGGCCCAGGACAGGCATGCCTTCTGCTCAGACTCCTTCCTCTAGTGGAGGAAGCGCCCATGCCCTAGTCTTCCCTTCGTGTCTCCTTCTCACCAGGGTTCCGTCTCTCCGCACAGAGAGCGGGTGACACTAGTCTTACCACCGACCCGCTGTTGCTGACAGGGCTGGCTCTCCTGCTTGCTACCGTTTCCGACAACAAGGCCTACTCCTCTTCCCCGGGGCAGCGTGCTGCACCTTCCGCAGACATGCTCCTGGAGAACGCAGTGAGAGATGTGTCCCTTTCCTTAAGGCTCTTCCCACAGTCGCAACCATGCTTCTCTCTCAGGCAGAGGGGATGCACGGGCAAACAGGATTTCGCTCCATGAGGGTCTATTACACGGTGCTGTGGTGACTAGCTCAGGCAAGCAACCGCAGCCTCCCACAGACCCGACTCTGATTTTCCAAAGAATGCTGTGCTATCCCAGACGTGATACCCGGGCAAAGAGGCTTTCGCTGTATGCGGGTTTCTCCCACCTTGCTGCGAATACTAGGCTAAGGCAAGCAGCAACAGAAGCCAGCGGAACCGACTCTGATTTCTCAGCAAATGCTGGGCTTTCGCAGAGGCTTTGGGCTTGGAGCCAACAGCACTTCGTCGCTGCTTCCTCAGCAAAGCTTTGGGCGTTCGCTCTTGGGCATCAGGAAAGAAGAGTTGCGGGAGAACTGGTTTCTCTTTGGCTTTGCTTTCCCGGGCTCCATTTTCGCGTCCTGGGTTCAAATTGTCAAGGCAAAATAAGCAGACAGCCTCCAACCTGCAGCAGAGTGCGTGGCCTAGGATGGCACTCTTTGCACACTACCATCACCTGGCGTAGGCGAGGCTTGGCATTTTGCACTGGCGCTAAGGCGGACTCGGGGACAAGTTCTGGGCCTTCCCCACAGGAGAGGAGAGGTGACAGAATCTTTGCACACCAACCGTGCACTCGGATCGGGGGGCTGTTGGGGACTTTCCCCACTCCTTCCCCGGACATCCCGTGCATCCGCGAACCCTTTCACATCTTGGAGGAAGACGGCATCTGACTGCCCGTTTTTTCAGGAATGTACTTCTGTGAGTTCAGGGTAGGTGCCTGGTCACAAACTCATATCTGCACCTTGGACAGGTGACCAAGCAGCTGCTTTCCCCTTGGGCCCAGGGGCCCAGGACAGGCATGACTTCTGCCCAGACTCCTTATCAGAGTGCAGCAAGCGCCCCATGTCTAGACTTCCACTAGTGTCTCCTCAGTCATGTTTCCGTCTCTCCGCACAGAGAGCTGGTGACACTTGTCTTACCACCAACCCACTGTTTCAGACAGGGCCGGCTCTCCTGTTTGCGACCGTTTCCGACAACAAGGCCATCGACCCCTCATCCCTGGGGCAGCGTGCTGCACTTTCCCAGACATGTTCCTGGGGAGCGCAGTGACAGACGTGTCCCTTTCCTTAAGGCTCTTCCCACAGGCGCAACCGAGCATCTCTGTCAGGCAGCGGGGATGCCCGGGCCAAGATGATTTCGCTCCATGCGGGCTTATTACACCGAGCTGTGGAGACAAGCTCAGGCAAGCAGCAGCCGCATCCCGCAGACCCGACTCTGACTTCCCAAAGAATGCTGTGCTTTCCCAGACGTGATGCCCGGGCAAAGAGGCTTTCGCTGTATGCGGGTTTCTCCCAAAGTGCTGCGGACACTAGGCTAAGGCAACCAGCACGAGCAGCCAAGAGACTGCTATGATTTCGCAGAGGTTTTAAGCTTGCTGCGAACCGCACTTCGCTGCTGCTTCCTCAGCAAGACTTTGGGCGTTCGCTCTGTCGCGTCAGGGATTAAGAGCTGCGGGAGAGCTGGTGCCTCTTGGGCCTTGCTTCCCGGGCTCCATGTTTGCGTCTTGGTTTCACCGTGCCATGCCGAAATAAGCAGATCCAGTCACAACCCTGCAGTGGCATGCGTGGCCTAGGATGGCACTCTATGCACACTACTATCTCCCGGTGTAGGCCGGTGCTCTGCCGCTCAGGTGGACTCGGCGACAAGGTCAGTGCCTTCCCCACGGGAGAGGAGAGGCGACAGGATCTCTGCACACCACTCGTGCACTGGGATGGGGAGCAGTGAGGGTCTCTCCCCACTCCTTCCCCGGACATCCCGTGCATCCGCGAACGCTTTCACATCTTGGAGGAAGACGGCATCTGACTGCCCGTTCTTTCAGGGAGCTACTTCTGCGAGATCAGGGTAGGCGCCTGGTGGCAAGCGCATGTCTGCGTCTGGGATAGTTGGCCAGGAACTGCTTTCCCCTTGGGCCCAGGGGCCCAGGACAGGCATGCCTTCGGCTCAGACTCCTTCCTCTAGTGGAGGAAGCGCCCATGCCCTAGTCTTCCCTTCGTGTCTCCTTCTCACCAGGGTTCCGTCTCTCCGCACAGAGAGCGGGTGACACTAGTCTTACCACCGACCCGCTGTTGCTGACAGGGCTGGCTCTCCTGCTTGCTACCGTTTCCGACAACAAGGCCTACTCCTCTTCCCCGGGGCAGCGTGCTGCACCTTCCGCAGACATGCTCCTGGAGAACGCAGTGAGAGATGTGTCCCTTTCCTTAAGGCTCTTCCCACAGTCGCAACCATGCTTCTCTCTCAGGCAGAGGGGATGCACGGGCAAACAGGATTTCGCTCCATGAGGGTCTATT
The DNA here is from genome assembly GCF_030435805.1 of Mustela lutreola. NCBI lineage: Eukaryota > Metazoa > Chordata > Mammalia > Carnivora > Mustelidae > Mustela > Mustela lutreola. The sequence goes on along the minus strand of NC_081308.1, from coordinate 51,178,364 downwards.
ACACGGTGCTGTGGTGACTAGCTCAGGCAAGCAACCGCAGCCTCCCACAGACCCGACTCTGATTTTCCAAAGAATGCTGTGCTATCCCAGACGTGATACCCGGGCAAAGAGGCTTTCGCTGTATGCGGGTTTCTCCCACCTTGCTGCGAATACTAGGCTAAGGCAAGCAGCAACAGAAGCCAGCGGAACCGACTCTGATTTCTCAGCAAATGCTGGGCTTTCGCAGAGGCTTTGGGCTTGGAGCCAACAGCACTTCGTCGCTGCTTCCTCAGCAAAGCTTTGGGCGTTCGCTCTTGGGCATCAGGAAAGAAGAGTTGCGGGAGAACTGGTTTCTCTTTGGCTTTGCTTTCCCGGGCTCCATTTTCGCGTCCTGGGTTCAAATTGTCAAGGCAAAATAAGCAGACAGCCTCCAACCTGCAGCAGAGTGCGTGGCCTAGGATGGCACTCTTTGCACACTACCATCACCTGGCGTAGGCGAGGCTTGGCATTTTGCACTGGCGCTAAGGCGGACTCGGGGACAAGTTCTGGGCCTTCCCCACAGGAGAGGAGAGGTGACAGAATCTTTGCACACCAACCGTGCACTCGGATCGGGGGGCTGTTGGGGACTTTCCCCACTCCTTCCCCGGACATCCCGTGCATCCGCGAACCCTTTCACATCTTGGAGGAAGACGGCATCTGACTGCCCGTTTTTTCAGGAATGTACTTCTGTGAGTTCAGGGTAGGTGCCTGGTCACAAACTCATATCTGCACCTTGGACAGGTGACCAAGCAGCTGCTTTCCCCTTGGGCCCAGGGGCCCAGGACAGGCATGACTTCTGCCCAGACTCCTTATCAGAGTGCAGCAAGCGCCCCATGTCTAGACTTCCACTAGTGTCTCCTCAGTCATGTTTCCGTCTCTCCGCACAGAGAGCTGGTGACACTTGTCTTACCACCAACCCACTGTTTCAGACAGGGCCGGCTCTCCTGTTTGCGACCGTTTCCGACAACAAGGCCATCGACCCCTCATCCCTGGGGCAGCGTGCTGCACTTTCCCAGACATGTTCCTGGGGAGCGCAGTGACAGACGTGTCCCTTTCCTTAAGGCTCTTCCCACAGGCGCAACCGAGCATCTCTCTCAGGCAGCGGGGATGCCCGGGCCAAGATGATTTCGCTCCATGCGGGCTTATTACACCGAGCTGTGGAGACAAGCTCAGGCAAGCAGCAGCCGCATCCCGCAGACCCGACTCTGACTTCCCAAAGAATGCTGTGCTTTCCCAGACGTGATGCCCGGGCAAAGAGGCTTTCGCTGTATGCGGGTTTCTCCCAAAGTGCTGCGGACACTAGGCTAAGGCAACCGGCACGAGCAGCCAAGAGACTGCTATGATTTCGCCGAGGTTTTAAGCTTGCTGCGAACCGCACTTCGCTGCTGCTTCCTCAGCAAGACTTTGGGCGTTCGCTCTGTCGCGTCAGGGATTAAGAGCTGCGGGAGAGCTGGTGCCTCTTGGGCCTTGCTTCCCGGGCTCCATGTTTGCGTCTTGGTTTCACCGTGCCATGCCGAAATAAGCAGATCCAGTCACACCCCTGCAGTGGCATGCGTGGCCTAGGATGGCACTCTATGCACACTACTATCTCCCGGTGTAGGCCGGTGCTCTGCCGCTCAGGTGGACTCGGCGACAAGGTCAGTGCCTTCCCCACGGGAGAGGAGAGGCGACAGGATCTCTGCACACCACTCGTGCACTGGGATGGGGAGCAGTGAGGGTCTCTCCCCACTCCTTCCCCGGACATCCCGTGCATCCGCGAACGCTTTCACATCTTGGAGGAAGACGGCATCTGACTGCCCGTTCTTTCAGGGAGCTACTTCTGCGAGATCAGGGTAGGCGCCTGGTGGCAAGCGCATGTTTGCGTCTGGGATAGTTGGCCAGGAACTGCTTTCCCCTTGGGCCCAGGGGCCCAGGACAGGCATGCCTTCTGCTCAGACTCCTTCCTCTAGTGGAGGAAGCGCCCATGCCCTAGTCTTCCCTTCGTGTCTCCTTCTCACCAGGGTTCCGTCTCTCCGCACAGAGAGCGGGTGACACTAGTCTTACCCCCGACCCGCTGTTGCTGACAGGGCTGGCTCTCCTGCTTGCTACCGTTTCCGACAACAAGGCCTACTCCTCTTCCCCGGGGCAGCGTGCTGCACCTTCCGCAGACATGCTCCTGGAGAACGCAGTGAGAGATGTGTCCCTTTCCTTAAGGCTCTTCCCACAGTCGCAACCATGCTTCTCTCTCAGGCAGAGGGGATGCACGGGCAAACAGGATTTCGCTCCATGAGGGTCTATTACACGGTGCTGTGGTGACTAGCTCAGGCAAGCAACCGCAGCCTCCCACAGACCCGACTCTGATTTTCCAAAGAATGCTGTGCTATCCCAGACGTGATACCCGGGCAAAGAGGCTTTCGCTGTATGCGGGTTTCTCCCACCTTGCTGCGAATACTAGGCTAAGGCAAGCAGCAACAGAAGCCAGCGGAACCGACTCTGATTTCTCAGCAAATGCGGGGCTTTCGCAGAGGCTTTGGGCTTGGAGCCAACAGCACTTCGTCGCTGCTTCCTCAGCAAAGCTTTGGGCGTTCGCTCTTGGGCATCAGGAAAGAAGAGTTGCGGGAGAACTGGTTTCTCTTTGGCTTTGCTTTCCCGGGCTCCATTTTCGCGTCCTGGGTTCAAATTGTCAAGGCAAAATAAGCAGACAGCCTCCAACCTGCAGCAGAGTGCGTGGCCTAGGATGGCACTCTTTGCACACTACCATCACCTGGCGTAGGCGAGGCTTGGCATTTTGCACTGGCGCTAAGGCGGACTCGGGGACAAGTTCTGGGCCTTCCCCACAGGAGAGGAGAGGTGACAGAATCTTTGCACACCAACCGTGCACTCGGATCGGGGGGCTGTTGGGGACTTTCCCCACTCCTTCCCCGGACATCCCGTGCATCCGCGAACCCTTTCACATCTTGGAGGAAGACGGCATCTGACTGCCCGTTTTTTCAGGAATGTACTTCTGTGAGTTCAGGGTAGGAGCCTGGTCACAAACTCATATCTGCACCTTGGACAGGTGACCAAGCAGCTGCTTTCCCCTTGGGCCCAGGGGCCCAGGACAGGCATGACTTCTGCCCAGACGCCTTATCAGAGTGCAGCAAGCGCCCCATGTCTAGACTTCCACTAGTGTCTCCTCAGTCATGTTTCCGTCTCTCCGCACAGAGAGCTGGTGACACTTGTCTTACCACCAACCCACTGTTTCAGACAGGGCCGGCTCTCCTGTTTGCGACCGTTTCCGACAACAAGGCCATCGACCCCTCATCCCTGGGGCAGCGTGCTGCACTTTCCCAGACATGTTCCTGGGGAGCGCAGTGACAGACGTGTCCCTTTCCTTAAGGCTCTTCCCACAGGCGCAACCGAGCATCTCTGTCAGGCAGCGGGGATGCCCGGGCCAAGATGATTTCGCTCCATGCGGGCTTATTACACCGAGCTGTGGAGACAAGCTCAGGCAAGCAGCAGCCGCATCCCGCAGACCCGACTCTGACTTCCCAAAGAATGCTGTGCTTTCCCAGACGTGATGCCCGGGCAAAGAGGCTTTCGCTGTATGTGGGTTTCTCCCAAAGTGCTGCGGACACTAGGCTAAGGCAACCAGCACGAGCAGCCAAGAGACTGCTATGATTTCGCCGAGGTTTTAAGCTTGCTGCGAACCGCACTTCGCTGCTGCTTCCTCAGCAAGACTTTGGGCGTTCGCTCTGTCGCGTCAGGGATTAAGAGCTGCGGGAGAGCTGGTGCCTCTTGGGCCTTGCTTCCCGGGCTCCATGTTTGCGTCTTGGTTTCACCGTGCCATGCCGAAATAAGCAGATCCAGTCACAACCCTGCAGTGGCATGCGTGGCCTAGGATGGCACTCTATGCACACTACTATCTCCCGGTGTAGGCCGGTGCTCTGCCGCTCAGGTGGACTCGGCGACAAGGTCAGTGCCTTCCCCACGGGAGAGGAGAGGCGACAGGATCTCTGCACACCACTCGTGCACTGGGATGGGGAGCAGTGAGGGTCTCTCCCCACTCCTTCCCCGGACATCCCGTGCATCCGCGAACGCTTTCACATCTTGGAGGAAGACGGCATCTGACTGCCCGTTCTTTCAGGGAGCTACTTCTGCGAGATCAGGGTAGGCGCCTGGTGGCAAGCGCATGTCTGCGTCTGGGATAGTTGGCCAGGAACTGCTTTCCCCTTGGGCCCAGGGGCCCAGGACAGGCATGCCTTCTGCTCAGACTCCTTCCTCTAGTGGAGGAAGCGCCCATGCCCTAGTCTTCCCTTCGTGTCTCCTTCTCACCAGGGTTCCGTCTTTCCGCACAGAGAGCGGGTGACACTAGTCTTACCACCGACCCGCTGTTGCTGACAGGGCTGGCTCTCCTGCTTGCTACCGTTTCCGACAACAAGGCCTACTCCTCTTCCCCGGGGCAGCGTGCTGCACCTTCCGCAGACATGCTCCTGGAGAACGCAGTGAGAGATGTGTCCCTTTCCTTAAGGCTCTTCCCACAGTCGCAACCATGCTTCTCTCTCAGGCAGAGGGGATGCACGGGCAAACAGGATTTCGCTCCATTAGGGTCTATTACACGGTGCTGTGGTGACTAGCTCAGGCAAGCAACCGCAGCCTCCCACAGACCCGACTCTGATTTTCCAAAGAATGCTGTGCTATCCCAGACGTGATACCCGGGCAAAGAGGCTTTCGCTGTATGCGGGTTTCTCCCACCTTGCTGCGAATACTAGGCTAAGGCAAGCAGCAACAGAAGCCAGCGGAACCGACTCTGATTTCTCAGCAAATGCTGGGCTTTCGCAGAGGCTTTGGGCTTGGAGCCAACAGCACTTCGTCGCTGCTTCCTCAGCAAAGCTTTGGGCGTTCGCTCTTGGGCATCAGGAAAGAAGAGTTGCGGGAGAACTGGTTTCTCTTTGGCTTTGCTTTCCCGGGCTCCATTTTCGCGTCCTGGGTTCAAATTGTCAAGGCAAAATAAGCAGACAGCCTCCAACCTGCAGCAGAGTGCGTGGCCTAGGATGGCACTCTTTGCACACTACCATCACCTGGCGTAGGCGAGGCTTGGCATTTTGCACTGGCGCTAAGGCGGACTCGGGGACAAGTTCTGGGCCTTCCCCACAGGAGAGGAGAGGTGACAGAATCTTTGCACACCAACCGTGCACTCGGATCGGGGGGCTGTTGGGGACTTTCCCCACTCCTTCCCCGGACATCCCGTGCATCCGCGAACCCTTTCACATCTTGGAGGAAGACGGCATCTGACTGCCCGTTTTTTCAGGAATGTACTTCTGTGAGTTCAGGGTAGGTGCCTGGTCACAAACTCATATCTGCACCTTGGAAAGGTGACCAAGCAGCTGCTTTCCCCTTGGGCCCAGGGGCCCAGGACAGGCATGACTTCTGCCCAGACTCCTTATCAGAGTGCAGCAAGCGCCCCATGTCTAGACTTCCACTAGTGTCTCCTCAGTCATGTTTCCGTCTCTCCGCACAGAGAGCTGGTGACACTTGTCTTACCACCAACCCACTGTTTCAGACAGGGCCGGCTCTCCTGTTTGCGACCGTTTCCGACAACAAGGCCATCGACCCCTCATCCCTGGGGCAGCGTGCTGCACTTTCCCAGACATGTTCCTGGGGAGCGCAGTGACAGACGTGTCCCTTTCCTTAAGGCTCTTCCCACAGGCGCAACCGAGCATCTCTCTCAGGCAGCGGGGATGCCCGGGCCAAGATGATTTCGCTCCATGCGGGCTTATTACACCGAGCTGTGGAGACAAGCTCAGGCAAGCAGCAGCCGCATCCCGCAGACCCGACTCTGACTTCCCAAAGAATGCTGTGCTTTCCCAGACGTGATGCCCGGGCAAAGAGGCTTTCGCTGTATGCGGGTTTCTCCCAAAGTGCTGCGGACACTAGGCTAAGGCAACCGGCACGAGCAGCCAAAGGACTGCTATGATTTCGCCGAGGTTTTAAGCTTGCTGCGAACCGCACTTCGCTGCTGCTTCCTCAGCAAGACTTTGGGCGTTCGCTCTGTCGCGTCAGGGATTAAGAGCTGCGGGAGAGCTGGTGCCTCTTGGGCCTTGCTTCCCGGGCTCCATGTTTGCGTCTTGGTTTCACCGTGCCATGCCGAATTAAGCAGATCCAGTCACAACCCTGCAGTGGCATGCGTGGCCTAGGATGGCACTCTATGCACACTACTATCTCCCGGTGTAGGCCGGTGCTCTGCCGCTCAGGTGGACTCGGCGACAAGGTCAGTGCCTTCCCCACGGGAGAGGAGAGGCGACAGGATCTCTGCACACCACTCGTGCACTGGGATGGGGAGCAGTGAGGGTCTCTCCCCACTCCTTCCCCGGACATCCCGTGCATCCGCGAACGCTTTCACATCTTGGAGGAAGACGGCATCTGACTGCCCGTTCTTTCAGGGAGCTACTTCTGCGAGATCAGGGTAGGCGCCTGGTGGCAAGCGCATGTCTGCGTCTGGGATAGTTGGCCAGGAACTGCTTTCCCCTTGGGCCCAGGGGCCCAGGACAGGCATGCCTTCTGCTCAGACTCCTTCCTCTAGTGGAGGAAGCGCCCATGCCCTAGTCTTCCCTTCGTGTCTCCTTCTCACCAGGGTTCCGTCTCTCCGCACAGAGAGCGGGTGACACTAGTCTTACCACCGACCCGCTGTTGCTGACAGGGCTGGCTCTCCTGCTTGCTACCGTTTCCGACAACAAGGCCTACTCCTCTTCCCCGGGGCAGCGTGCTGCACCTTCCGCAGACATGCTCCTGGAGAACGCAGTGAGAGATGTGTCCCTTTCCTTAAGGCTCTTCCCACAGTCGCAACCATGCTTCTCTCTCAGGCAGAGGGGATGCACGGGCAAACAGGATTTCGCTCCATGAGGGTCTATTACACGGTGCTGTGGTGACTAGCTCAGGCAAGCACCCGCAGCCTCCCACAGACCCGACTCTGATTTTCCAAAGAATGCTGTGCTATCCCAGACGTGATACCCGGGCAAAGAGGCTTTCGCTGTATGCGGGTTTCTCCCACCTTGCTGCGAATACTAGGCTAAGGCAAGCAGCAACAGAAGCCAGCGGAACCGACTCTGATTTCTCAGCAAATGCTGGGCTTTCGCAGAGGCTTTGGGCTTGGAGCCAACAGCACTTCGTCGCTGCTTCCTCAGCAAAGCTTTGGGCGTTCGCTCTTGGGCATCAGGAAAGAAGAGTTGCGGGAGAACTGGTTTCTCTTTGGCTTTGCTTTCCCGGGCTCCATTTTCGCGTCCTGGGTTCAAATTGTCAAGGCAAAATAAGCAGACAGCCTCCAACCTGCAGCAGAGTGCGTGGCCTAGGATGGCACTCTTTGCACACTACCCTCACCTGGCGTAGGCGAGGCTTGGCATTTTGCACTGGCGCTAAGGCGGACTCGGGGACAAGTTCTGGGCCTTCCCCACAGGAGAGGAGAGGTGACAGAATCTTTGCACACCAACCGTGCACTCGGATCGGGGGGCTGTTGGGGACTTTCCCCACTCCTTCCCCGGACATCCCGTGCATCCGCGAACCCTTTCACATCTTGGAGGAAGACGGCATCTGACTGCCCGTTTTTTCAGGAATGTACTTCTGTGAGTTCAGGGTAGGTGCCTGGTCACAAACTCATATCTGCACCTTGGACAGGTGACCAAGCAGCTGCTTTCCCCTTGGGCCCAGGGGCCCAGGACAGGCATGACTTCTGCCCAGACTCCTTATCAGAGTGCAGCAAGCGCCCCATGTCTAGACTTCCACTAGTGTCTCCTCAGTCATGTTTCCGTCTCTCCGCACAGAGAGCTGGTGACACTTGTCTTACCACCAACCCACTGTTTCAGACAGGGCCGGCTCTCCTGTTTGCGACCGTTTCCGACAACAAGGCCATCGACCCCTCATCCCTGGGGCAGCGTGCTGCACTTTCCCAGACATGTTCCTGGGGAGCGCAGTGACAGACGTGTCCCTTTCCTTAAGGCTCTTCCCACAGGCGCAACCGAGCATCTCTCTCAGGCAGCGGGGATGCCCGGGCCAAGATGATTTCGCTCCATGCGGGCTTATTACACCGAGCTGTGGAGACAAGCTCAGGCAAGCAGCAGCCGCATCCCGCAGACCCGACTCTGACTTCCCAAAGAATGCTGTGCTTTCCCAGACGTGATGCCCGGGCAAAGAGGCTTTCGCTGTATGCGGGTTTCTCCCAAAGTGCTGCGGACACTAGGCTAAGGCAACCGGCACGAGCAGCCAAGAGACTGCTATGATTTCGCCGAGGTTTTAAGCGTGCTGCGAACAGCACTTCGCTGCTGCTTCCTCAGCAAGACTTTGGGCGTTCGCTCTGTCGCGTCAGGGATTAAGAGCTGCGGGAGAGCTGGTGCCTCTTGGGCCTTGCTTCCCGGGCTCCATGTTTGCGTCTTGGTTTCACCGTGCCATGCCGAAATAAGCAGATCCAGTCACAACCCTGCAGTGGCATGCGTGGCCTAGGATGGCACTCTATGCACACTACTATCTCCCGGTGTAGGCCGGTGCTCTGCCGCTCAGGTGGACTCGGCGACAAGGTCAGTGCCTTCCCCACGGGAGAGGAGAGGCGACAGGATCTCTGCACACCACTCGTGCACTGGGATGGGGAGCAGTGAGGGTCTCTCCCCACTCCTTCCCCGGACATCCCGTGCATCCGCGAACGCTTTCACATCTTGGAGGAAGACGGCATCTGACTGCCCGTTCTTTCAGGGAGCTACTTCTGCGAGATCAGGGTAGGCGCCTGGTGGCAAGCGCATGTCTGCGTCTGGGATAGTTGGCCAGGAACTGCTTTCCCCTTGGGCCCAGGGGCCCAGGACAGGCATGCCTTCTGCTCAGACTCCTTCCTCTAGTGGAGGAAGCGCCCATGCCCTAGTCTTCCCTTCGTGTCTCCTTCTCACCAGGGTTCCGTCTCTCCGCACAGAGAGCGGGTGACACTAGTCTTACCACCGACCCGCTGTTGCTGACAGGGCTGGCTCTCCTGCTTGCTACCGTTTCCGACAACAAGGCCTACTCCTCTTCCCCGGGGCAGCGTGCTGCACCTTCCGCAGACATGCTCCTGGAGAACGCAGTGAGAGATGTGTCCCTTTCCTTAAGGCTCTTCCCACAGTCGCAACCATGCTTCTCTCTCAGGCAGAGGGGATGCACGGGCAAACAGGATTTCGCTCCATGAGGGTCTATTACACGGTGCTGTGGTGACTAGCTCAGGCAAGCAACCGCAGCCTCCCACAGACCCGACTCTGATTTTCCAAAGAATGCTGTGCTATCCCAGACGTGATACCCGGGCAAAGAGGCTTTCGCTGTATGCGGGTTTCTCCCACCTTGCTGCGAATACTAGGCTAAGGCAAGCAGCAACAGAAGCCAGCGGAACCGACTCTGATTTCTCAGCAAATGCTGGGCTTTCGCAGAGGCTTTGGGCTTGGAGCCAACAGCACTTCGTCGCTGCTTCCTCAGCAAAGCTTTGGGCGTTCGCTCTTGGGCATCAGGAAAGAAGAGTTGCGGGAGAACTGGTTTCTCTTTGGCTTTGCTTTCCCGGGCTCCATTTTCGCGTCCTGGGTTCAAATTGTCAAGGCAAAATAAGCAGACAGCCTCCAACCTGCAGCAGAGTGCGTGGCCTAGGATGGCACTCTTTGCACACTACCATCACCTGGCGTAGGCGAGGCTTGGCATTTTGCACTGGCGCTAAGGCGGACTCGGGGACAAGTTCTGGGCCTTCCCCACAGGAGAGGAGAGGTGACAGAATCTTTGCACACCAACCGTGCACTCGGATCGGGGGGCTGTTGGGGACTTTCCCCACTCCTTCCCCGGACATCCCGTGCATCCGCGAACCCTTTCACATCTTGGAGGAAGACGGCATCTGACTGCCCGTTTTTTCAGGAATGTACTTCTGTGAGTTCAGGGTAGGTGCCTGGTCACAAACTCATATCTGCACCTTGGACAGGTGACCAAGCAGCTGCTTTCCCCTTGGGCCCAGGGGCCCAGGACAGGCATGACTTCTGCCCAGACTCCTTATCAGAGTGCAGCAAGCGCCCCATGTCTAGACTTCCACTAGTGTCTCCTCAGTCATGTTTCCGTCTCTCCGCACAGAGAGCTGGTGACACTTGTCTTACCACCAACCCACTGTTTCAGACAGGGCCGGCTCTCCTGTTTGCGACCGTTTCCGACAACAAGGCCATCGACCCCTCATCCCTGGGGCAGCGTGCTGCACTTTCCCAGACATGTTCCTGGGGAGCGCAGTGACAGACGTGTCCCTTTCCTTAAGGCTCTTCCCACAGGCGCAACCGAGCATCTCTGTCAGGCAGCGGGGATGCCCGGGCCAAGATGATTTCGCTCCATGCGGGCTTATTACACCGAGCTGTGGAGACAAGCTCAGGCAAGCAGCAGCCGCATCCCGCAGACCCGACTCTGACTTCCCAAAGAATGCTGTGCTTTCCCAGACGTGATGCCCGGGCAAAGAGGCTTTCGCTGTATGCGGGTTTCTCCCAAAGTGCTGCGGACACTAGGCTAAGGCAACCAGCACGAGCAGCCAAGAGACTGCTATGATTTCGCAGAGGTTTTAAGCTTGCTGCGAACCGCACTTCGCTGCTGCTTCCTCAGCAAGACTTTGGGCGTTCGCTCTGTCGCGTCAGGGATTAAGAGCTGCGGGAGAGCTGGTGCCTCTTGGGCCTTGCTTCCCGGGCTCCATGTTTGCGTCTTGGTTTCACCGTGCCATGCCGAAATAAGCAGATCCAGTCACAACCCTGCAGTGGCATGCGTGGCCTAGGATGGCACTCTATGCACACTACTATCTCCCGGTGTAGGCCGGTGCTCTGCCGCTCAGGTGGACTCGGCGACAAGGTCAGTGCCTTCCCCACGGGAGAGGAGAGGCGACAGGATCTCTGCACACCACTCGTGCACTGGGATGGGGAGCAGTGAGGGTCTCTCCCCACTCCTTCCCCGGACATCCCGTGCATCCGCGAACGCTTTCACATCTTGGAGGAAGACGGCATCTGACTGCCCGTTCTTTCAGGGAGCTACTTCTGCGAGATCAGGGTAGGCGCCTGGTGGCAAGCGCATGTCTGCGTCTGGGATAGTTGGCCAGGAACTGCTTTCCCCTTGGGCCCAGGGGCCCAGGACAGGCATGCCTTCGGCTCAGACTCCTTCCTCTAGTGGAGGAAGCGCCCATGCCCTAGTCTTCCCTTCGTGTCTCCTTCTCACCAGGGTTCCGTCTCTCCGCACAGAGAGCGGGTGACACTAGTCTTACCACCGACCCGCTGTTGCTGACAGGGCTGGCTCTCCTGCTTGCTACCGTTTCCGACAACAAGGCCTACTCCTCTTCCCCGGGGCAGCGTGCTGCACCTTCCGCAGACATGCTCCTGGAGAACGCAGTGAGAGATGTGTCCCTTTCCTTAAGGCTCTTCCCACAGTCGCAACCATGCTTCTCTCTCAGGCAGAGGGGATGCACGGGCAAACAGGATTTCGCTCCATGAGGGTCTATTACACGGTGCTGTGGTGACTAGCTCAGGCAAGCAACCGCAGCCTCCCACAGACCCGACTCTGATTTTCCAAAGAATGCTGTGCTATCCCAGACGTGATACCCGGGCAAAGAGGCTTTCGCTGTATGCGGGTTTCTCCCACCTTGCTGCGAATACTAGGCTAAGGCAAGCAGCAACAGAAGCCAGCGGAACCGACTCTGATTTCTCAGCAAATGCTGGGCTTTCGCAGAGGCTTTGGGCTTGGAGCCAACAGCACTTCGTCGCTGCTTCCTCAGCAAAGCTTTGGGCGTTCGCTCTTGGGCATCAGGAAAGAAGAGTTGCGGGAGAACTGGTTTCTCTTTGGCTTTGCTTTCCCGGGCTCCATTTTCGCGTCCTGGGTTCAAATTGTCAAGGCAAAATAAGCAGACAGCCTCCAACCTGCAGCAGAGTGCGTGGCCTAGGATGGCACTCTTTGCACACTACCATCACCTGGCGTAGGCGAGGCTTGGCATTTTGCACTGGCGCTAAGGCGGACTCGGGGACAAGTTCTGGGCCTTCCCCACAGGAGAGGAGAGGTGACAGAATCTTTGCACACCAACCGTGCACTCGGATCGGGGGGCTGTTGGGGACTTTCCCCACTCCTTCCCCGGACATCCCGTGCATCCGCGAACCCTTTCACATCTTGGAGGAAGACGGCATCTGACTGCCCGTTTTTTCAGGAATGTACTTCTGTGAGTTCAGGGTAGGTGCCTGGTCACAAACTCATATCTGCACCTTGGACAGGTGACCAAGCAGCTGCTTTCCCCTTGGGCCCAGGGGCCCAGGACAGGCATGACTTCTGCCCAGACTCCTTATCAGAGTGCAGCAAGCGCCCCATGTCTAGACTTCCACTAGTGTCTCCTCAGTCATGTTTCCGTCTCTCCGCACAGAGAGCTGGTGACACTTGTCTTACCACCAACCCACTGTTTCAGACAGGGCCGGCTCTCCTGTTTGCGACCGTTTCCGACAACAAGGCCATCGACCCCTCATCCCTGGGGCAGCGTGCTGCACTTTCCCAGACATGTTCCTGGGGAGCGCAGTGACAGACGTGTCCCTTTCCTTAAGGCTCTTCCCACAGGCGCAACCGAGCATCTCTCTCAGGCAGCGGGGATGCCCGGGCCAAGATGATTTCGCTCCATGCGGGCTTATTACACCGAGCTGTGGAGACAAGCTCAGGCAAGCAGCAGCCGCATCCCGCAGACCCGACTCTGACTTCCCAAAGAATGCTGTGCTTTCCCAGACGTGATGCCCGGGCAAAGAGGCTTTCGCTGTATGCGGGTTTCTCCCAAAGTGCTGCGGACACTAGGCTAAGGCAACCGGCACGAGCAGCCAAGAGACTGCTATGATTTCGCCGAGGTTTTAAGCTTGCTGCGAACCGCACTTCGCTGCTGCTTCCTCAGCAAGACTTTGGGCGTTCGCTCTGTCGCGTCAGGGATTAAGAGCTGCGGGAGAGCTGGTGCCTCTTGGGCCTTGCTTCCCGGGCTCCATGTTTGCGTCTTGGTTTCACCGTGCCATGCCGAAATAAGCAGATCCAGTCACACCCCTGCAGTGGCATGCGTGGCCTAGGATGGCACTCTATGCACACTACTATCTCCCGGTGTAGGCCGGTGCTCTGCCGCTCAGGTGGACTCGGCGACAAGGTCAGTGCCTTCCCCACGGGAGAGGAGAGGCGACAGGATCTCTGCACACCACTCGTGCACTGGGATGGGGAGCAGTGAGGGTCTCTCCCCACTCCTTCCCCGGACATCCCGTGCATCCGCGAACGCTTTCACATCTTGGAGGAAGACGGCATCTGACTGCCCGTTCTTTCAGGGAGCTACTTCTGCGAGATCAGGGTAGGCGCCTGGTGGCAAGCGCATGTTTGCGTCTGGGATAGTTGGCCAGGAACTGCTTTCCCCTTGGGCCCAGGGGCCCAGGACAGGCATGCCTTCTGCTCAGACTCCTTCCTCTAGTGGAGGAAGCGCCCATGCCCTAGTCTTCCCTTCGTGTCTCCTTCTCACCAGGGTTCCGTCTCTCCGCACAGAGAGCGGGTGACACTAGTCTTACCCCCGACCCGCTGTTGCTGACAGGGCTGGCTCTCCTGCTTGCTACCGTTTCCGACAACAAGGCCTACTCCTCTTCCCCGGGGCAGCGTGCTGCACCTTCCGCAGACATGCTCCTGGAGAACGCAGTGAGAGATGTGTCCCTTTCCTTAAGGCTCTTCCCACAGTCGCAACCATGCTTCTCTCTCAGGCAGAGGGGATGCACGGGCAAACAGGATTTCGCTCCATGAGGGTCTATTACACGGTGCTGTGGTGACTAGCTCAGGCAAGCAACCGCAGCCTCCCACAGACCCGACTCTGATTTTCCAAAGAATGCTGTGCTATCCCAGACGTGATACCCGGGCAAAGAGGCTTTCGCTGTATGCGGGTTTCTCCCACCTTGCTGCGAATACTAGGCTAAGGCAAGCAGCAACAGAAGCCAGCGGAACCGACTCTGATTTCTCAGCAAATGCGGGGCTTTCGCAGAGGCTTTGGGCTTGGAGCCAACAGCACTTCGTCGCTGCTTCCTCAGCAAAGCTTTGGGCGTTCGCTCTTGGGCATCAGGAAAGAAGAGTTGCGGGAGAACTGGTTTCTCTTTGGCTTTGCTTTCCCGGGCTCCATTTTCGCGTCCTGGGTTCAAATTGTCAAGGCAAAATAAGCAGACAGCCTCCAACCTGCAGCAGAGTGCGTGGCCTAGGATGGCACTCTTTGCACACTACCATCACCTGGCGTAGGCGAGGCTTGGCATTTTGCACTGGCGCTAAGGCGGACTCGGGGACAAGTTCTGGGCCTTCCCCACAGGAGAGGAGAGGTGACAGAATCTTTGCACACCAACCGTGCACTCGGATCGGGGGGCTGTTGGGGACTTTCCCCACTCCTTCCCCGGACATCCCGTGCATCCGCGAACCCTTTCACATCTTGGAGGAAGACGGCATCTGACTGCCCGTTTTTTCAGGTATGTACTTCTGTGAGTTCAGGGTAGGTGCCTGGTCACAAACTCATATCTGCACCTTGGACAGGTGACCAAGCAGCTGCTTTCCCCTTGGGCCCAGGGGCCCAGGACAGGCATGACTTCTGCCCAGACGCCTTATCAGAGTGCAGCAAGCGCCCCATGTCTAGACTTCCACTAGTGTCTCCTCAGTCATGTTTCCGTCTCTCCGCACAGAGAGCTGGTGACACTTGTCTTACCACCAACCCACTGTTTCAGAGAGGGCCGGCTCTCCTGTTTGCGACCGTTTCCGACAACAAGGCCATCGACCCCTCATCCCTGGGGCAGCGTGCTGCACTTTCCCAGACATGTTCCTGGGGAGCGCAGTGACAGACGTGTCCCTTTCCTTAAGGCTCTTCCCACAGGCGCAACCGAGCATCTCTGTCAGGCAGCGGGGATGCCCGGGCCAAGATGATTTCGCTCCATGCGGGCTTATTACACCGAGCTGTGGAGACAAGCTCAGGCAAGCAGCAGCCGCATCCCGCAGACCCGACTCTGACTTCCCAAAGAATGCTGTGCTTTCCCAGACGTGATGCCCGGGCAAAGAGGCTTTCGCTGTATGTGGGTTTCTCCCAAAGTGCTGCGGACACTAGGCTAAGGCAACCGGCACGAGCAGCCAAGAGACTGCTATGATTTCGCCGAGGTTTTAAGCTTGCTGCGAACCGCACTTCGCTGCTGCTTCCTCAGCAAGACTTTGGGCGTTCGCTCTGTCGCGTCAGGGATTAAGAGCTGCGGGAGAGCTGGTGCCTCTTGGGCCTTGCTTCCCGGGCTCCATGTTTGCGTCTTGGTTTCACCGTGCCATGCCGAAATAAGCAGATCCAGTCACAACCCTGCAGTGGCATGCGTGGCCTAGGATGGCACTCTATGCACACTACTATCTCCCGGTGTAGGCCGGTGCTCTGCCGCTCAGGTGGACTCGGCGACAAGGTCAGTGCCTTCCCCACGGGAGAGGAGAGGCGACAGGATCTCTGCACACCACTCGTGCACTGGGATGGGGAGCAGTGAGGGTCTCTCCCCACTCCTTCCCCGGACATCCCGTGCATCCGCGAACGCTTTCACATCTTGGAGGAAGACGGCATCTGACTGCCCGTTCTTTCAGGGAGCTACTTCTGCGAGATCAGGGTAGGCGCCTGGTGGCAAGCGCATGTCTGCGTCTGGGATAGTTGGCCAGGAACTGCTTTCCCCTTGGGCCCAGGGGCCCAGGACAGGCATGCCTTCTGCTCAGACTCCTTCCTCTAGTGGAGGAAGCGCCCATGCCCTAGTCTTCCCTTCGTGTCTCCTTCTCACCAGGGTTCCGTCTTTCCGCACAGAGAGCGGGTGACACTAGTCTTACCACCGACCCGCTGTTGCTGACAGGGCTGGCTCTCCTGCTTGCTACCGTTTCCGACAACAAGGCCTACTCCTCTTCCCCGGGGCAGCGTGCTGCACCTTCCGCAGACATGCTCCTGGAGAACGCAGTGAGAGATGTGTCCCTTTCCTTAAGGCTCTTCCCACAGTCGCAACCATGCTTCTCTCTCAGGCAGAGGGGATGCACGGGCAAACAGGATTTCGCTCCATTAGGGTCTATTACACGGTGCTGTGGTGACTAGCTCAGGCAAGCAACCGCAGCCTCCCACAGACCCGACTCTGATTTTCCAAAGAATGCTGTGCTATCCCAGACGTGATACCCGGGCAAAGAGGCTTTCGCTGTATGCGGGTTTCTCCCACCTTGCTGCGAATACTAGGCTAAGGCAAGCAGCAACAGAAGCCAGCGGAACCGACTCTGATTTCTCAGCAAATGCTGGGCTTTCGCAGAGGCTTTGGGCTTGGAGCCAACAGCACTTCGTCGCTGCTTCCTCAGCAAAGCTTTGGGCGTTCGCTCTTGGGCATCAGGAAAGAAGAGTTGCGGGAGAACTGGTTTCTCTTTGGCTTTGCTTTCCCGGGCTCCATTTTCGCGTCCTGGGTTCAAATTGTCAAGGCAAAATAAGCAGACAGCCTCCAACCTGCAGCAGAGTGCGTGGCCTAGGATGGCACTCTTTGCACACTACCATCACCTGGCGTAGGCGAGGCTTGGCATTTTGCACTGGCGCTAAGGCGGACTCGGGGACAAGTTCTGGGCCTTCCCCACAGGAGAGGAGAGGTGACAGAATCTTTGCACACCAACCGTGCACTCGGATCGGGGGGCTGTTGGGGACTTTCCCCACTCCTTCCCCGGACATCCCGTGCATCCGCGAACCCTTTCACATCTTGGAGGAAGACGGCATCTGACTGCCCGTTTTTTCAGGAATGTACTTCTGTGAGTTCAGGGTAGGTGCCTGGTCACAAACTCATATCTGCACCTTGGAAAGGTGACCAAGCAGCTGCTTTCCCCTTGGGCCCAGGGGCCCAGGACAGGCATGACTTCTGCCCAGACTCCTTATCAGAGTGCAGCAAGCGCCCCATGTCTAGACTTCCACTAGTGTCTCCTCAGTCATGTTTCCGTCTCTCCGCACAGAGAGCTGGTGACACTTGTCTTACCACCAACCCACTGTTTCAGACAGGGCCGGCTCTCCTGTTTGCGACCGTTTCCGACAACAAGGCCATCGACCCCTCATCCCTGGGGCAGCGTGCTGCACTTTCCCAGACATGTTCCTGGGGAGCGCAGTGACAGACGTGTCCCTTTCCTTAAGGCTCTTCCCACAGGCGCAACCGAGCATCTCTCTCAGGCAGCGGGGATGCCCGGGCCAAGATGATTTCGCTCCATGCGGGCTTATTACACCGAGCTGTGGAGACAAGCTCAGGCAAGCAGCAGCCGCATCCCGCAGACCCGACTCTGACTTCCCAAAGAATGCTGTGCTTTCCCAGACGTGATGCCCGGGCAAAGAGGCTTTCGCTGTATGCGGGTTTCTCCCAAAGTGCTGCGGACACTAGGCTAAGGCAACCGGCACGAGCAGCCAAAGGACTGCTATGATTTCGCCGAGGTTTTAAGCTTGCTGCGAACCGCACTTCGCTGCTGCTTCCTCAGCAAGACTTTGGGCGTTCGCTCTGTCGCGTCAGGGATTAAGAGCTGCGGGAGAGCTGGTGCCTCTTGGGCCTTGCTTCCCGGGCTCCATGTTTGCGTCTTGGTTTCACCGTGCCATGCCGAATTAAGCAGATCCAGTCACAACCCTGCAGTGGCATGCGTGGCCTAGGATGGCACTCTATGCACACTACTATCTCCCGGTGTAGGCCGGTGCTCTGCCGCTCAGGTGGACTCGGCGACAAGGTCAGTGCCTTCCCCACGGGAGAGGAGAGGCGACAGGATCTCTGCACACCACTCGTGCACTGGGATGGGGAGCAGTGAGGGTCTCTCCCCACTCCTTCCCCGGACATCCCGTGCATCCGCGAACGCTTTCACATCTTGGAGGAAGACGGCATCTGACTGCCCGTTCTTTCAGGGAGCTACTTCTGCGAGATCAGGGTAGGCGCCTGGTGGCAAGCGCATGTCTGCGTCTGGGATAGTTGGCCAGGAACTGCTTTCCCCTTGGGCCCAGGGGCCCAGGACAGGCATGCCTTCTGCTCAGACTCCTTCCTCTAGTGGAGGAAGCGCCCATGCCCTAGTCTTCCCTTCGTGTCTCCTTCTCACCAGGGTTCCGTCTCTCCGCACAGAGAGCGGGTGACACTAGTCTTACCACCGACCCGCTGTTGCTGACAGGGCTGGCTCTCCTGCTTGCTACCGTTTCCGACAACAAGGCCTACTCCTCTTCCCCGGGGCAGCGTGCTGCACCTTCCGCAGACATGCTCCTGGAGAACGCAGTGAGAGATGTGTCCCTTTCCTTAAGGCTCTTCCCACAGTCGCAACCATGCTTCTCTCTCAGGCAGAGGGGATGCACGGGCAAACAGGATTTCGCTCCATGAGGGTCTATTACACGGTGCTGTGGTGACTAGCTCAGGCAAGCACCCGCAGCCTCCCACAGACCCGACTCTGATTTTCCAAAGAATGCTGTGCTATCCCAGACGTGATACCCGGGCAAAGAGGCTTTCGCTGTATGCGGGTTTCTCCCACCTTGCTGCGAATACTAGGCTAAGGCAAGCAGCAACAGAAGCCAGCGGAACCGACTCTGATTTCTCAGCAAATGCTGGGCTTTCGCAGAGGCTTTGGGCTTGGAGCCAACAGCACTTCGTCGCTGCTTCCTCAGCAAAGCTTTGGGCGTTCGCTCTTGGGCATCAGGAAAGAAGAGTTGCGGGAGAACTGGTTTCTCTTTGGCTTTGCTTTCCCGGGCTCCATTTTCGCGTCCTGGGTTCAAATTGTCAAGGCAAAATAAGCAGACAGCCTCCAACCTGCAGCAGAGTGCGTGGCCTAGGATGGCACTCTTTGCACACTACCCTCACCTGGCGTAGGCGAGGCTTGGCATTTTGCACTGGCGCTAAGGCGGACTCGGGGACAAGTTCTGGGCCTTCCCCACAGGAGAGGAGAGGTGACAGAATCTTTGCACACCAACCGTGCACTCGGATCGGGGGGCTGTTGGGGACTTTCCCCACTCCTTCCCCGGACATCCCGTGCATCCGCGAACCCTTTCACATCTTGGAGGAAGACGGCATCTGACTGCCCGTTTTTTCAGGAATGTACTTCTGTGAGTTCAGGGTAGGTGCCTGGTCACAAACTCATATCTGCACCTTGGACAGGTGACCAAGCAGCTGCTTTCCCCTTGGGCCCAGGGGCCCAGGACAGGCATGACTTCTGCCCAGACTCCTTATCAGAGTGCAGCAAGCGCCCCATGTCTAGACTTCCACTAGTGTCTCCTCAGTCATGTTTCCGTCTCTCCGCACAGAGAGCTGGTGACACTTGTCTTACCACCAACCCACTGTTTCAGACAGGGCCGGCTCTCCTGTTTGCGACCGTTTCCGACAACAAGGCCATCGACCCCTCATCCCTGGGGCAGCGTGCTGCACTTTCCCAGACATGTTCCTGGGGAGCGCAGTGACAGACGTGTCCCTTTCCTTAAGGCTCTTCCCACAGGCGCAACCGAGCATCTCTCTCAGGCAGCGGGGATGCCCGGGCCAAGATGATTTCGCTCCATGCGGGCTTATTACACCGAGCTGTGGAGACAAGCTCAGGCAAGCAGCAGCCGCATCCCGCAGACCCGACTCTGACTTCCCAAAGAATGCTGTGCTTTCCCAGACGTGATGCCCGGGCAAAGAGGCTTTCGCTGTATGCGGGTTTCTCCCAAAGTGCTGCGGACACTAGGCTAAGGCAACCGGCACGAGCAGCCAAGAGACTGCTATGATTTCGCCGAGGTTTTAAGCGTGCTGCGAACAGCACTTCGCTGCTGCTTCCTCAGCAAGACTTTGGGCGTTCGCTCTGTCGCGTCAGGGATTAAGAGCTGCGGGAGAGCTGGTGCCTCTTGGGCCTTGCTTCCCGGGCTCCATGTTTGCGTCTTGGTTTCACCGTGCCATGCCGAAATAAGCAGATCCAGTCACAACCCTGCAGTGGCATGCGTGGCCTAGGATGGCACTCTATGCACACTACTATCTCCCGGTGTAGGCCGGTGCTCTGCCGCTCAGGTGGACTCGGCGACAAGGTCAGTGCCTTCCCCACGGGAGAGGAGAGGCGACAGGATCTCTGCACACCACTCGTGCACTGGGATGGGGAGCAGTGAGGGTCTCTCCCCACTCCTTCCCCGGACATCCCGTGCATCCGCGAACGCTTTCACATCTTGGAGGAAGACGGCATCTGACTGCCCGTTCTTTCAGGGAGCTACTTCTGCGAGATCAGGGTAGGCGCCTGGTGGCAAGCGCATGTCTGCGTCTGGGATAGTTGGCCAGGAACTGCTTTCCCCTTGGGCCCAGGGGCCCAGGACAGGCATGCCTTCTGCTCAGACTCCTTCCTCTAGTGGAGGAAGCGCCCATGCCCTAGTCTTCCCTTCGTGTCTCCTTCTCACCAGGGTTCCGTCTCTCCGCACAGAGAGCGGGTGACACTAGTCTTACCACCGACCCGCTGTTGCTGACAGGGCTGGCTCTCCTGCTTGCTACCGTTTCCGACAACAAGGCCTACTCCTCTTCCCCGGGGCAGCGTGCTGCACCTTCCGCAGACATGCTCCTGGAGAACGCAGTGAGAGATGTGTCCCTTTCCTTAAGGCTCTTCCCACAGTCGCAACCATGCTTCTCTCTCAGGCAGAGGGGATGCACGGGCAAACAGGATTTCGCTCCATGAGGGTCTATTACACGGTGCTGTGGTGACTAGCTCAGGCAAGCAACCGCAGCCTCCCACAGACCCGACTCTGATTTTCCAAAGAATGCTGTGCTATCCCAGACGTGATACCCGGGCAAAGAGGCTTTCGCTGTATGCGGGTTTCTCCCACCTTGCTGCGAATACTAGGCTAAGGCAAGCAGCAACAGAAGCCAGCGGAACCGACTCTGATTTCTCAGCAAATGCTGGGCTTTCGCAGAGGCTTTGGGCTTGGAGCCAACAGCACTTCGTCGCTGCTTCCTCAGCAAAGCTTTGGGCGTTCGCTCTTGGGCATCAGGAAAGAAGAGTTGCGGGAGAACTGGTTTCTCTTTGGCTTTGCTTTCCCGGGCTCCATTTTCGCGTCCTGGGTTCAAATTGTCAAGGCAAAATAAGCAGACAGCCTCCAACCTGCAGCAGAGTGCGTGGCCTAGGATGGCACTCTTTGCACACTACCATCACCTGGCGTAGGCAAGGCTTGGCATTTTGCACTGGCGCTAAGGCGGACTCGGGGACAAGTTCTGGGCCTTCCCCACAGGAGAGGAGAGGTGACAGAATCTTTGCACACCAACCGTGCACTCGGATCGGGGGGCTGTTGGGGACTTTCCCCACTCCTTCCCCGGACATCCCGTGCATCCGCGAACCCTTTCACATCTTGGAGGAAGACGGCATCTGACTGCCCGTTTTTTCAGGAATGTACTTCTGTGAGTTCAGGGTAGGTGCCTGGTCACAAACTCATATCTGCACCTTGGACAGGTGACCAAGCAGCTGCTTTCCCCTTGGGCCCAGGGGCCCAGGACAGGCATGACTTCTGCCCAGACTCCTTATCAGAGTGCAGCAAGCGCCCCATGTCTAGACTTCCACTAGTGTCTCCTCAGTCATGTTTCCGTCTCTCCGCACAGAGAGCTGGTGACACTTGTCTTACCACCAACCCACTGTTTCAGACAGGGCCGGCTCTCCTGTTTGCGACCGTTTCCGACAACAAGGCCATCGACCCCTCATCCCTGGGGCAGCGTGCTGCACTTTCCCAGACATGTTCCTGGGGAGCGCAGTGACAGACGTGTCCCTTTCCTTAAGGCTCTTCCCACAGGCGCAACCGAGCATCTCTCTCAGGCAGCGGGGATGCCCGGGCCAAGATGATTTCGCTCCATGCGGGCTTATTACACCGAGCTGTGGAGACAAGCTCAGGCAAGCAGCAGCCGCATCCCGCAGACCCGACTCTGACTTCCCAAAGAATGCTGTGCTTTCCCAGACGTGATGCCCGGGCAAAGAGGCTTTCGCTGTATGCGGGTTTCTCCCAAAGTGCTGCGGACACAAGGCTAAGGCAACCGGCACGAGCAGCCAAGAGACTGCTATGATTTCGCCGAGGTTTTAAGCTTGCTGCGAACCGCACTTCGCTGCTTCTTCCTCAGCAAGACTTTGGGCGTTCGCTCTGTCGCGTCAGGGATTAAGAGCTGCGGGAGAGCTGGTGCCTCTTGGGCCTTGCTTCCCGGGCTCCATTTTTGCGTCTTGGTTTCACCGTGCCATGCCGAAATAAGCAGATCCAGTCACAACCCTGCAGTGGCATGCGTGGCCTAGGATGGCACTCTATGCACACTACTATCTCCCGGTGTAGGCCGGTGCTCTGCCGCTCAGGTGGACTCGGCGACAAGGTCAGTGCCTTCCCCACGGGAGAGGAGAGGCGACAGGATCTCTGCACACCACTCGTGCACTGGGATGGGGAGCAGTGAGGGTCTCTCCCCACTCCTTCCCCGGACATCCCGTGCATCCGCGAACGCTTTCACTTCTTGGAGGAAGACGGCATCTGACTGCCCGTTCTTTCAGGGAGCTACTTCTGCGAGATCAGGGTAGGCGCCTGGTGGCAAGCGCATGTCTGCGTCTGGGATAGTTGGCCAGGAACTGCTTTCCCCTTGGGCCCAGGGGCCCAGGACAGGCATGCCTTCTGCTCAGACTCCTTCCTCTAGTGGAGGAAGCGCCCATGCCCTAGTCTTCCCTTCGTGTCTCCTTCTCACCAGGGTTCCGTCTCTCCGCACAGAGAGCGGGTGACACTAGTCTTACCACCGACCCGCTGTTGCTGACAGGGCTGGCTCTCCTGCTTGCTACCGTTTCCGACAACAAGGCCTACTCCTCTTCCCCGGGGCAGCGTGCTGCACCTTCCGCAGACATGCTCCTGGAGAACGCAGTGAGAGATGTGTCCCTTTCCTTAAGGCTCTTCCCACAGTCGCAACCATGCTTCTCTCTCAGGCAGAGGGGATGCACGGGCAAACAGGATTTCGCTCCATGAGGGTCTATTACACGGTGCTGTGGTGACTAGCTCAGGCAAGCAACCGCAGCCTCCCACAGACCCGACTCTGATTTTCCAAAGAATGCTGTGCTATCCCAGACGTGATACCCGGGCAAAGAGGCTTTCGCTGTATGCGGGTTTCTCCCACCTTGCTGCGAATACTAGGCTAAGGCAAGCAGCAACAGAAGCCAGCGGAACCGACTCTGATTTCTCAGCAAATGCTGGGCTTTCGCAGAGGCTTTGGGCTTGGAGCCAACAGCACTTCGTCGCTGCTTCCTCAGCAAAGCTTTGGGCGTTCGCTCTTGGGCATCAGGAAAGAAGAGTTGCGGGAGAACTGGTTTCTCTTTGGCTTTGCTTTCCCGGGCTCCATTTTCGCGTCCTGGGTTCAAATTGTCAAGGCAAAATAAGCAGACAGCCTCCAACCTGCAGCAGAGTGCGTGGCCTAGGATGGCACTCTTTGCACACTACCCTCACCTGGCGTAGGCGAGGCTTGGCATTTTGCACTGGCGCTAAGGCGGACTCGGGGACAAGTTCTGGGCCTTCCCCACAGGAGAGGAGAGGTGACAGAATCTTTGCACACCAACCGTGCACTCGGATCGGGGGGCTGTTGGGGACTTTCCCCACTCCTTCCCCGGACATCCCGTGCATCCGCGAACCCTTTCACATCTTGGAGGAAGACGGCATCTGACTGCCCGTTTTTTCAGGAATGTACTTCTGTGAGTTCAGGGTAGGTGCCTGGTCACAAACTCATATCTGCACCTTGGACAGGTGACCAAGCAGCTGCTTTCCCCTTGGGCTCAGGGGCCCAGGACAGGCATGACTTCTGCCCAGACTCCTTATCAGAGTGCAGCAAGCGCCCCATGTCTAGACTTCCACTAGTGTCTCCTCAGTCATGTTTCCGTCTCTCCGCACAGAGAGCTGGTGACACTTGTCTTACCACCAACCCACTGTTTCAGACAGGGCCGGCTCTCCTGTTTGCGACCGTTTCCGACAACAAGGCCATCGACCCCTCATCCCTGGGGCAGCGTGCTGCACTTTCCCAGACATGTTCCTGGGGAGCGCAGTGACAGACGTGTCCCTTTCCTTAAGGCTCTTCCCACAGGCGCAACCGAGCATCTCTGTCAGGCAGCGGGGATGCCCGGGCCAAGATGATTTCGCTCCATGCGGGCTTATTACACCGAGCTGTGGAGACAAGCTCAGGCAAGCAGCAGCCGCATCCCGCAGACCCGACTCTGACTTCCCAAAGAATGCTGTGCTTTCCCAGACGTGATGCCCGGGCAAAGAGGCTTTCGCTGTATGTGGGTTTCTCCCAAAGTGCTGCGGACACTAGGCTAAGGCAACCAGCACGAGCAGCCAAGAGACTGCTATGATTTCGCCGAGGTTTTAAGCTTGCTGCGAACCGCACTTCGCTGCTGCTTCCTCAGCAAGACTTTGGGCGTTCGCTCTGTCGCGTCAGGGATTAAGAGCTGCGGGAGAGCTGGTGCCTCTTGGGCCTTGCTTCCCGGGCTCCATGTTTGCGTCTTGGTTTCACCGTGCCATGCCGAAATAAGCAGATCCAGTCACAACCCTGCAGTGGCATGCGTGGCCTAGGATGGCACTCTATGCACACTACTATCTCCCGGTGTAGGCCGGTGCTCTGCCGCTCAGGTGGACTCGGCGACAAGGTCAGTGCCTTCCCCACGGGAGAGGAGAGGCGACAGGATCTCTGCACACCACTCGTGCACTGGGATGGGGAGCAGTGAGGGTCTCTCCCCACTCCTTCCCCGGACATCCCGTGCATCCGCGAACGCTTTCACATCTTGGAGGAAGACGGCATCTGACTGCCCGTTCTTTCAGGGAGCTACTTCTGCGAGATCAGGGTAGGCGCCTGGTGGCAAGCGCATGTCTGCGTCTGGGATAGTTGGCCAGGAACTGCTTTCCCCTTGGGCCCAGGGGCCCAGGACAGGCATGCCTTCTGCTCAGACTCCTTCCTCCAGTGGAGGAAGCGCCCATGCCCTAGTCTTCCCTTCGTGTCTCCTTCTCACCAGGGTTCCGTCTCTCCGCACAGAGAGCGGGTGACACTAGTCTTACCACCGACCCGCTGTTGCTGACAGGGCTGGCTCTCCTGCTTGCTACCGTTTCCGACAACAAGGCCTACTCCTCTTCCCCGGGGCAGCGTGCTGCACCTTCCGCAGACATGCTCCTGGAGAACGCAGTGAGAGATGTGTCCCTTTCCTTAAGGCTCTTCCCACAGTCGCAACCATGCTTCTCTCTCAGGCAGAGGGGATGCACGGGCAAACAGGATTTCGCTCCATGAGGGTCTATTACACGGTGCTGTGGTGACTAGCTCAGGCAAGCAACCGCAGCCTCCCACAGACCCGACTCTGATTTTCCAAAGAATGCTGTGCTATCCCAGACGTGATACCCGGGCAAAGAGGCTTTCGCTGTATGCGGGTTTCTCCCACCTTGCTGCGAATACTAGGCTAAGGCAAGCAGCAACAGAAGCCAGCGGAACCGACTCTGATTTCTCAGCAAATGCTGGGCTTTCGCAGAGGCTTTGGGCTTGGAGCCAACAGCACTTCGTCGCTGCTTCCTCAGCAAAGCTTTGGGCGTTCGCTCTTGGGCATCAGGAAAGAAGAGTTGCGGGAGAACTGGTTTCTCTTTGGCTTTGCTTTCCCGGGCTCCATTTTCGCGTCCTGGGTTCAAATTGTCAAGGCAAAATAAGCAGACAGCCTCCAACCTGCAGCAGAGTGCGTGGCCTAGGATGGCACTCTTTGCACACTACCATCACCTGGCGTAGGCGAGGCTTGGCATTTTGCACTGGCGCTAAGGCGGACTCGGGGACAAGTTCTGGGCCTTCCCCACAGGAGAGGAGAGGTGACAGAATCTTTGCACACCAACCGTGCACTCGGATCGGGGGGCTGTTGGGGACTTTCCCCACTCCTTCCCCGGACATCCCGTGCATCCGCGAACCCTTTCACATCTTGGAGGAAGACGGCATCTGACTGCCCGTTTTTTCAGGAATGTACTTCTGTGAGTTCAGGGTAGGTGCCTGGTCACAAACTCATATCTGCACCTTGGACAGGTGACCAAGCAGCTGCTTTCCCCTTGGGCCCAGGGGCCCAGGACAGGCATGACTTCTGCCCAGACTCCTTATCAGAGTGCAGCAAGCGCCCCATGTCTAGACTTCCACTAGTGTCTCCTCAGTCATGTTTCCGTCTCTCCGCACAGAGAGCTGGTGACACTTGTCTTACCACCAACCCACTGTTTCAGACAGGGCCGGCTCTCCTGTTTGCGACCGTTTCCGACAACAAGGCCATCGACCCCTCATCCCTGGGGCAGCGTGCTGCACTTTCCCAGACATGTTCCTGGGGAGCGCAGTGACAGACGTGTCCCTTTCCTTAAGGCTCTTCCCACAGGCGCAACCGAGCATCTCTCTCAGGCAGCGGGGATGCCCGGGCCAAGATGATTTCGCTCCATGCGGGCTTATTACACCGAGCTGTGGAGACAAGCTCAGGCAAGCAGCAGCCGCATCCCGCAGACCCGACTCTGACTTCCCAAAGAATGCTGTGCTTTCCCAGACGTGATGCCCGGGCAAAGAGGCTTTCGCTGTATGCGGGTTTCTCCCAAAGTGCTGCGGACACTAGGCTAAGGCAACCAGCACGAGCAGCCAAGAGACTGCTATGATTTCGCAGAGGTTTTAAGCTTGCTGCGAACCGCACTTCGCTGCTGCTTCCTCAGCAAGACTTTGGGCGTTCGCTCTGTCGCGTCAGGGATTAAGAGCTGCGGGAGAGCTGGTGCCTCTTGGGCCTTGCTTCCCGGGCTCCATGTTTGCGTCTTGGTTTCACCGTGCCATGCCGAAATAAGCAGATCCAGTCACAACCCTGCAGTGGCATGCGTGGCCTAGGATGGCACTCTATGCACACTACTATCTCCCGGTGTAGGCCGGTGCTCTGCCGCTCAGGTGGACTCGGCGACAAGGTCAGTGCCTTCCCCACGGGAGAGGAGAGGCGACAGGATCTCTGCACACCACTCGTGCACTGGGATGGGGAGCAGTGAGGGTCTCTCCCCACTCCTTCCCCGGACATCCCGTGCATCCGCGAACGCTTTCACATCTTGGAGGAAGACGGCATCTGACTGCCCGTTCTTTCAGGGAGCTACTTCTGCGAGATCAGGGTAGGCGCCTGGTGGCAAGCGCATGTCTGCGTCTGGGATAGTTGGCCAGGAACTGCTTTCCCCTTGGGCCCAGGGGCCCAGGACAGGCATGCCTTCTGCTCAGACCCCTTCCTCTATTGGAGGAAGCGCCCATGCCCTAGTCTTCCCTTTGTGTCTCCTTCTCACCAGGGTTCCGTCTCTCCGCACAGAGAGCGGGTGACACTAGTCTTACCACCGACCCGCTGTTGCTGACAGGGCTGGCTCTCCTGCTTGCTACCGTTTCCGACAACAAGGCCTACTCCTCTTCCCCGGGGCAGCGTGCTGCACCTTCCGCAGACATGCTCCTGGAGAACTCAGTGAGAGATGTGTCCCTTTCCTTAAGGCTCTTCCCACAGTCGCAACCATGCTTCTCTCTCAGGCAGAGGGGATGCACGGGCAAACAGGATTTCGCTCCATGAGGGTCTATTACACGGTGCTGTGGTGACTAGCTCAGGCAAGCAACCGCAGCCTCCCACAGACCCGACTCTGATTTTCCAAAGAATGCTGTGCTATCCCAGACGTGATACCCGCGCAAAGAGGCTTTCGCTGTATGCGGGTTTCTCCCACCTTGCTGCGAATACTAGGCTAAGGCAAGCAGCAACAGAAGCCAGCGGAACCGACTCTGATTTCTCAGCAAATGCTGGGCTTTCGCAGAGGCTTTGGGCTTGGAGCCAACAGCACTTCGTCGCTGCTTCCTCAGCAAAGCTTTGGGCGTTCGCTCTTGGGCATCAGGAAAGAAGAGTTGCGGGAGAACTGGTTTCTCTTTGGCTTTGCTTTACCGGGCTCCATTTTCGCGTCCTGGGTTCAAATTGTCAAGGCAAAATAAGCAGACAGCCTCCAACCTGCAGCAGAGTGCGTGGCCTAGGATGGCACTCTTTGCACACTACCATCACCTGGCGTAGGCGAGGCTTGGCATTTTGCACTGGCGCTAAGGCGGACTCGGGGACAAGTTCTGGGCCTTCCCCACAGGAGAGGAGAGGTGACAGAATCTTTGCACACCAACTGTGCACTCGGATCGGGGGGCTGTTGGGGACTTTCCCCACTCCTTCCCCGGACATCCCGTGCATCCGCGAACCCTTTCACATCTTGGAGGAAGACGGCATCTGACTGCCCGTTTTTTCAGGAATGTACTTCTGTGAGTTCAGGGTAGGTGCCTGGTCACAAACTCATATCTGCACCTTGGACAGGTGACCAAGCAGCTGCTTTCCCCTTGGGCCCAGGGGCCCAGGACAGGCATGACTTCTGCCCAGACTCCTTATCAGAGTGCAGCAAGCGCCCCATGTCTAGACTTCCACTAGTGTCTCCTCAGTCATGTTTCCGTCTCTCCGCACAGAGAGCTGGTGACACTTGTCTTACCACCAACCCACTGTTTCAGACAGGGCCGGCTCTCCTGTTTGCGACCGTTTCCGACAACAAGGCCATCGACCCCTCATCCCTGGGGCAGCGTGCTGCACTTTCCCAGACATGTTCCTGGGGAGCGCAGTGACAGACGTGTCCCTTTCCTTAAGGCTCTTCCCACAGGCGCAACCGAGCATCTCTCTCAGGCAGCGGGGATGCCCGGGCCAAGATGATTTCGCTCCATGCGGGCTTATTACACCGAGCTGTGGAGACAAGCTCAGGCAAGCAGCAGCCGCATCCCGCAGACCCGACTCTGACTTCCCAAAGAATGCTGTGCTTTCCCAGACGTGATGCCCGGGCAAAGAGGCTTTCGCTGTATGCGGGTTTCTCCCAAAGTGCTGCGGACACTAGGCTAAGGCAACCAGCACGAGCAGCCAAGAGACTGCTATGATTTCGCAGAGGTTTTAAGCTTGCTGCGAACCGCACTTCGCTGCTGCTTCCTCAGCAAGACTTTGGGCGTTCGCTCTGTCGCGTCAGGGATTAAGAGCTGCGGGAGAGCTGGTGCCTCTTGGGCCTTGCTTCCCGGGCTCCATGTTTGCGTCTTGGTTTCACCGTGCCATGCCGAAATAAGCAGATCCAGTCACAACCCTGCAGTGGCATGCGTGGCCTAGGATGGCACTCTATGCACACTACTATCTCCCGGTGTAGGCCGGTGCTCTGCCGCTCAGGTGGACTCGGCGACAAGGTCAGTGCCTTCCCCACGGGAGAGGAGAGGCGACAGGATCTCTGCACACCACTCGTGCACTGGGATGGGGAGCAGTGAGGGTCTCTCCCCACTCCTTCCCCGGACATCCCGTGCATCCGCGAACGCTTTCACATCTTGGAGGAAGACGGCATCTGACTGCCCGTTCTTTCAGGGAGCTACTTCTGCGAGATCAGGGTAGGCGCCTGGTGGCAAGCGCATGTCTGCGTCTGGGATAGTTGGCCAGGAACTGCTTTCCCCTTGGGCCCAGGGGCCCAGGACAGGCATGCCTTCTGCTCAGACTCCTTCCTCTAGTGGAGGAAGCGCCCATGCCCTAGTCTTCCCTTCGTGTCTCCTTCTCACCAGGGTTCCGTCTCTCCGCACAGAGAGCGGGTGACACTAGTCTTACCACCGACCCGCTGTTGCTGACAGGGCTGGCTCTCCTGCTTGCTACCGTTTCCGACAACAAGGCGTACTCCTCTTCCCCGGGGCAGCGTGCTGCACCTTCCGCAGACATGCTCCTGGAGAACGCAGTGAGAGATGTGTCCCTTTCCTTAAGGCTCTTCCCACAGTCGCAACCATGCTTCTCTCTCAGGCAGAGGGGATGCACGGGCAAACAGGATTTCGCTCCATGAGGGTCTATTACATGGTGCTGTGGTGACTAGCTCAGGCAAGCAACCGCAGCCTCCCACAGACCCGACTCGGATTTTCCAAAGAATGCTGTGCTATCCCAGACGTGATACCCGGGCAAAGAGGCTTTCGCTGTATGCGGGTTTCTCCCACCTTGCTGCGAATACTAGGCTAAGGCAAGCAGCAACAGAAGCCAGCGGAACCGACTCTGATTTCTCAGCAAATGCTGGGCTTTCGCAGAGGCTTTGGGCTTGGAGCCAACAGCACTTCGTCGCTGCTTCCTCAGCAAAGCTTTGGGCGTTCGCTCTTGGGCATCAGGAAAGAAGAGTTGCGGGAGAACTGGTTTCTCTTTGGCTTTGCTTTCCCGGGCTCCATTTTCGCGTCCTGGGTTCAAATTGTCAAGGCAAAATAAGCAGACAGCCTCCAACCTGCAGCAGAGTGCGTGGCCTAGCATGGCACTCTTTGCACACTACCCTCACCTGGCGTAGGCGAGGCTTGGCATTTTGCACTGGCGCTAAGGCGGACTCGGGGACAAGTTCTGGGCCTTCCCCACAGGAGAGGAGAGGTGACAGAATCTTTGCACACCAACCGTGCACTCGGATCGGGGGGCTGTTGGGGACTTTCCCCACTCCTTCCCCGGACATCCCGTGCATCCGCGAACCCTTTCACATCTTGGAGGAAGACGGCATCTGACTGCCCGTTTTTTCAGGAATGTACTTCTGAGAGTTCAGGGTAGGTGCCTGGTCACAAACTCATATCTGCACCTTGGACAGGTGACCAAGCAGCTGCTTTCCCCTTGGGCCCAGGGGCCCAGGACAGGCATGACTTCTGCCCAGACTCCTTATCAGAGTGCAGCAAGCGCCCCATGTCTAGACTTCCACTAGTGTCTCCTCAGTCATGTTTCCGTCTCTCCGCACAGAGAGCTGGTGACACTTGTCTTACCACCAACCCACTGTTTCAGACAGGGCCGGCTCTCCTGTTTGCGACCGTTTCCGACAACAAGGCCATCGACCCCTCATCCCTGGGGCAGCGTGCTGCACTTTCCCAGACATGTTCCTGGGGAGCGCAGTGACAGACGTGTCCCTTTCCTTAAGGCTCTTCCCACAGGCGCAACCGAGCATCTCTGTCAGGCAGCGGGGATGCCCGGGCCAAGATGATTTCGCTCCATGCGGGCTTATTACACCGAGCTGTGGAGACAAGCTCAGGCAAGCAGCAGCCGCATCCCGCAGACCCGACTCTGACTTCCCAAAGAATGCTGTGCTTTCCCAGACGTGATGCCCGGGCAAAGAGGCTTTCGCTGTATGCGGGTTTCTCCCAAAGTGCTGCGGACACTAGGCTAAGGCAACCGGCACGAGCAGCCAAGAGACTGCTATGATTTCGCCGAGGTTTTAAGCGTGCTGCGAACAGCACTTTGCTGCTGCTTCCTCAGCAAGACTTTGGGCGTTCGCTCTGTCGCGTCAGGGATTAAGAGCTGCGGGAGAGCTGGTGCCTCTTGGGCCTTGCTTCCCGGGCTCCATGTTTGCGTCTTGGTTTCACCGTGCCATGCCGAAATAAGCAGATCCAGTCACAACCCTGCAGTGGCATGCGTGGCCTAGGATGGCACTCTATGCACACTACTATCTCCCGGTGTAGGCCGGTGCTCTGCCGCTCAGGTGGACTCGGCGACAAGGTCAGTGCCTTCCCCACGGGAGAGGAGAGGCGACAGGATCTCTGCACACCACTCGTGCACTGGGATGGGGAGCAGTGAGGGTCTCTCCCCACTCCTTCCCCGGACATCCCGTGCATCCGCGAACGCTTTCACATCTTGGAGGAAGACGGCATCTGACTGCCCGTTCTTTCAGGGAGCTACTTCTGCGAGATCAGGGTAGGCGCCTGGTGGCAAGCGCATGTCTGCGTCTGGGATAGTTGGCCAGGAACTGCTTTCCCCTTGGGCCCAGGGGCCCAGGACAGGCATGCCTTCTGCTCAGACTCCTTCCTCTAGTGGAGGAAGCGCCCATGCCCTAGTCTTCCCTTCGTGTCTCCTTCTCACCAGGGTTCCGTCTCTCCGCACAGAGAGCGGGTGACACTAGTCTTACCACCGACCCGCTGTTGCTGACAGGGCTGGCTCTCCTGCTTGCTACCGTTTCCGACAACAAGGCCTACTCCTCTTCCCCGGGGCAGCGTGCTGCACCTTCCGCAGACATGCTCCTGGAGAACGCAGTGAGAGATGTGTCCCTTTCCTTAAGGCTCTTCCCACAGTCGCAACCATGCTTCTCTCTCAGGCAGAGGGGATGCACGGGCAAACAGGATTTCGCTCCATGAGGGTCTATTACACGGTGCTGTGGTGACTAGCTCAGGCAAGCAACCGCAGCCTCCCACAGACCCGACTCTGATTTTCCAAAGAATGCTGTGCTATCCCAGACGTGATACCCGGGCAAAGAGGCTTTCGCTGTATGCGGGTTTCTCCCACCTTGCTGCGAATACTAGGCTAAGGCAAGCAGCAACAGAAGCCAGCGGAACCGACTCTGATTTCTCAGCAAATGCTGGGCTTTCGCAGAGGCTTTGGGCTTGGAGCCAACAGCACTTCGTCGCTGCTTCCTCAGCAAAGCTTTGGGCGTTCGCTCTTGGGCATCAGGAAAGAAGAGTTGCGGGAGAACTGGTTTCTCTTTGGCTTTGCTTTCCCGGGCTCCATTTTCGCGTCCTGGGTTCAAATTGTCAAGGCAAAATAAGCAGACAGCCTCCAACCTGCAGCAGAGTGCGTGGCCTAGGATGGCACTCTTTGCACACTACCATCACCTGGCGTAGGCGAGGCTTGGCATTTTGCACTGGCGCTAAGGCGGACTCGGGGACAAGTTCTGGGCCTTCCCCACAGGAGAGGAGAGGTGACAGAATCTTTGCACACCAACCGTGCACTCGGATCGGGGGGCTGTTGGGGACTTTCCCCACTCCTTCCCCGGACATCCCGTGCATCCGCGAACCCTTTCACATCTTGGAGGAAGACGGCATCTGACTGCCCGTTTTTTCAGGAATGTACTTCTGTGAGTTCAGGGTAGGTGCCTGGTCACAAACTCATATCTGCACCTTGGACGGTGACCAAGCAGCTGCTTTCCCCTTGGGCCCAGGGGCCCAGGACAGGCATGACTTCTGCCCAGACTCCTTATCAGAGTGCAGCAAGCGCCCCATGTCTAGACTTCCACTAGTGTCTCCTCAGTCATGTTTCCGTCTCTCCGCACAGAGAGCTGGTGACACTTGTCTTACCACCAACCCACTGTTTCAGACAGGGCCGGCTCTCCTGTTTGCGACCGTTTCCGACAACAAGGCCATCGACCCCTCATCCCTGGGGCAGCATGCTGCAATTTCCCAGACATGTTCCTGGGGAGCGCAGTGACAGACGTGTCCCTTTCCTTAAGGCTCTTCCCACAGGCGCAACCGAGCATCTCTGTCAGGCAGCGGGGATGCCCGGGCCAAGATGATTTCGCTCCATGCGGGCTTATTACACCGAGCTGTGGAGACAAGCTCAGGCAAGCAGCAGCCGCATCCCGCAGACCCGACTCTGACTTCCCAAAGAATGCTGTGCTTTCCCAGACGTGATGCCCGGGCAAAGAGGCTTTCGCTGTATGCGGGTTTCTCCCAAAGTGCTGCGGACACTAGGCTAAGGCAACCAGCACGAGCAGCCAAGAGACTGCTATGATTTCGCAGAGGTTTTAAGCTTGCTGCGAACCGCACTTCGCTGCTGCTTCCTCAGCAAGACTTTGGGCGTTCGCTCTGTCGCGTCAGGGATTAAGAGCTGCGGGAGAGCTGGTGCCTCTTGGGCCTTGCTTCCCGGGCTCCATGTTTGCGTCTTGGTTTCACCGTGCGATGCCGAAATAAGCAGATCCAGTCACAACCCTGCAGTGGCATGCGTGGCCTAGGATGGCACTCTATGCACACTACTATCTCCCGGTGTAGGCCGGTGCTCTGCCGCTCAGGTGGACTCGGCGACAAGGTCAGTGCCTTCCCCACGGGAGAGGAGAGGCGACAGGATCTCTGCACACCACTCGTGCACTGGGATGGGGAGCAGTGAGGGTCTCTCCCCACTCCTTCCCCGGACATCCCGTGCATCCGCGAACGCTTTCACATCTTGGAGGAAGACGGCATCTGACTGCCCGTTCTTTCAGGGAGCTACTTCTGGGAGATCAGGGTAGGCGCCTGGTGGCAAGCGCATGTCTGCGTCTGGGATAGTTGGCCAGGAACTGCTTTCCCCTTGGGCCCAGGGGCCCAGGACAGGCATGCCTTCTGCTCAGACTCCTTCCTCTAGTGGAGGAAGCGCCCATGCCCTAGTCTTCCCTTCGTGTCTCCTTCTCACCAGGGTTCCGTCTCTCCGCACAGAGAGCGGGTGACACTAGTCTTACCACCGACCCGCTGTTGCTGACAGGGCTGGCTCTCCTGCTTGCTACCGTTTCCGACAACAAGGCCTACTCCTCTTCCCCGGGGCAGCGTGCTGCACCTTCCGCAGACATGCTACTGGAGAACGCAGTGAGAGATGTGTCCCTTTCCTTAAGGCTCTTCCCACAGTCGCAACCATGCTTCTCTCTCAGGCAGAGGGGATGCACGGGCAAACAGGATTTCGCTCCATGAGGGTCTATTACACGGTGCTGTGGTGACTAGCTCAGGCAAGCAAACTAGCCTCCCACAGACCCGACTCTGATTTTCCAAAGAATGCTGTGCTATCCCAGACGTGATACCCGGGCAAAGAGGCTTTCGCTGTATGCGGGTTTCTCCCACCTTGCTGCGAATACTAGGCTAAGGCAAGCAGCAACAGAAGCCAGCGGAACCGACTCTGATTTCTCAGCAAATGCTGGGCTTTCGCAGAGGCTTTGGGCTTGGAGCCAACAGCACTTCGTCGCTGCTTCCTCAGCAAAGCTTTGGGCGTTCGCTCTTGGGCATCAGGAAAGAAGAGTTGCGGGAGAACTGGTTTCTCTTTGGCTTTGCTTTCCCGGGCTCCATTTTCGCGTCCTGGGTTCAAATTGTCAAGGCAAAATAAGCAGACAGCCTCCAACCTGCAGCAGAGTGCGTGGCCTAGGATGGCACTCTTTGCACACTACCATCACCTGGCGTAGGCGAGGCTTGGCATTTTGCACTGGCGCTAAGGCGGACTCGGGGACAAGTTCTGGGCCTTCCCCACAGGAGAGGAGAGGTGACAGAATCTTTGCACACCAACCGTGCACTCGGATCGGGGGGCTGTTGGGGACTTTCCCCACTCCTTCCCCGGACATCCCGTGCATCCGCGAACCCTTTCACATCTTGGAGGAAGACGGCATCTGACTGCCCGTTTTTTCAGGAATGTACTTCTGTGAGTTCAGGGTAGGTGCCTGGTCACAAACTCATATCTGCACCTTGGACAGGTGACCAAGCAGCTGCTTTCCCCTTGGGCCCAGGGGCCCAGGACAGGCATGACTTCTGCCCAGACTCCTTATCAGAGTGCAGCAAGCGCCCCATGTCTAGACTTCCACTAGTGTCTCCTCAGTCATGTTTCCGTCTCTCCGCACAGAGAGCTGGTGACACTTGTCTTACCACCAACCCACTGTTTCAGACAGGGCCGGCTCTCCTGTTTGCGACCGTTTCCGACAACAAGGCCATCGACCCCTCATCCCTGGGGCAGCGTGCTGCACTTTCCCAGACATGTTCCTGGGGAGCGCAGTGACAGACGTGTCCCTTTCCTTAAGGCTCTTCCCACAGGCGCAACCGAGCATCTCTGTCAGGCAGCGGGGATGCCCGGGCCAAGATGATTTCGCTCCATGCGGGCTTATTACACCGAGCTGTGGAGACAAGCTCAGGCAAGCAGCAGCCGCATCCCGCAGACCCGACTCTGACTTCCCAAAGAATGCTGTGCTTTCCCAGACGTGATGCCCGGGCAAAGAGGCTTTCGCTGTATGCGGGTTTCTCCCAAAGTGCTGCGGACACTAGGCTAAGGCAACCAGCACGAGCAGCCAAGAGACTGCTATGATTTCGCAGAGGTTTTAAGCTTGCTGCGAACCGCACTTCGCTGCTGCTTCCTCAGCAAGACTTTGGGCGTTCGCTCTGTCGCGTCAGGGATTAAGAGCTGCGGGTGAGCTGGTGCCTCTTGGGCCTTGCTTCCCGGGCTCCATGTTTGCGTCTTGGTTTCACCGTGCGATGCCGAAATAAGCAGATCCAGTCACAACCCTGCAGTGGCATGCGTGGCCTAGGATGGCACTCTATGCACTCTACTATCTCCCGGTGTAGGCCGGTGCTCTGCCGCTCAGGTGGACTCGGCGACAAGGTCAGTACCTTCCCCACGGGAGAGGAGAGGCGACAGGATCTCTGCACACCACTCGTGCACTGGGATGGGGAGCAGTGAGGGTCTCTCCCCACTCCTTCCCCGGACATCCCGTGCATCCGCGAACGCTTTCACATCTTGGAGGAAGACGGCATCTGACTGCCCGTTCTTTCAGGGAGCTACTTCTGCGAGATCAGGGTAGGCGCCTGGTGGCAAGCGCATGTCTGCGTCTGGGATAGTTGGCCAGGAACTGCTTTCCCCTTGGGCCCAGGGGCCCAGGACAGGCATGCCTTCTGCTCAGACTCCTTCCTCTAGTGGAGGAAGCGCCCATGCCCTAGTCTTCCCTTCGTGTCTCCTTCTCACCAGGGTTCCGTCTCTCCGCACAGAGAGCGGGTGACACTAATCTTACCACCGACCCGCTGTTGCTGACAGGGCTGGCTCTCCTGCTTGCTACCGTTTCCGACAACAAGGCCTACTCCTCTTCCCCGGGGCAGCGTGCTGCACCTTCCGCAGACATGCTCCTGGAGAACGCAGTGAGAGATGTGTCCCTTTCCTTAAGGCTCTTCCCACAGTCGCAACCATGCTTCTCTCTCAGGCAGAGGGGATGCACGGGCAAACAGGATTTCGCTCCATGAGGGTCTATTACACGGTGCTGTGGTGACTAGCTCGGGCAAGCAACCGCAGCCTCCCACAGACCCGACTCTGATTTTCCAAAGAATGCTGTGCTATCCCAGACGTGATACCCGGGCAAAGAGGCTTTCGCTGTATGCGGGTTTCTCCCACCTTGCTGCGAATACTAGGCTAAGGCAAGCAGCAACAGAAGCCAGCGGAACCGACTCTGATTTCTCAGCAAATGCTGGGCTTTCGCAGAGGCTTTGGGCTTGGAGCCAACAGCACTTCGTCGCTGCTTCCTCAGCAAAGCTTTGGGCGTTCGCTCTTGGGCATCAGGAAAGAAGAGTTGCGGGAGAACTGGTTTCTCTTTGGCTTTGCTTTCCCGGGCTCCATTTTCGCGTCCTGGGTTCAAATTGTCAAGGCAAAATAAGCAGACAGCCTCCAACCTGCAGCAGAGTGCGTGGCCTAGGATGGCACTCTTTGCACACTACCATCACCTGGCGTAGGCGAGGCTTGGCATTTTGCACTGGCGCTAAGGCGGACTCGGGGACAAGTTCTGGGCCTTCCCCACAGGAGAGGAGAGGTGACAGAATCTTTGCACACCAACCGTGCACTCGGATCGGGGGGCTGTTGGGGACTTTCCCCACTCCTTCCCCGGACATCCCGTGCATCCGCGAACCCTTTCACATCTTGGAGGAAGACGGCATCTGACTGCCCGTTTTTTCAGGAATGTACTTCTGTGAGTTCAGGGTAGGTGCCTGGTCACAAACTCATATCTGCACCTTGGACAGGTGACCAAGCAGCTGCTTTCCCCTTGGGCCCAGGGGCCCAGGACAGGCATGACTTCTGCCCAGACTCCTTATCAGAGTGCAGCAAGCGCCCCATGTCTAGACTTCCACTAGTGTCTCCTCAGTCATGTTTCCGTCTCTCCGCACAGAGAGCTGGTGACACTTGTCTTACCACCAACCCACTGTTTCACACAGGGCCGGCTCTCCTGTTTGCGACCGTTTCCGACAACAAGGCCATCGACCCCTCATCCCTGGGGCAGCGTACTGCACTTTCCCAGACATGTTCCTGGGGAGCGCAGTGACAGACGTGTCCCTTTCCTTAAGGCTCTTCCCACAGGCGCAACCGAGCATCTCTCTCAGGCAGCGGGGATGCCCGGGCCAAGATGATTTCGCTCCATGCGGGCTTATTACACCGAGCTGTGGAGACAAGCTCAGGCAAGCAGCAGCCGCATCCCGCAGACCCGACTCTGACTTCCCAAAGAATGCTGTGCTTTCCCAGACGTGATGCCCGGGCAAAGAGGCTTTCGCTGTATGCGGGTTTCTCCCAAAGTGCTGCGGACACTAGGCTAAGGCAACCAGCACGAGCAGCCAAGAGACTGCTATGATTTCGCAGAGGTTTTAAGCTTGCTGCGAACCGCACTTCGCTGCTGCTTCCTCAGCAAGACTTTGGGCGTTCGCTCTGTCGCGTCAGGAATTAAGAGCTGCGGGAGAGCTGGTGCATCTTGGGCCTTGCTTCCCGGGCTCCATGTTTGCGTCTTGGTTTCACCGTGCGATGCCGAAATAAGCAGATCCAGTCACAACCCTGCAGTGGCATGCGTGGCCTAGGATGGCACTCTATGCACACTACTATCTCCCGGTGTAGGCCGGTGCTCTGCCGCTCAGGTGGACTCGGCGACAAGGTCAGTGCCTTCCCCACGGGAGAGGAGAGGCGACAGGATCTCTGCACACCACTCGTGCACTGGGATGGGGAGCAGTGAGGGTCTCTCCCCACTCCTTCCCCGGACATCCCGTGCATCCGCGAACGCTTTCACATCTTGGAGGAAGACGGCATCTGACTGCCCGTTCTTTCAGGGAGCTACTTCTGGGAGATCAGGGTAGGCGCCTGGTGGCAAGCGCATGTCTGCGTCTGGGATAGTTGGCCAGGAACTGCTTTCCCCTTGGGCCCAGGGGCCCAGGACAGGCATGCCTTCTGCTCAGACTCCTTCCTCTAGTGGAGGAAGCGCCCATGCCCTAGTCTTCCCTTCGTGTCTCCTTCTCACCAGGGTTCCGTCTCTCCGCACAGAGAGCGGGTGACACTAGTCTTACCACCGACCCGCTGTTGCTGACAGGGCTGGCTCTCCTGCTTGCTACCGTTTCCGACAACAAGGCCTACTCCTCTTCCCCGGGGCAGCGTGCTGCACCTTCCGCAGACATGCTCCTGGAGAACGCAGTGAGAGATGTGTCCCTTTCCTTAAGGCTCTTCCCACAGTCGCAACCATGCTTCTCTCTCAGGCAGAGGGGATGCACGGGCAAACAGGATTTCGCTCCATGAGGGTCTATTACACGGTGCTGTGGTGACTAGCTCAGGCAAGCAACCGCAGCCTCCCACAGACCCGACTCTGATTTTCCAAAGAATGCTGTGCTATCCCAGACGTGATACCCGGGCAAAGAGGCTTTCGCTGTATGCGGGTTTCTCCCACCTTGCTGCGAATACTAGGCTAAGGCAAGCAGCAACAGAAGCCAGCGGAACCGACTCTGATTTCTCAGCAAATGCTGGGCTTTCGCAGAGGCTTTGGGCTTGGAGCCAACAGCACTTCGTCGCTGCTTCCTCAGCAAAGCTTTGGGCGTTCGCTCTTGGGCATCAGGAAAGAAGAGTTGCGGGAGAACTGGTTTCTCTTTGGCTTTGCTTTCCCGGGCTCCATTTTCGCGTCCTGGGTTCAAATTGTCAAGGCAAAATAAGCAGACAGCCTCCAACCTGCAGCAGAGTGCGTGGCCTAGGATGGCACTCTTTGCACACTACCATCACCTGGCGTAGGCGAGGCTTGGCATTTTGCACTGGCGCTAAGGCGGACTCGGGGACAAGTTCTGGGCCTTCACCACAGGAGAGGAGAGGTGAAAGAATCTTTGCACACCAACCGTGCACTCGGATCGGGGGGCTGTTGGGGACTTTCCCCACTCCTTCCCCGGACATCCCGTGCATCCGCGAACCCTTTCACATCTTGGAGGAAGACGGCATCTGACTGCCCGTTTTTTCAGGAATGTACTTCTGTGAGTTCAGGGTAGGTGCCTGGTCACAAACTCATATCTGCACCTTGGACAGGTGACCAAGCAGCTGCTTTCCCCTTGGGCCCAGGGGCCCAGGACAGGCATGACTTCTGCCCAGACTCCTTATCAGAGTGCAGCAAGCGCCCCATGTCTAGACTTCCACTAGTGTCTCCTCAGTCATGTTTCCGTCTCTCCGCACAGAGAGCTGGTGACACTTGTCTTACCACCAACCCACTGTTTCAGACAGGGCCGGCTCTCCTGTTTGCGACCGTTTCCGACAACAAGGCCATCGACCCCTCATCCCTGGGGCAGCGTGCTGCACTTTCCCAGACATGTTCCTGGGGAGCGCAGTGACAGACGTGTCCCTTTCCTTAAGGCTCTTCCCACAGGCGCAACCGAGCATCTCTGTCAGGCAGCGGGGATGCCCGGGCCAAGATGATTTCGCTCCATGCGGGCTTATTACACCGAGCTGTGGAGACAAGCTCAGGCAAGCAGCAGCCGCATCCCGCAGACCCGACTCTGACTTCCCAAAGAATGCTGTGCTTTCCCAGACGTGATGCCCGGGCAAAGAGGCTTTCGCTGTATGCGGGTTTCTCCCAAAGTGCTGCGGACACTAGGCTAAGGCAACCAGCACGAGCAGCCAAGAGACTGCTATGATTTCGCAGAGGTTTTAAGCTTGCTGCGAACCGCACTTCGCTGCTGCTTCCTCAGCAAGACTTTGGGCGTTCGCTCTGTCGCGTCAGGGATTAAGAGCTGCGGGAGAGCTGGTGCCTCTTGGGCCTTGCTTCCCGGGCTCCATGTTTGCGTCTTGGTTTCACCGTGCGATGCCGAAATAAGCAGATCCAGTCACAACCCTGCAGTGGCATGCGTGGCCTAGGATGGCACTCTATGCACACTACTATCTCCCGGTGTAGGCCGGTGCTCTGCCGCTCAGGTGGACTCGGCGACAAGGTCAGTGCCTTCCCCACGGGAGAGGAGAGGCGACAGGATCTCTGCACACCACTCGTGCACTGGGATGGGGAGCAGTGAGGGTCTCTCCCCACTCCTTCCCCGGACATCCCGTGCATCCGCGAACGCTTTCACATCTTGGAGGAAGACGGCATCTGACTGCCCGTTCTTTCAGGGAGCTACTTCTGCGAGATCAGGGTAGGCGCCTGGTGGCAAGCGCATGTCTGCGTATGGGATAGTTGGCCAGGAACTGCTTTCCCCTTGGGCCCAGGGGCCCAGGACAGGCATGCCTTCTGCTCAGACTCCTTCCTCTAGTGGAGGAAGCGCCCATGCCCTAGTCTTCCCTTCGTGTCTCCTTCTCACCAGGGTTCCGTCTCTCCGCACAGAGAGCGGGTGACACTAGTCTTACCACCGACCCGCTGTTGCTGACAGGGCTGGCTCTCCTGCTTGCTACCGTTTCCGACAACAAGGCCTACTCCTCTTCCCCGGGGCAGCGTGCTGCACCTTCCGCAGACATGCTCCTGGAGAACGCAGTGAGAGATGTGTCCCTTTCCTTAAGGCTCTTCCCACAGTCGCAACCATGCTTCTCTCTCAGGCAGAGGGGATGCACGGGCAAACAGGATTTCGCTCCATGAGGGTCTATTACACGGTGCTGTGGTGACTAGCTCAGGCAAGCAACCGCAGCCTCCCACAGACCCGACTCTGATTTTCCAAAGAATGCTGTGCTATCCCAGACGTGATACCCGGGCAAAGAGGCTTTCGCTGTATGCGGGTTTCTCCCACCTTGCTGCGAATACTAGGCTAAGGCAAGCAGCAACAGAAGCCAGCGGAACCGACTCTGATTTCTCAGCAAATGCTGGGCTTTCGCAGAGGCTTTGGGCTTGGAGCCAACAGCACTTCGTCGCTGCTTCCTCAGCAAAGCTTTGGGCGTTCGCTCTTGGGCATCAGGAAAGAAGAGTTGCGGGAGAACTGGTTTCTCTTTGGCTTTGCTTTCCCGGGCTCCATTTTCGCGTCCTGGGTTCAAATTGTCAAGGCAAAATAAGCAGACAGCCTCCAACCTGCAGCAGAGTGCGTGGCCTAGGATGGCACTCTTTGCACACTACCATCACCTGGCGTAGGCGAGGCTTGGCATTTTGCACTGGCGCTAAGGCGGACTCGGGGACAAGTTCTGGGCCTTCCCCACAGGAGAGGAGAGGTGACAGAATCTTTGCACACCAACCGTGCACTCGGATCGGGGGGCTGTTGGGGACTTTCCCCACTCCTTCCCCGGACATCCCGTGCATCCGCGAACCCTTTCACATCTTGGAGGAAGACGGCATCTGACTGCCCGTTTTTTCAGGAATGTACTTCTGTGAGTTCAGGGTAGGTGCCTGGTCACAAACTCATATCTGCACCTTGGACAGGTGACCAAGCAGCTGCTTTCCCCTTGGGCCCAGGGGCCCAGGACAGGCATGACTTCTGCCCAGACTCCTTATCAGAGTGCAGCAAGCGCCCCATGTCTAGACTTCCACTAGTGTCTCCTCAGTCATGTTTCCGTCTCTCCGCACAGAGAGCTGGTGACACTTGTCTTACCACCAACCCACTGTTTCAGACAGGGCCGGCTCTCCTGTTTGCGACCGTTTCCGACAACAAGGCCATCGACCCCTCATCCCTGGGGCAGCGTGCTGCACTTTCCCAGACATGTTCCTGGGGAGCGCAGTGACAGACGTGTCCCTTTCCTTAAGGCTCTTCCCACAGGCGCAACCGAGCATCTCTGTCAGGCAGCGGGGATGCCCGGGCCAAGATGATTTCGCTCCATGCGGGCTTATTACACCGAGCTGTGGAGACAAGCTCAGGCAAGCAGCAGCCGCATCCCGCAGACCCGACTCTGACTTCCCAAAGAATGCTGTGCTTTCCCAGACGTGATGCCCGGGCAAAGAGGCTTTCGCTGTATGCGGGTTTCTCCCAAAGTGCTGCGGACACTAGGCTAAGGCAACCAGCACGAGCAGCCAAGAGACTGCTATGATTTCGCAGAGGTTTTAAGCTTGCTGCGAACCGCACTTCGCTGCTGCTTCCTCAGCAAGACTTTGGGCGTTCGCTCTGTCGCGTCAGGGATTAAGAGCTGCGGGAGAGCTGGTGCCTCTTGGGCCTTGCTTCCCGGGCTGCATGTTTGCGTCTTGGTTTCACCGTGCCATGCCGAAATAAGCAGATCCAGTCACAACCCTGCAGTGGCATGCGTGGCCTAGGATGGCACTCTATGCACACTACTATCTCCCGGTGTAGGCCGGTGCTCTGCCGCTCAGGTGGACTCGGCGACAAGGTCAGTGCCTTCCCCACGGGAGAGGAGAGGCGACAGGATCTCTGCACACCACTCGTGCACTGGGATGGGGAGCAGTGAGGGTCTCTCCCCACTCCTTCCCCGGACATCCCGTGCATCCGCGAACGCTTTCACATCTTGGAGGAAGACGGCATCTGACTGCCCGTTCTTTCAGGGAGCTACTTCTGGGAGATCAGGGTAGGCGCCTGGTGGCAAGCGCATGTCTGCGTCTGGGATAGTTGGCCAGGAACTGCTTTCCCCTTGGGCCCAGGGGCCCAGGACAGGCATGCCTTCTGCTCAGACTCCTTCCTCTAGTGGAGGAAGCGCCCATGCCCTAGTCTTCCCTTCGTGTCTCCTTCTCACCAGGGTTCCGTCTCTCCGCACAGAGAGCGGGTGACACTAGTCTTACCACCGACCCGCTGTTGCTGACAGGGCTGGCTCTCCTGCTTGCTACCGTTTCCGACAACAAGGCCTACTCCTCTTCCCCGGGGCAGCGTGCTGCACCTTCCGCAGACATGCTCCTGGAGAACGCAGTGAGAGATGTGTCCCTTTCCTTAAGGCTCTTCCCACAGTCGCAACCATGCTTCTCTCTCAGGCAGAGGGGATGCACGGGCAAACAGGATTTCGCTCCATGAGGGTCTATTACACGGTGCTGTGGTGACTAGCTCAGGCAAGCAACCGCAGCCTCCCACAGACCCGACTCTGATTTTCCAAAGAATGCTGTGCTATCCCAGACGTGATACCCGGGCAAAGAGGCTTTCGCTGTATGCGGGTTTCTCCCACCTTGCTGCGAATACTAGGCTAAGGCAAGCAGCAACAGAAGCCAGCGGAACCGACTCTGATTTCTCAGCAAATGCTGGGCTTTCGCAGAGGCTTTGGGCTTGGAGCCAACAGCACTTCATCGCTGCTTCCTCAGCAAAGCTTTGGGCGTTCGCTCTTGGGCATCAGGAAAGAAGAGTTGCGGGAGAACTGGTTTCTCTTTGGCTTTGCTTTCCCGGGCTCCATTTTCGCGTCCTGGGTTCAAATTGTCAAGGCAAAATAAGCAGACAGCCTCCAACCTGCAGCAGAGTGCGTGGCCTAGGATGGCACTCTTTGCACACTACCATCACCTGGCGTAGGCGAGGCTTGGCATTTTGCACTGGCGCTAAGGCGGACTCGGGGACAAGTTCTGGGCCTTCACCACAGGAGAGGAGAGGTGAAAGAATCTTTGCACACCAACCGTGCACTCGGATCGGGGGGCTGTTGGGGACTTTCCCCACTCCTTCCCCGGACATCCCGTGCATCCGCGAACCCTTTCACATCTTGGAGGAAGACGGCATCTGACTGCCCGTTTTTTCAGGAATGTACTTCTGTGAGTTCAGGGTAGGTGCCTGGTCACAAACTCATATCTGCACCTTGGACAGGTGACCAAGCAGCTGCTTTCCCCTTGGGCCCAGGGGCCCAGGACAGGCATGACTTCTGCCCAGACTCCTTATCAGAGTGCAGCAAGCGCCCCATGTCTAGACTTCCACTAGTGTCTCCTCAGTCATGTTTCCGTCTCTCCGCACAGAGAGCTGGTGACACTTGTCTTACCACCAACCCACTGTTTCAGACAGGGCCGGCTCTCCTGTTTGCGACCGTTTCCGACAACAAGGCCATCGACCCCTCATCCCTGGGGCAGCGTGCTGCACTTTCCCAGACATGTTCCTGGGGAGCGCAGTGACAGACGTGTCCCTTTCCTTAAGGCTCTTCCCACAGGCGCAACCGAGCATCTCTGTCAGGCAGCGGGGATGCCCGGGCCAAGATGATTTCGCTCCATGCGGGCTTATTACACCGAGCTGTGGAGACAA
This sequence comes from Mustela lutreola, assembly GCF_030435805.1. NCBI lineage: Eukaryota > Metazoa > Chordata > Mammalia > Carnivora > Mustelidae > Mustela > Mustela lutreola. The sequence goes on along the minus strand of NC_081308.1, from coordinate 51,133,557 downwards.
GCTCAGGCAAGCAGCAGCCGCATCCCGCAGACCCGACTCTGACTTCCCAAAGAATGCTGTGCTTTCCCAGACGTGATGCCCGGGCAAAGAGGCTTTCGCTGTATGCGGGTTTCTCCCAAAGTGCTGCGGACACTAGGCTAAGGCAACCAGCACGAGCAGCCAAGAGACTGCTATGATTTCGCAGAGGTTTTAAGCTTGCTGCGAACCGCACTTCGCTGCTGCTTCCTCAGCAAGACTTTGGGCGTTCGCTCTGTCGCGTCAGGGATTAAGAGCTGCGGGAGAGCTGGTGCCTCTTGGGCCTTGCTTCCCGGGCTGCATGTTTGCGTCTTGGTTTCACCGTGCCATGCCGAAATAAGCAGATCCAGTCACAACCCTGCAGTGGCATGCGTGGCCTAGGATGGCACTCTATGCACACTACTATCTCCCGGTGTAGGCCGGTGCTCTGCCGCTCAGGTGGACTCGGCGACAAGGTCAGTGCCTTCCCCACGGGAGAGGAGAGGCGACAGGATCTCTGCACACCACTCGTGCACTGGGATGGGGAGCAGTGAGGGTCTCTCCCCACTCCTTCCCCGGACATCCCGTGCATCCGCGAACGCTTTCACATCTTGGAGGAAGACGGCATCTGACTGCCCGTTCTTTCAGGGAGCTACTTCTGGGAGATCAGGGTAGGCGCCTGGTGGCAAGCGCATGTCTGCGTCTGGGATAGTTGGCCAGGAACTGCTTTCCCCTTGGGCCCAGGGGCCCAGGACAGGCATGCCTTCTGCTCAGACTCCTTCCTCTAGTGGAGGAAGCGCCCATGCCCTAGTCTTCCCTTCGTGTCTCCTTCTCACCAGGGTTCCGTCTCTCCGCACAGAGAGCGGGTGACACTAGTCTTACCACCGACCCGCTGTTGCTGACAGGGCTGGCTCTCCTGCTTGCTACCGTTTCCGACAACAAGGCCTACTCCTCTTCCCCGGGGCAGCGTGCTGCACCTTCCGCAGACATGCTCCTGGAGAACGCAGTGAGAGATGTGTCCCTTTCCTTAAGGCTCTTCCCACAGTCGCAACCATGCTTCTCTCTCAGGCAGAGGGGATGCACGGGCAAACAGGATTTCGCTCCATGAGGGTCTATTACACGGTGCTGTGGTGACTAGCTCAGGCAAGCAACCGCAGCCTCCCACAGACCCGACTCTGATTTTCCAAAGAATGCTGTGCTATCCCAGACGTGATACCCGGGCAAAGAGGCTTTCGCTGTATGCGGGTTTCTCCCACCTTGCTGCGAATACTAGGCTAAGGCAAGCAGCAACAGAAGCCAGCGGAACCGACTCTGATTTCTCAGCAAATGCTGGGCTTTCGCAGAGGCTTTGGGCTTGGAGCCAACAGCACTTCATCGCTGCTTCCTCAGCAAAGCTTTGGGCGTTCGCTCTTGGGCATCAGGAAAGAAGAGTTGCGGGAGAACTGGTTTCTCTTTGGCTTTGCTTTCCCGGGCTCCATTTTCGCGTCCTGGGTTCAAATTGTCAAGGCAAAATAAGCAGACAGCCTCCAACCTGCAGCAGAGTGCGTGGCCTAGGATGGCACTCTTTGCACACTACCATCACCTGGCGTAGGCGAGGCTTGGCATTTTGCACTGGCGCTAAGGCGGACTCGGGGACAAGTTCTGGGCCTTCACCACAGGAGAGGAGAGGTGAAAGAATCTTTGCACACCAACCGTGCACTCGGATCGGGGGGCTGTTGGGGACTTTCCCCACTCCTTCCCCGGACATCCCGTGCATCCGCGAACCCTTTCACATCTTGGAGGAAGACGGCATCTGACTGCCCGTTTTTTCAGGAATGTACTTCTGTGAGTTCAGGGTAGGTGCCTGGTCACAAACTCATATCTGCACCTTGGACAGGTGACCAAGCAGCTGCTTTCCCCTTGGGCCCAGGGGCCCAGGACAGGCATGACTTCTGCCCAGACTCCTTATCAGAGTGCAGCAAGCGCCCCATGTCTAGACTTCCACTAGTGTCTCCTCAGTCATGTTTCCGTCTCTCCGCACAGAGAGCTGGTGACACTTGTCTTACCACCAACCCACTGTTTCAGACAGGGCCGGCTCTCCTGTTTGCGACCGTTTCCGACAACAAGGCCATCGACCCCTCATCCCTGGGGCAGCGTGCTGCACTTTCCCAGACATGTTCCTGGGGAGCGCAGTGACAGACGTGTCCCTTTCCTTAAGGCTCTTCCCACAGGCGCAACCGAGCATCTCTGTCAGGCAGCGGGGATGCCCGGGCCAAGATGATTTCGCTCCATGCGGGCTTATTACACCGAGCTGTGGAGACAAGCTCAGGCAAGCAGCAGCCGCATCCCGCAGACCCGACTCTGACTTCCCAAAGAATGCTGTGCTTTCCCAGACGTGATGCCCGGGCAAAGAGGCTTTCGCTGTATGCGGGTTTCTCCCAAAGTGCTGCGGACACTAGGCTAAGGCAACCAGCACGAGCAGCCAAGAGACTGCTATGATTTCGCAGAGGTTTTAAGCTTGCTGCGAACCGCACTTCGCTGCTGCTTCCTCAGCAAGACTTTGGGCGTTCGCTCTGTCGCGTCAGGGATTAAGAGCTGCGGGAGAGCTGGTGCATCTTGGGCCTTGCTTCCCGGGCTCCATGTTTGCGTCTTGGTTTCACCGTGCGATGCCGAAATAAGCAGATCCAGTCACAACCCTGCAGTGGCATGCGTGGCCTAGGATGGCACTCTATGCACACTACTATCTCCCGGTGTAGGCCGGTGCTCTGCCGCTCAGGTGGACTCGGCGACAAGGTCAGTGCCTTCCCCACGGGAGAGGAGAGGCGACAGGATCTCTGCACACCACTCGTGCACTGGGATGGGGAGCAGTGAGGGTCTCTCCCCACTCCTTCCCCGGACATCCCGTGCATCCGCGAACGCTTTCACATCTTGGAGGAAGACGGCATCTGACTGCCCGTTCTTTCAGGGAGCTACTTCTGCGAGATCAGGGTAGGCGCCTGGTGGCAAGCGCATGTCTGCGTATGGGATAGTTGGCCAGGAACTGCTTTCCCCTTGGGCCCAGGGGCCCAGGACAGGCATGCCTTCTGCTCAGACTCCTTCCTCTAGTGGAGGAAGCGCCCATGCCCTAGTCTTCCCTTCGTGTCTCCTTCTCACCAGGGTTCCGTCTCTCCGCACAGAGAGCGGGTGACACTAGTCTTACCACCGACCCGCTGTTGCTGACAGGGCTGGCTCTCCTGCTTGCTACCGTTTCCGACAACAAGGCCTACTCCTCTTCCCCGGGGCAGCGTGCTGCACCTTCCGCAGACATGCTCCTGGAGAACGCAGTGAGAGATGTGTCCCTTTCCTTAAGGCTCTTCCCACAGTCGCAACCATGCTTCTCTCTCAGGCAGAGGGGATGCACGGGCAAACAGGATTTCGCTCCATGAGGGTCTATTACACGGTGCTGTGGTGACTAGCTCAGGCAAGCAACCGCAGCCTCCCACAGACCCGACTCTGATTTTCCAAAGAATGCTGTGCTATCCCAGACGTGATACCCGGGCAAAGAGGCTTTCGCTGTATGCGGGTTTCTCCCACCTTGCTGCGAATACTAGGCTAAGGCAAGCAGCAACAGAAGCCAGCGGAACCGACTCTGATTTCTCAGCAAATGCTGGGCTTTCGCAGAGGCTTTGGGCTTGGAGCCAACAGCACTTCGTCGCTGCTTCCTCAGCAAAGCTTTGGGCGTTCGCTCTTGGGCATCAGGAAAGAAGAGTTGCGGGAGAACTGGTTTCTCTTTGGCTTTGCTTTCCCGGGCTCCATTTTCGCGTCCTGGGTTCAAATTGTCAAGGCAAAATAAGCAGACAGCCTCCAACCTGCAGCAGAGTGCGTGGCCTAGGATGGCACTCTTTGCACACTACCATCACCTGGCGTAGGCGAGGCTTGGCATTTTGCACTGGCGCTAAGGCGGACTCGGGGACAAGTTCTGGGCCTTCCCCACAGGAGAGGAGAGGTGACAGAATCTTTGCACACCAACCGTGCACTCGGATCGGGGGGCTGTTGGGGACTTTCCCCACTCCTTCCCCGGACATCCCGTGCATCCGCGAACCCTTTCACATCTTGGAGGAAGACGGCATCTGACTGCCCGTTTTTTCAGGAATGTACTTCTGTGAGTTCAGGGTAGGTGCCTGGTCACAAACTCATATCTGCACCTTGGACAGGTGACCAAGCAGCTGCTTTCCCCTTGGGCCCAGGGGCCCAGGACAGGCATGACTTCTGCCCAGACTCCTTATCAGAGTGCAGCAAGCGCCCCATGTCTAGACTTCCACTAGTGTCTCCTCAGTCATGTTTCCGTCTCTCCGCACAGAGAGCTGGTGACACTTGTCTTACCACCAACCCACTGTTTCAGACAGGGCCGGCTCTCCTGTTTGCGACCGTTTCCGACAACAAGGCCATCGACCCCTCATCCCTGGGGCAGCGTGCTGCACTTTCCCAGACATGTTCCTGGGGAGCGCAGTGACAGACGTGTCCCTTTCCTTAAGGCTCTTCCCACAGGCGCAACCGAGCATCTCTGTCAGGCAGCGGGGATGCCCGGGCCAAGATGATTTCGCTCCATGCGGGCTTATTACACCGAGCTGTGGAGACAAGCTCAGGCAAGCAGCAGCCGCATCCCGCAGACCCGACTCTGACTTCCCAAAGAATGCTGTGCTTTCCCAGACGTGATGCCCGGGCAAAGAGGCTTTCGCTGTATGCGGGTTTCTCCCAAAGTGCTGCGGACACTAGGCTAAGGCAACCAGCACGAGCAGCCAAGAGACTGCTATGATTTCGCAGAGGTTTTAAGCTTGCTGCGAACCGCACTTCGCTGCTGCTTCCTCAGCAAGACTTTGGGCGTTCGCTCTGTCGCGTCAGGGATTAAGAGCTGCGGGAGAGCTGGTGCCTCTTGGGCCTTGCTTCCCGGGCTGCATGTTTGCGTCTTGGTTTCACCGTGCCATGCCGAAATAAGCAGATCCAGTCACAACCCTGCAGTGGCATGCGTGGCCTAGGATGGCACTCTATGCACACTACTATCTCCCGGTGTAGGCCGGTGCTCTGCCGCTCAGGTGGACTCGGCGACAAGGTCAGTGCCTTCCCCACGGGAGAGGAGAGGCGACAGGATCTCTGCACACCACTCGTGCACTGGGATGGGGAGCAGTGAGGGTCTCTCCCCACTCCTTCCCCGGACATCCCGTGCATCCGCGAACGCTTTCACATCTTGGAGGAAGACGGCATCTGACTGCCCGTTCTTTCAGGGAGCTACTTCTGGGAGATCAGGGTAGGCGCCTGGTGGCAAGCGCATGTCTGCGTCTGGGATAGTTGGCCAGGAACTGCTTTCCTCTTGGGCCCAGGGGCCCAGGACAGGCATGCCTTCTGCTCAGACTCCTTCCTCTAGTGGAGGAAGCGCCCATGCCCTAGTCTTCCCTTCGTGTCTCCTTCTCACCAGGGTTCCGTCTCTCCGCACAGAGAGCGGGTGACACTAGTCTTACCACCGACCCGCTGTTGCTGACAGGGCTGGCTCTCCTGCTTGCTACCGTTTCCGACAACAAGGCCTACTCCTCTTCCCCGGGGCAGCGTGCTGCACCTTCCGCAGACATGCTCCTGGAGAACGCAGTGAGAGATGTGTCCCTTTCCTTAAGGCTCTTCCCACAGTCGCAACCATGCTTCTCTCTCAGGCAGAGGGGATGCACGGGCAAACAGGATTTCGCTCCATGAGGGTCTATTACACGGTGCTGTGGTGACTAGCTCAGGCAAGCAACCGCAGCCTCCCACAGACCCGACTCTGATTTTCCAAAGAATGCTGTGCTATCCCAGACGTGATACCCGGGCAAAGAGGCTTTCGCTGTATGCGGGTTTCTCCCACCTTGCTGCGAATACTAGGCTAAGGCAAGCAGCAACAGAAGCCAGCGGAACCGACTCTGATTTCTCAGCAAATGCTGGGCTTTCGCAGAGGCTTTGGGCTTGGAGCCAACAGCACTTCATCGCTGCTTCCTCAGCAAAGCTTTGGGCGTTCGCTCTTGGGCATCAGGAAAGAAGAGTTGCGGGAGAACTGGTTTCTCTTTGGCTTTGCTTTCCCGGGCTCCATTTTCGCGTCCTGGGTTCAAATTGTCAAGGCAAAATAAGCAGACAGCCTCCAACCTGCAGCAGAGTGCGTGGCCTAGGATGGCACTCTTTGCACACTACCATCACCTGGCGTAGGCGAGGCTTGGCATTTTGCACTGGCGCTAAGGCGGACTCGGGGACAAGTTCTGGGCCTTCCCCACAGGAGAGGAGAGGTGACAGAATCTTTGCACACCAACCGTGCACTCGGATCGGGGGGCTGTTGGGGACTTTCCCCACTCCTTCCCCGGACATCCCGTGCATCCGCGAACCCTTTCACATCTTGGAGGAAGACGGCATCTGACTGCCCGTTTTTTCAGGAATGTACTTCTGTGAGTTCAGGGTAGGTGCCTGGTCACAAACTCATATCTGCACCTTGGACAGGTGACCAAGCAGCTGCTTTCCCCTTGGGCCCAGGGGCCCAGGACAGGCATGACTTCTGCCCAGACTCCTTATCAGAGTGCAGCAAGCGCCCCATGTCTAGACTTCCACTAGTGTCTCCTCAGTCATGTTTCCGTCTCTCCGCACAGAGAGCTGGTGACACTTGTCTTACCACCAACCCACTGTTTCAGACAGGGCCGGCTCTCCTGTTTGCGACCGTTTCCGACAACAAGGCCATCGACCCCTCATCCCTGGGGCAGCGTGCTGCACTTTCCCAGACATGTTCCTGGGGAGCGCAGTGACAGACGTGTCCCTTTCCTTAAGGCTCTTCCCACAGGCGCAACCGAGCATCTCTCTCAGGCAGCGGGGATGCCCGGGCCAAGATGATTTCGCTCCATGCGGGCTTATTACACCGAGCTGTGGAGACAAGCTCAGGCAAGCAGCAGCCGCATCCCGCAGACCCGACTCTGACTTCCCAAAGAATGCTGTGCTTTCCCAGACGTGATGCCCGGGCAAAGAGGCTTTCGCTGTATGCGGGTTTCTCCCAAAGTGCTGCGGACACTAGGCTAAGGCAACCAGCACGAGCAGCCAAGAGACTGCTATGATTTCGCAGAGGTTTTAAGCTTGCTGCGAACCGCACTTCGCTGCTGCTTCCTCAGCAAGACTTTGGGCGTTCGCTCTGTCGCGTCAGGGATTAAGAGCTGCGGGAGAGCTGGTGCCTCTTGGGCCTTGCTTCCCGGGCTCCATGTTTGCGTCTTGGTTTCACCGTGCCATGCCGAAATAAGCAGATCCAGTCACAACCCTGCAGTGGCATGCGTGGCCTAGGATGGCACTCTATGCACACTACTATCTCCCGGTGTAGGCCGGTGCTCTGCCGCTCAGGTGGACTCGGCGACAAGGTCAGTGCCTTCCCCACGGGAGAGGAGAGGCGACAGGATCTCTGCACACCACTCGTGCACTGGGATGGGGAGCAGTGAGGGTCTCTCCCCACTCCTTCCCCGGACATCCCGTGCATCCGCGAACGCTTTCACATCTTGGAGGAAGACGGCATCTGACTGCCCGTTCTTTCAGGGAGCTACTTCTGCGAGATCAGGGTAGGCGCCTGGTGGCAAGCGCATGTCTGCGTCTGGGATAGTTGGCCAGGAACTGCTTTCCCCTTGGGCCCAGGGGCCCAGGACAGGCATGCCTTCTGCTCAGACTCCTTCCTCTAGTGGAGGAAGCGCCCATGCCCTAGTCTTCCCTTCGTGTCTCCTTCTCACCAGGGTTCCGTCTCTCCGCACAGAGAGCGGGTGACACTAGTCTTACCACCGACCCGCTGTTGCTGACAGGGCTGGCTCTCCTGCTTGCTACCGTTTCCGACAACAAGGCCTACTCCTCTTCCCCGGGGCAGCGTGCTGCACCTTCCGCAGACATGCTCCTGGAGAACGCAGTGAGAGATGTGTCCCTTTCCTTAAGGCTCTTCCCACAGTCGCAACCATGCTTCTCTCTCAGGCAGAGGGGATGCACGGGCAAACAGGATTTCGCTCCATGAGGGTCTATTACACGGTGCTGTGGTGACTAGCTCAGGCAAGCAACCGCAGCCTCCCACAGACCCGACTCTGATTTTCCAAAGAATGCTGTGCTATCCCAGACGTGATACCCGGGCAAAGAGGCTTTCGCTGTATGCGGGTTTCTCCAACCTTGCTGCGAATACTAGGCTAAGGCAAGCAGCAACAGAAGCCAGCGGAACCGACTCTGATTTCTCAGCAAATGCTGGGCTTTCGCAGAGGCTTTGGGCTTGGAGCCAACAGCACTTCGTCGCTGCTTCCTCAGCAAAGCTTTGGGCGTTCGCTCTTGGGCATCAGGAAAGAAGAGTTGCGGGAGAACTGGTTTCTCTTTGGCTTTGCTTTCCCGGGCTCCATTTTCGCGTCCTGGGTTCAAATTGTCAAGGCAAAATAAGCAGACAGCCTCCAACCTGCAGCAGAGTGCGTGGCCTAGGATGGCACTCTTTGCACACTACCATCACCTGGCGTAGGCGAGGCTTGGCATTTTGCACTGGCGCTAAGGCGGACTCGGGGACAAGTTCTGGGCCTTCCCCACAGGAGAGGAGAGGTGACAGAATCTTTGCACACCAACCGTGCACTCGGATCGGGGGGCTGTTGGGGACTTTCCCCACTCCTTCCCCGGACATCCCGTGCATCCGCGAACCCTTTCACATCTTGGAGGAAGACGGCATCTGACTGCCCGTTTTTTCAGGAATGTACTTCTGTGAGTTCAGGGTAGGTGCCTGGTCACAAACTCATATCTGCACCTTGGACAGGTGACCAAGCAGCTGCTTTCCCCTTGGGCCCAGGGGCCCAGGACAGGCATGACTTCTGCCCAGACTCCTTATCAGAGTGCAGCAAGCGCCCCATGTCTAGACTTCCACTAGTGTCTCCTCAGTCATGTTTCCGTCTCTCCGCACAGAGAGCTGGTGACACTTGTCTTACCACCAACCCACTGTTTCAGACAGGGCCGGCTCTCCTGTTTGCGACCGTTTCCGACAACAAGGCCATCGACCCCTCATCCCTGGGGCAGCGTGCTGCACTTTCCCAGACATGTTCCTGGGGAGCGCAGTGACAGACGTGTCCCTTTCCTTAAGGCTCTTCCCACAGGCGCAACCGAGCATCTCTGTCAGGCAGCGGGGATGCCCGGGCCAAGATGATTTCGCTCCATGCGGGCTTATTACACCGAGCTGTGGAGACAAGCTCAGGCAAGCAGCAGCCGCATCCCGCAGACCCGACTCTGACTTCCCAAAGAATGCTGTGCTTTCCCAGACGTGATGCCCGGGCAAAGAGGCTTTCGCTGTATGCGGGTTTCTCCCAAAGTGCTGCGGACACTAGGCTAAGGCAACCAGCACGAGCAGCCAAGAGACTGCTATGATTTCGCAGAGGTTTTAAGCTTGCTGCGAACCGCACTTCGCTGCTGCTTCCTCAGCAAGACTTTGGGCGTTCGCTCTGTCGCGTCAGGGATTAAGAGCTGCGGGAGAGCTGGTGCCTCTTGGGCCTTGCTTCCCGGGCTCCATGTTTGCGTCTCGGTTTCACCGTGCCATGCCGAAATAAGCAGATCCAGTCACAACCCTGCAGTGGCATGCGTGGCCTAGGATGGCACTCTATGCACACTACTATCTCCCGGTGTAGGCCGGTGCTCTGCCGCTCAGGTGGACTCGGCGACAAGGTCAGTGCCTTCCCCACGGGAGAGGAGAGGCGACAGGATCTCTGCACACCACTCGTGCACTGGGATGGGGAGCAGTGAGGGTCTCTCCCCACTCCTTCCCCGGACATCCCGTGCGTCCGCGAACGCTTTCACATCTTGGAGGAAGACGGCATCTGACTGCCCGTTCTTTCAGGGAGCTACTTCTGCGAGATCAGGGTAGGCGCCTGGTGGCAAGCGCATGTCTGCGTCTGGGATAGTTGGCCAGGAACTGCTTTCCCCTTGGGCCCAGGGGCCCAGGACAGGCATGCCTTCTGCTCAGACTCCTTCCTCTAGTGGAGGAAGCGCCCATGCCCTAGTCTTCCCTTCGTGTCTCCTTCTCAACAGGGTTCCGTCTCTCCGCACAGAGAGCGGGTGACACTAGTCTTACCACCGACCCGCTGTTGCTGACAGGGCTGGCTCTCCTGCTTGCTACCGTTTCCGACAACAAGGCCTACTCCTCTTCCCCGGGGCAGCGTGCTGCACCTTCCGCAGACATGCTCCTGGAGAACGCAGTGAGAGATGTGTCCCTTTCCTTAAGGCTCTTCCCACAGTCGCAACCATGCTTCTCTCTCAGGCAGAGGGGATGCACGGGCAAACAGGATTTCGCTCCATGAGGGTCTATTACACGGTGCTGTGGTGACTAGCTCAGGCAAGCAACCGCAGCCTCCCACAGACCCGACTCTGATTTTCCAAAGAATGCTGTGCTATCCCAGACGTGATACCCGGGCAAAGAGGCTTTCGCTCTATGCGGGTTTCTCCCACCTTGCTGCGAATACTAGGCTAAGGCAAGCAGCAACAGAAGCCAGCGGAACCGACTCTGATTTCTCAGCAAATGCTGGTGCTTTCGCAGAGGCTTTGGGCTTGGAGCCAACAGCACTTCGTCGCTGCTTCCTCAGCAAAGCTTTGGGCGTTCGCTCTTGGGCATCAGGAAAGAAGAGTTGCGGGAGAACTGGTTTCTCTTTGGCTTTGCTTTCCCGGGCTCTATTTTCGCGTCCTGGGTTCAAATTGTCAAGGCAAAATAAGCAGACAGCCTCCAACCTGCAGCAGAGTGCGTGGCCTAGGATGGCACTCTTTGCACACTACCATCACCTGGCGTAGGCGAGGCTTGGCATTTTGCACTGGCGCTAAGGCGGACTCGGGGACAAGTTCTGGGCCTTCCCCACAGGAGAGGAGAGGTGACAGAATCTTTGCACACCAACCGTGCACTCGGATCGGGGGGCTGTTGGGGACTTTCCCCACTCCTTCCCCGGACATCCCGTGCATCCGCGAACCCTTTCACATCTTGGAGGAAGACGGCATCTGACTGCCCGTTTTTTCAGGAATGTACTTCTGTGAGTTCAGGGTAGGTGCCTGGTCACAAACTCATATCTGCACCTTGGACAGGTGACCAAGCAGCTGCTTTCCCCTTGGGCCCATGGGCCCAGGACAGGCATGACTTCTGCCCAGACTCCTTATCAGAGTGCAGCAAGCGCCCCATGTCTAGACTTCCACTAGTGTCTCCTCAGTCATGTTTCCGTCTCTCCGCACAGAGAGCTGGTGACACTTGTCTTACCACCAACCCACTGTTTCAGACAGGGCCGGCTCTCCTGTTTGCGACCGTTTCCGACAACAAGGCCATCGACCCCTCATCCCTGGGGCAGCGTGCTGCACTTTCCCAGACATGTTCCTGGGGAGCGCAGTGACAGACGTGTCCCTTTCCTTAAGGCTCTTCCCACAGGCGCAACCGAGCATCTCTGTCAGGCAGCGGGGATGCCCGGGCCAAGATGATTTCGCTCCATGCGGGCTTATTACACCGAGCTGTGGAGACAAGCTCAGGCAAGCAGCAGCCGCATCCCGCAGACCCGACTCTGACTTCCCAAAGAATGCTGTGCTTTCCCAGACGTGATGCCCGGGCAAAGAGGCTTTCGCTGTATGCGGGTTTCTCCCAAAGTGCTGCGGACACTAGGCTAAGGCAACCAGCACGAGCAGCCAAGAGACTGCTATGATTTCGCAGAGGTTTTAAGCTTGCTGCGAACCGCACTTCGCTGCTGCTTCCTCAGCAAGACTTTGGGCGTTCGCTCTGTCGCGTCAGGGATTAAGAGCTGCGGGAGAGCTGGTGCCTCTTGGGCCTTGCTTCCCGGGCTCCATGTTTGCGTCTTGGTTTCACCGTGCCATGCCGAAATAAGCAGATCCAGTCACAACCCTGCAGTGGCATGCGTGGCCTAGGATGGCACTCTATGCACACTACTATCTCCCGGTGTAGGCCGGTGCTCTGCCGCTCAGGTGGACTCGGCGACAAGGTCAGTGCCTTCCCCACGGGAGAGGAGAGGCGACAGGATCTCTGCACACCACTCGTGCACTGGGATGGGGAGCAGTGAGGGTCTCTCCCCACTCCTTCCCCGGACATCCCGTGCATCCGCGAACGCTTTCACATCTTGGAGGAAGACGGCATCTGACTGCCCGTTCTTTCAGGGAGCTACTTCTGCGAGATCAGGGTAGGCGCCTGGTGGCAAGCGCATGTCTGCGTCTGGGATAGTTGGCCAGGAACTGCTTTCCCCTTGGGCCCAGGGGCCCAGGACAGGCATGCCTTCTGCTCAGACTCCTTCCTCTAGTGGAGGAAGCGCCCATGCCCTAGTCTTCCCTTCGTGTCTCCTTCTCACCAGGGTTCCGTCTCTCCGCACAGAGAGCGGGTGACACTAGTCTTACCACCGACCCGCTGTTGCTGACAGGGCTGGCTCTCCTGCTTGCTACCGTTTCCGACAACAAGGCCTACTCCTCTTCCCCGGGGCAGCGTGCTGCACCTTCCGCAGACATGCTCCTGGAGAACGCAGTGAGAGATGTGTCCCTTTCCTTAAGGCTCTTCCCACAGTCGCAACCATGCTTCTCTCTCAGGCAGAGGGGATGCACGGGCAAACAGGATTTCGCTCCATGAGGGTCTATTACACGGTGCTGTGGTGACTAGCTCAGGCAAGCAACCGCAGCCTCCCACAGACCCGACTCTGATTTTCCAAAGAATGCTGTGCTATCCCAGACGTGATACCCGGGCAAAGAGGCTTTCGCTGTATGCGGGTTTCTCCCACCTTGCTGCGAATACTAGGCTAAGGCAAGCAGCAACAGAAGCCAGCAGAACCGACTCTGATTTCTCAGCAAATGCTGGTGCTTTCGCAGAGGCTTTGGGCTTGGAGCCAACAGCACTTCGTCGCTGCTTCCTCAGCAAAGCTTTGGGCGTTCGCTCTTGGGCATCAGGAAAGAAGAGTTGCGGGAGAACTGGTTTCTCTTTGGCTTTGCTTTCCCGGGCTCCATTTTCGCGTCCTGGGTTCAAATTGTCAAGGCAAAATAAGCAGACAGCCTCCAACCTGCAGCAGAGTGCGTGGCCTAGGATGGCACTCTTTGCACACTACCATCACCTGGCGTAGGCGAGGCTTGGCATTTTGCACTGGCGCTAAGGCGGACTCGGGGACAAGTTCTGGGCCTTCCCCACAGGAGAGGAGAGGTGACAGAATCTTTGCACACCAACCGTGCACTCGGATCGGGGGGCTGTTGGGGACTTTCCCCACTCCTTCCCCGGACATCCCGTGCATCCGCGAACCCTTTCACATCTTGGAGGAAGACGGCATCTGACTGCCCGTTTTTTCAGGAATGTACTTCTGTGAGTTCAGGGTAGGTGCCTGGTCACAAACTCATATCTGCACCTTGGACAGGTGACCAAGCAGCTGCTTTCCCCTTGGGCCCATGGGCCCAGGACAGGCATGACTTCTGCCCAGACTCCTTATCAGAGTGCAGCAAGCGCCCCATGTCTAGACTTCCACTAGTGTCTCCTCAGTCATGTTTCCGTCTCTCCGCACAGAGAGCTGGTGACACTTGTCTTACCACCAACCCACTGTTTCAGACAGGGCCGGCTCTCCTGTTTGCGACCGTTTCCGACAACAAGGCCATCGACCCCTCATCCCTGGGGCAGCGTGCTGCACTTTCCCAGACATGTTCCTGGGGAGCGCAGTGACAGACGTGTCCCTTTCCTTAAGGCTCTTCCCACAGGCGCAACCGAGCATCTCTGTCAGGCAGCGGGGATGCCCGGGCCAAGATGATTTCGCTCCATGCGGGCTTATTACACCGAGCTGTGGAGACAAGCTCAGGCAAGCAGCAGCCGCATCCCGCAGACCCGACTCTGACTTCCCAAAGAATGCTGTGCTTTCCCAGACGTGATGCCCGGGCAAAGAGGCTTTCGCTGTATGCGGGTTTCTCCCAAAGTGCTGCGGACACTAGGCTAAGGCAACCGGCACGAGCAGCCAAGAGACTGCTATGATTTCGCAGAGGTTTTAAGCTTGCTGCGAACCGCACTTCGCTGCTGCTTCCTCAGCAAGACTTTGGGCGTTCGCTCTGTCGCGTCAGGGATTAAGAGCTGCGGGAGAGCTGGTGCCTCTTGGGCCTTGCTTCCCGGGCTCCATGTTTGCGTCTTGGTTTCACCGTGCCATGCCGAAATAAGCAGATCCAGTCACAACCCTGCAGTGGCATGCGTGGCCTAGGATGGCACTCTATGCACACTACTATCTCCCGGTGTAGGCCGGTGCTCTGCCGCTCAGGTGGACTCGGCGACAAGGTCAGTGCCTTCCCCACGGGAGAGGAGAGGCGACAGGATCTCTGCACACCACTCGTGCACTGGGATGGGGAGCAGTGAGGGTCTCTCCCCACTCCTTCCCCGGACATCCCGTGCATCCGCGAACGCTTTCACATCTTGGAGGAAGACGGCATCTGACTGCCCGTTCTTTCAGGGAGCTACTTCTGCGAGATCAGGGTAGGCGCCTGGTGGCAAGCGCATGTCTGCGTCTGGGATAGTTGGCCAGGAACTGCTTTCCCCTTGGGCCCAGGGGCCCAGGACAGGCATGCCTTCTGCTCAGACTCCTTCCTCTAGTGGAGGAAGCGCCCATGCCCTAGTCTTCCCTTCGTGTCTCCTTCTCACCAGGGTTCCGTCTCTCCGCACAGAGAGCGGGTGACACTAGTCTTACCACCGACCCGCTGTTGCTGACAGGGCTGGCTCTCCTGCTTGCTACCGTTTCCGACAACAAGGCCTACTCCTCTTCCCCGGGGCAGCGTGCTGCACCTTCCGCAGACATGCTCCTGGAGAACGCAGTGAGAGATGTGTCCCTTTCCTTAAGGCTCTTCCCACAGTCGCAACCATGCTTCTCTCTCAGGCAGAGGGGATGCACGGGCAAACAGGATTTCGCTCCATGAGGGTCTATTACACGGTGCTGTGGTGACTAGCTCAGGCAAGCAACCGCAGCCTCCCACAGACCCGACTCTGATTTTCCAAAGAATGCTGTGCTATCCCAGACGTGATACCCGGGCAAAGAGGCTTTCGCTGTATGCGGGTTTCTCCCACCTTGCTGCGAATACTAGGCTAAGGCAAGCAGCAACAGAAGCCAGCAGAACCGACTCTGATTTCTCAGCAAATGCTGGTGCTTTCGCAGAGGCTTTGGGCTTGGAGCCAACAGCACTTCGTCGCTGCTTCCTCAGCAAAGCTTTGGGCGTTCGCTCTTGGGCATCAGGAAAGAAGAGTTGCGGGAGAACTGGTTTCTCGTTGGCTTTGCTTTCCCGGGCTCCATTTTCGCGTCCTGGGTTCAAATTGTCAAGGCAAAATAAGCAGACAGCCTCCAACCTGCAGCAGAGTGCGTGGCCTAGGATGGCACTCTTTGCACACTACCATCACCTGGCGTAGGCGAGGCTTGGCATTTTGCACTGGCGCTAAGGCGGACTCGGGGACAAGTTCTGGGCCTTCCCCACAGGAGAGGAGAGGTGACAGAATCTTTGCACACCAACCGTGCACTCGGATCGGGGGGCTGTTGGGGACTTTCCCCACTCCTTCCCCGGACATCCCGTGCATCCGCGAACCCTTTCACATCTTGGAGGAAGACGGCATCTGACTGCCCGTTTTTTCAGGAATGTACTTCTGTGAGTTCAGGGTAGGTGCCTGGTCACAAACTCATATCTGCACCTTGGACAGGTGACCAAGCAGCTGCTTTCCCCTTGGGCCCAGGGGCCCAGGACAGGCATGACTTCTGCCCAGACTCCTTTAAAGAGTGCAGCAAGCGCCCCATGTCTAGACTTCCACTAGTGTCTCCTCAGTCATGTTTCCGTCTCTCCGCACAGAGAGCTGGTGACACTTGTCTTACCACCAACCCACTGTTTCAGACAGGGCCGGCTCTCCTGTTTGCGACCGTTTCCGACAACAAGGCCATCGACCCCTCATCCCTGGGGCAGCGTGCTGCACTTTCCCAGACATGTTCCTGGGGAGCGCAGTGACAGACGTGTCCCTTTCCTTAAGGCTCTTCCCACAGGCGCAACCGAGCATCTCTGTCAGGCAGCGGGGATGCCCGGGCCAAGATGATTTCGCTCCATGCGGGCTTATTACACCGAGCTGTGGAGACAAGCTCAGGCAAGCAGCAGCCGCATCCCGCAGACCCGACTCTGACTTCCCAAAGAATGCTGTGCTTTCCCAGACGTGATGCCCGGGCAAAGAGGCTTTCGCTGTATGCGGGTTTCTCCCAAAGTGCTGCGGACACTAGGCTAAGGCAACCAGCACGAGCAGCCAAGAGACTGCTATGATTTCGCAGAGGTTTTAAGCTTGCTGCGAACCGCACTTCGCTGCTGCTTCCTCAGCAAGACTTTGGGCGTTCGCTCTGTCGCGTCAGGGATTAAGAGCTGCGGGAGAGCTGGTGCCTCTTGGGCCTTGCTTCCCGGGCTGCATGTTTGCGTCTTGGTTTCACCGTGCCATGCCGAAATAAGCAGATCCAGTCACAACCCTGCAGTGGCATGCGTGGCCTAGGATGGCACTCTATGCACACTACTATCTCCCGGTGTAGGCCGGTGCTCTGCCGCTCAGGTGGACTCGGCGACAAGGTCAGTGCCTTCCCCACGGGAGAGGAGAGGCGACAGGATCTCTGCACACCACTCGTGCACTGGGATGGGGAGCAGTGAGGGTCTCTCCCCACTCCTTCCCCGGACATCCCGTGCATCCGCGAACGCTTTCACATCTTGGAGGAAGACGGCATCTGACTGCCCGTTCTTTCAGGGAGCTACTTCTGCGAGATCAGGGTAGGCGCCTGGTGGCAAGCGCATGTCTGCGTCTGGGATAGTTGGCCAGGAACTGCTTTCCCCTTGGGCCCAGGGGCCCAGGACAGGCATGCCTTCTGCTCAGACTCCTTCCTCTAGTGGAGGAAGCGCCCATGCCCTAGTCTTCCCTTCGTGTCTCCTTCTCACCAGGGTTCCGTCTCTCCGCACAGAGAGCGGGTGACACTAGTCTTACCACCGACCCGCTGTTGCTGACAGGGCTGGCTCTCCTGCTTGCTACCGTTTCCGACAACAAGGCCTACTCCTCTTCCCCGGGGCAGCGTGCTGCACCTTCCGCAGACATGCTCCTGGAGAACGCAGTGAGAGATGTGTCCCTTTCCTTAAGGCTCTTCCCACAGTCGCAACCATGCTTCTCTCTCAGGCAGAGGGGATGCACGGGCAAACAGGATTTCGCTCCATGAGGGTCTATTACACGGTGCTGTGGTGACTAGCTCAGGCAAGCAACCGCAGCCTCCCACAGACCCGACTCTGATTTTCCAAAGAATGCTGTGCTATCCCAGACGTGATACCCGGGCAAAGAGGCTTTCGCTGTATGCGGGTTTCTCCCACCTTGCTGCGAATACTAGGCTAAGGCAAGCAGCAACAGAAGCCAGCGGAACCGACTCTGATTTCTCAGCAAATGCTGGGCTTTCGCAGAGGCTTTGGGCTTGGAGCCAACAGCACTTCGTCGCTGCTTCCTCAGCAAAGCTTTGGGCGTTCGCTCTTGGGCATCAGGAAAGAAGAGTTGCGGGAGAACTGGTTTCTCTTTGGCTTTGCTTTCCCGGGCTCCATTTTCGCGTCCTGGGTTCAAATTGTCAAGGCAAAATAAGCAGACAGCCTCCAACCTGCAGCAGAGTGCGTGGCCTAGGATGGCACTCTTTGCACACTACCATCACCTGGCGTAGGCGAGGCTTGGCATTTTGCACTGGCGCTAAGGCGGACTCGGGGACAAGTTCTGGGCCTTCCCCACAGGAGAGGAGAGGTGACAGAATCTTTGCACACCAACCGTGCACTCGGATCGGGGGGCTGTTGGGGACTTTCCCCACTCCTTCCCCGGACATCCCGTGCATCCGCGAACCCTTTCACATCTTGGAGGAAGACGGCATCTGACTGCCCGTTTTTTCAGGAATGTACTTCTGTGAGTTCAGGGTAGGTGCCTGGTCACAAACTCATATCTGCACCTTGGACAGGTGACCAAGCAGCTGCTTTCCCCTTGGGCCCAGGGGCCCAGGACAGGCATGACTTCTGCCCAGACTCCTTATCAGAGTGCAGCAAGCGCCCCATGTCTAGACTTCCACTAGTGTCTCCTCAGTCATGTTTCCGTCTCTCCGCACAGAGAGCTGGTGACACTTGTCTTACCACCAACCCACTGTTTCAGACAGGGCCGGCTCTCCTGTTTGCGACCGTTTCCGACAACAAGGCCATCGACCCCTCATCCCTGGGGCAGCGTGCTGCACTTTCCCAGACATGTTCCTGGGGAGCACAGTGACAGACGTGTCCCTTTCCTTAAGGCTCTTCCCACAGGCGCAACCGAGCATCTCTGTCAGGCAGCGGGGATGCCCGGGCCAAGATGATTTCGCTCCATGCGGGCTTATTACACCGAGCTGTGGAGACAAGCTCAGGCAAGCAGCAGCCGCATCCCGCAGACCCGACTCTGACTTCCCAAAGAATGCTGTGCTTTCCCAGACGTGATGCCCGGGCAAAGAGGCTTTCGCTGTATGCGGGTTTCTCCCAAAGTGCTGCGGACACTAGGCTAAGGCAACCAGCACGAGCAGCCAAGAGACTGCTATGATTTCGCAGAGGTTTTAAGCTTGCTGCGAACCGCACTTCGCTGCTGCTTCCTCAGCAAGACTTTGGGCGTTCGCTCTGTCGCGTCAGGGATTAAGAGCTGCGGGAGAGCTGGTGCCTCTTGGGCCTTGCTTCCCGGGCTCCATGTTTGCGTCTTGGTTTCACCGTGCCATGCCGAAATAAGCAGATCCAGTCACAACCCTGCAGTGGCATGCGTGGCCTAGGATGGCACTCTATGCACACTACTATCTCCCGGTGTAGGCCGGTGCTCTGCCGCTCAGGTGGACTCGGCGACAAGGTCAGTGCCTTCCCCACGGGAGAGGAGAGGCGACAGGATCTCTACACACCACTCGTGCACTGGGATGGGGAGCAGTGAGGGTCTCTCCCCACTCCTTCCCCGGACATCCCGTGCATCCGCGAACGCTTTCACATCTTGGAGGAAGACGGCATCTGACTGCCCGTTCTTTCAGGGAGCTACTTCTGCGAGATCAGGGTAGGCGCCTGGTGGCAAGCGCATGTCTGCGTCTGGGATAGTTGGCCAGGAACTGCTTTCCCCTTGGGCCCAGGGGCCCAGGACAGGCATGCCTTCTGCTCAGACTCCTTCCTCTAGTGGAGGAAGTGCCCATGCCCTAGTCTTCCCTTCGTGTCTCCTTCTCACCAGGGTTCCGTCTCTCCGCACAGAGAGCGGGTGACACTAGTCTTACCACCGACCCGCTGTTGCTGACAGGGCTGGCTCTCCTGCTTGCTACCGTTTCCGACAACAAGGCCTACTCCTCTTCCCCGGGGCAGCGTGCTGCACCTTCCGCAGACATGCTCCTGGAGAACGCAGTGAGAGATGTGTCCCTTTCCTTAAGGCTCTTCCCACAGTCGCAACCATGCTTCTCTCTCAGGCAGAGGGGATGCACGGGCAAACAGGATTTCGCTCCATGAGGGTCTATTACACGGTGCTGTGGTGACTAGCTCAGGCAAGCAACCGCAGCCTCCCACAGACCCGACTCTGATTTTCCAAAGAATGCTGTGCTATCCCAGACGTGATACCCGGGCAAAGAGGCTTTCGCTGTATGCGGGTTTCTCCAACCTTGCTGCGAATACTAGGCTAAGGCAAGCAGCAACAGAAGCCAGCGGAACCGACTCTGATTTCTCAGCAAATGCTGGGCTTTCGCAGAGGCTTTGGGCTTGGAGCCAACAGCACTTCGTCGCTGCTTCCTCAGCAAAGCTTTGGGCGTTCGCTCTTGGGCATCAGGAAAGAAGAGTTGCGGGAGAACTGGTTTCTCTTTGGCTTTGCTTTCCCGGGCTCCATTTTCGCGTCCTGGGTTCAAATTGTCAAGGCAAAATAAGCAGACAGCCTCCAACCTGCAGCAGAGTGCGTGGCCTAGGATGGCACTCTTTGCACACTACCATCACCTGGCGTAGGCGAGGCTTGGCATTTTGCACTGGCGCTAAGGCGGACTCGGGGACAAGTTCTGGGCCTTCCCCACAGGAGAGGAGAGGTGACAGAATCTTTGCACACCAACCGTGCACTCGGATCGGGGGGCTGTTGGGGACTTTCCCCACTCCTTCCCCGGACATCCCGTGCATCCGCGAACCCTTTCACATCTTGGAGGAAGACGGCATCTGACTGCCCGTTTTTTCAGGAATGTACTTCTGTGAGTTCAGGGTAGGTGCCTGGTCACAAACTCATATCTGCAACTTGGACAGGTGACCAAGCAGCTGCTTTCCCCTTGGGCCCAGGGGCCCAGGACAGGCATGACTTCTGCCCAGACTCCTTATCAGAGTGCAGCAAGCGCCCCATGTCTAGACTTCCACTAGTGTCTCCTCAATCATGTTTCCGTCTCTCCGCACAGAGAGCTGGTGACACTTGTCTTACCACCAACCCACTGTTTCAGACAGGGCCGGCTCTCCTGTTTGCGACCGTTTCCGACAACAAGGCCATCGACCCCTCATCCCTGGGGCAGCGTGCTGCACTTTCCCAGACATGTTCCTGGGGAGCGCAGTGACAGACGTGTCCCTTTCCTTAAGGCTCTTCCCACAGGCGCAACCGAGCATCTCTCTCAGGCAGCGGGGATGCCCGGGCCAAGATGATTTCGCTCCATGCGGGCTTATTACACCGAGCTGTGGAGACAAGCTCAGGCAAGCAGCAGCCGCATCCCGCAGACCCGACTCTGACTTCCCAAAGAATGCTGTGCTTTCCCAGACGTGATGCCCGGGCAAAGAGGCTTTCGCTGTATGCGGGTTTCTCCCAAAGTGCTGCGGACACTAGGCTAAGGCAACCAGCACGAGCAGCCAAGAGACTGCTATGATTTCGCAGAGGTTTTAAGCTTGCTGCGAACCGCACTTCGCTGCTGCTTCCTCAGCAAGACTTTGGGCGTTCGCTCTGTCGCGTCAGGGATTAAGAGCTGCGGGAGAGCTGGTGCCTCTTGGGCCTTGCTTCCCGGGCTCCATGTTTGCGTCTCGGTTTCACCGTGCCATGCCGAAATAAGCAGATCCAGTCACAACCCTGCAGTGGCATGCGTGGCCTAGGATGGCACTCTATGCACACTACTATCTCCCGGTGTAGGCCGGTGCTCTGCCGCTCAGGTGGACTCGGCGACAAGGTCAGTGCCTTCCCCACGGGAGAGGAGAGGCGACAGGATCTCTGCACACCACTCGTGCACTGGGATGGGGAGCAGTGAGGGTCTCTCCCCACTCCTTCCCCGGACATCCCGTGCGTCCGCGAACGCTTTCACATCTTGGAGGAAGACGGCATCTGACTGCCCGTTCTTTCAGGGAGCTACTTCTGCGAGATCAGGGTAGGCGCCTGGTGGCAAGCGCATGTCTGCGTCTGGGATAGTTGGCCAGGAACTGCTTTCCCCTTGGGCCCAGGGGCCCAGGACAGGCATGCCTTCTGCTCAGACTCCTTCCTCTAGTGGAGGAAGCGCCCATGCCCTAGTCTTCCCTTCGTGTCTCCTTCTCACCAGGGTTCCGTCTCTCCGCACAGAGAGCGGGTGACACTAGTCTTACCACCGACCCGCTGTTGCTGACAGGGCTGGCTCTCCTGCTTGCTACCGTTTCCGACAACAAGGCCTACTCCTCTTCCCCGGGGCAGCGTGCTGCACCTTCCGCAGACATGCTCCTGGAGAACGCAGTGAGAGATGTGTCCCTTTCCTTAAGGCTCTTCCCACAGTCGCAACCATGCTTCTCTCTCAGGCAGAGGGGATGCACGGGCAAACAGGATTTCGCTCCATGAGGGTCTATTACACGGTGCTGTGGTGACTAGCTCAGGCAAGCAACCGCAGCCTCCCACAGACCCGACTCTGATTTTCCAAAGAATGCTGTGCTATCCCAGACGTGATACCCGGGCAAAGAGGCTTTCGCTGTATGCGGGTTTCTCCCACCTTGCTGCGAATACTAGGCTAAGGCAAGCAGCAACAGAAGCCAGCGGAACCGACTCTAATTTCTCAGCAAATGCTGGGCTTTCGCAGAGGCTTTGGGCTTGGAGCCAACAGCACTTCGTCGCTGCTTCCTCAGCAAAGCTTTGGGCGTTCGCTCTTGGGCATCAGGAAAGAAGAGTTGCGGGAGAACTGGTTTCTCTTTGGCTTTGCTTTCCCGGGCTCTATTTTCGCGTCCTGGGTTCAAATTGTCAAGGCAAAATAAGCAGACAGCCTCCAACCTGCAGCAGAGTGCGTGGCCTAGGATGGCACTCTTTGCACACTACCATCACCTGGCGTAGGCGAGGCTTGGCATTTTGCACTGGCGCTAAGGCGGACTCGGGGACAAGTTCTGGGCCTTCCCCACAGGAGAGGAGAGGTGACAGAATCTTTGCACACCAACCGTGCACTCGGATCGGGGGGCTGTTGGGGACTTTCCCCACTCCTTCCCCGGACATCCCGTGCATCCGCGAACCCTTTCACATCTTGGAGGAAGACGGCATCTGACTGCCCGTTTTTTCAGGAATGTACTTCTGTGAGTTCAGGGTAGGTGCCTGGTCACAAACTCATATCTGCACCTTGGACAGGTGACCAAGCAGCTGCTTTCCCCTTGGGCCCAGGGGCCCAGGACAGGCATGACTTCTGCCCAGACTCCTTATCAGAGTGCAGCAAGCGCCCCATGTCTAGACTTCCACTAGTGTCTCCTCAGTCATGTTTCCGTCTCTCCGCACAGAGAGCTGGTGACACTTGTCTTACCACCAACCCACTGTTTCAGACAGGGCCGGCTCTCCTGTTTGCGACCGTTTCCGACAACAAGGCCATCGACCCCTCATCCCTGGGGCAGCGTGCTGCACTTTCCCAGACATGTTCCTGGGGAGCGCAGTGACAGACGTGTCCCTTTCCTTAAGGCTCTTCCCACAGGCGCAACCGAGCATCTCTGTCAGGCAGCGGGGATGCCCGGGCCAAGATGATTTCGCTCCATGCGGGCTTATTACACCGAGCTGTGGAGACAAGCTCAGGCAAGCAGCAGCCGCATCCCGCAGACCCGACTCTGACTTCCCAAAGAATGCTGTGCTTTCCCAGACGTGATGCCCGGGCAAAGAGGCTTTCGCTGTATGCGGGTTTCTCCCAAAGTGCTGCGGACACTAGGCTAAGGCAACCAGCACGAGCAGCCAAGAGACTGCTATGATTTCGCAGAGGTTTTAAGCTTGCTGCGAACCGCACTTCGCTGCTGCTTCCTCAGCAAGACTTTGGGCGTTCGCTCTGTCGCGTCAGGGATTAAGAGCTGCGGGAGAGCTGGTGCCTCTTGGGCCTTGCTTCCCGGGCTGCATGTTTGCGTCTCGGTTTCACCGTGCCATGCCGAAATAAGCAGATCCAGTCACAACCCTGCAGTGGCATGCGTGGCCTAGGATGGCACTCTATGCACACTACTATCTCCCGGTGTAGGCCGGTGCTCTGCCGCTCAGGTGGACTCGGTGAGAAGGTCAGTGCCTTCCCCACGGGAGAGGAGAGGCGACAGGATCTCTGCACACCACTCGTGCACTGGGATGGGGAGCAGTGAGGGTCTCTCCCCACTCCTTCCCCGGACATCCCGTGCATCCGCGAACGCTTTCACATCTTGGAGGAAGACGGCATCTGACTGCCCGTTCTTTCAGGGAGCTACTTCTGCGAGATCAGGGTAGGCGCCTGGTGGCAAGCGCATGTCTGCGTCTGGGATAGTTGGCCAGGAACTGCTTTCCCCTTGGGCCCAGGGGCCCAGGACAGGCATGCCTTCTGCTCAGACTCCTTCCTCTAGTGGAGGAAGCGCCCATGCCCTAGTCTTCCCTTCGTGTCTCCTTCTCACCAGGGTTCCGTCTCTCCGCACAGAGAGCGGGTGACACTAGTCTTACCACCGACCCGCTGTTGCTGACAGGGCTGGCTCTCCTGCTTGCTACCGTTTCCGACAACAAGGCCTACTCCTCTTCCCCGGGGCAGCGTGCTGCACCTTCCGCAGACATGCTCCTGGAGAACGCAGTGAGAGATGTGTCCCTTTCCTTAAGGCTCTTCCCCCAGTCGCAACCATGCTTCTCTCTCAGGCAGAGGGGATGCACGGGCAAACAGGATTTCGCTCCATGAGGGTCTATTACACGGTGCTGTGGTGACTAGCTCAGGCAAGCAACCGCAGCCTCCCACAGACCCGACTCTGATTTTCCAAAGAATGCTGTGCTATCCCAGACGTGATACCCGGGCAAAGAGGCTTTCGCTGTATGCGGGTTTCTCCCACCTTGCTGCGAATACTAGGCTAAGGCAAGCAGCAACAGAAGCCAGCAGAACCGACTCTGATTTCTCAGCAAATGCTGGTGCTTTCGCAGAGGCTTTGGGCTTGGAGCCAACAGCTCTTCGTCGCTGCTTCCTCAGCAAAGCTTTGGGCGTTCGCTCTTGGGCATCAGGAAAGAAGAGTTGCGGGAGAACTGGTTTCTCGTTGGCTTTGCTTTCCCGGGCTCCATTTTCGCGTCCTGGGTTCAAATTGTCAAGGCAAAATAAGCAGACAGCCTACAACCTGCAGCAGAGTGCGTGGCCTAGGATGGCACTCTTTGCACACTACCATCACCTGGCGTAGGCGAGGCTTGGCATTTTGCACTGGCGCTAAGGCGGACTCGGGGACAAGTTCTGGGCCTTCCCCACAGGAGAGGAGAGGTGACAGAATCTTTGCACACCAACCGTGCACTCGGATCGGGGGGCTGTTGGGGACTTTCCCCACTCCTTCCCCGGACATCCCGTGCATCCGCGAACCCTTTCACATCTTGGAGGAAGACGGCATCTGACTGCCCGTTTTTTCAGGAATGTACTTCTGTGAGTTCAGGGTAGGTGCCTGGTCACAAACTCATATCTGCACCTTGGACAGGTGACCAAGCAGCTGCTTTCCCCTTGGGCCCAGGGGCCCAGGACAGGCATGACTTCTGCCCAGACTCCTTATCAGAGTGCAGCAAGCGCCCCATGTCTAGACTTCCACTAGTGTCTCCTCAGTCATGTTTCCGTCTCTCCGCACAGAGAGCTGGTGACACTTGTCTTACCACCAACCCACTGTTTCAGACAGGGCCGGCTCTCCTGTTTGCGACCGTTTCCGACAACAAGGCCATCGACCCCTCATCCCTGGGGCAGCGTGCTGCACTTTCCCAGACATGTTCCTGGGGAGCGCAGTGACAGACGTGTCCCTTTCCTTAAGGCTCTTCCCACAGGCGCAACCGAGCATCTCTGTCAGGCAGCGGGGATGCCCGGGCCAAGATGATTTCGCTCCATGCGGGCTTATTACACCGAGCTGTGGAGACAAGCTCAGGCAAGCAGCAGCCGCATCCCGCAGACCCGACTCTGACTTCCCAAAGAATGCTGTGCTTTCCCAGACGTGATGCCCGGGCAAAGAGGCTTTCGCTGTATGCGGGTTTCTCCCAAAGTGCTGCGGACACTAGGCTAAGGCAACCAGCACGAGCAGCCAAGAGACTGCTATGATTTCGCAGAGGTTTTAAGCTTGCTGCGAACCGCACTTCGCTGCTGCTTCCTCAGCAAGACTTTGGGCGTTCGCTCTGTCGCGTCAGGGATTAAGAGCTGCGGGAGAGCTGGTGCCTCTTGGGCCTTGCTTCCCGGGCTCCATGTTTGCGTCTTGGTTTCACCGTGCCATGCCGAAATAAGCAGATCCAGTCACAACCCTGCAGTGGCATGCGTGGCCTAGGATGGCACTCTATGCACACTACTATCTCCCGGTGTAGGCCGGTGCTCTGCCGCTCAGGTGGACTCGGCGACAAGGTCAGTGCCTTCCCCACGGGAGAGGAGAGGCGACAGGATCTCTGCACACCACTCGTGCACTGGGATGGGGAGCAGTGAGGGTCTCTCCCCACTCCTTCCCCGGACATCCCGTGCATCCGCGAACGCTTTCACATCTTGGAGGAAGTCGGCATCTGACTGCCCGTTCTTTCAGGGAGCTACTTCTGCGAGATCAGGGTAGGCGCCTGGTGGCAAGCGCATGTCTGCGTCTGGGATAGTTGGCCAGGAACTGCTTTCCCCTTGGGCCCAGGGGCCCAGGACAGGCATGCCTTCTGCTCAGACTCCTTCCTCTAGTGGAGGAAGCGCCCATGCCCTAGTCTTCCCTTCGTGTCTCCTTCTCACCAGGGTTCCGTCTCTCCGCACAGAGAGCGGGTGACACTAGTCTTACCACCGACCCGCTGTTGCTGACAGGGCTGGCTCTCCTGCTTGCTACCGTTGCCGACAACAAGGCCTACTCCTCTTCCCCGGGGCAGCGTGCTGCACCTTCCGCAGACATGCTCCTGGAGAACGCAGTGAGAGATGTGTCCCTTTCCTTAAGGCTCTTCCCACAGTCGCAACCATGCTTCTCTCTCAGGCAGAGGGGATGCACGGGCAAACAGGATTTCGCTCCATGAGGGTCTATTACACGGTGCTGTGGTGACTAGCTCAGGCAAGCAACCGCAGCCTCCCACAGACCCGACTCTGATTTTCCAAAGAATGCTGTGCTATCCCAGACGTGATACCCGGGCAAAGAGGCTTTCGCTGTATGCGGGTTTCTCCCACCTTGCTGCGAATACTAGGCTAAGGCAAGCAGCAACAGAAGCCAGCAGAACCGACTCTGATTTCTCAGCAAATGCTGGTGCTTTCGCAGAGGCTTTGGGCTTGGAGCCAACAGCACTTCGTCGCTGCTTCCTCAGCAAAGCTTTGGGCGTTCGCTCTTGGGCATCAGGAAAGAAGAGTTGCGGGAGAACTGGTTTCTCGTTGGCTTTGCTTTCCCGGGCTCCATTTTCGCGTCCTGGGTTCAAATTGTCAAGGCAAAATAAGCAGACAGCCTCCAACCTGCAGCAGAGTGCGTGGCCTAGGATGGCACTCTTTGCACACTACCATCACCTGGCGTAGGCGAGGCTTGGCATTTTGCACTGGCGCTAAGGCGGACTCGGGGACAAGTTCTGGGCCTTCCCCACAGGAGAGGAGAGGTGACAGAATCTTTGCACACCAACCGTGCACTCGGATCGGGGGGCTGTTGGGGACTTTCCCCACTCCTTCCCCGGACATCCCGAGCATCCGCGAACCCTTTCACATCTTGGAGGAAGACGGCATCTGACTGCCCGTTTTTTCAGGAATGTACTTCTGTGAGTTCAGGGTAGGTGCCTGGTCACAAACTCATATCTGCACCTTGGACAGGTGACCAAGCAGCTGCTTTCCCCTTGGGCCCAGGGGCCCAGGACAGGCATGACTTCTGCCCAGACTCCTTATCAGAGTGCAGCAAGCGCCCCATGTCTAGACTTCCACTAGTGTCTCCTCAGTCATGTTTCCGTCTCTCCGCACAGAGAGCTGGTGACACTTGTCTTACCACCAACCCACTGTTTCAGACAGGGCCGGCTCTCCTGTTTGCGACCGTTTCCGACAACAAGGCCATCGACCCCTCATCCCTGGGGCAGCGTGCTGCACTTTCCCAGACATGTTCCTGGGGAGCGCAGTGACAGACGTGTCCCTTTCCTTAAGGCTCTTCCCACAGGCGCAACCGAGCATCTCTGTCAGGCAGCGGGGATGCCCGGGCCAAGATGATTTCGCTCCATGCGGGCTTATTACACCGAGCTGTGGAGACAAGCTCAGGCAAGCAGCAGCCGCATCCCGCAGACCCGACTCTGACTTCCCAAAGAATGCTGTGCTTTCCCAGACGTGATGCCCGGGCAAAGAGGCTTTCGCTGTATGCGGGTTTCTCCCAAAGTGCTGCGGACACTAGGCTAAGGCAACCAGCACGAGCAGCCAAGAGACTGCTATGATTTCGCAGAGGTTTTAAGCTTGCTGCGAACCGCACTTCGCTGCTGCTTCCTCAGCAAGACTTTGGGCTTTCGCTCTGTCGCGTCAGGGATTAAGAGCTGCGGGAGAGCTGGTGCCTCTTGGGCCTTGCTTCCCGGGCTCCATGTTTGCGTCTTGGTTTCACCGTGCCATGCCGAAATAAGCAGATCCAGTCACAACCCTGCAGTGGCATGCGTGGCCTAGGATGGCACTCTATGCACACTACTATCTCCCGGTGTAGGCCGGTGCTCTGCCGCTCAGGTGGACTCGGCGACAAGGTCAGTGCCTTCCCCACGGGAGAGGAGAGGCGACAGGATCTCTGCACACCACTCGTGCACTGGGATGGGGAGCAGTGAGGGTCTCTCCCCACTCCTTCCCCGGACATCCCGTGCATCCGCGAACGCTTTCACATCTTGGAGGAAGACGGCATCTGACTGCCCGTTCTTTCAGGGAGCTACTTCTGCGAGATCAGGGTAGGCGCCTGGTGGCAAGCGCATGTCTGCGTCTGGGATAGTTGGCCAGGAACTGCTTTCCCCTTGGGCCCAGGGGCCCAGGACAGGCATGCCTTCTGCTCAGACTCCTTCCTCTAGTGGAGGAAGCGCCCATGCCCTAGTCTTCCCTTCGTGTCTCCTTCTCACCAGGGTTCCGTCTCTCCGCACAGAGAGCGGGTGACACTAGTCTTACCACCGACCCGCTGTTGCTGACAGGGCTGGCTCTCCTGCTTGCTACCGTTTCCGACAACAAGGCCTACTCCTCTTCCCCGGGGCAGCGTGCTGCACCTTCCGCAGACATGCTCCTGGAGAACGCAGTGAGAGATGTGTCCCTTTCCTTAAGGCTCTTCCCACAGTCGCAACCATGCTTCTCTCTCAGGCAGAGGGGATGCACGGGCAAACAGGATTTCGCTCCATGAGGGTCTATTACACGGTGCTGTGGTGACTAGCTCAGGCAAGCAACCGCAGCCTCCCACAGACCCGACTCTGATTTTCCAAAGAATGCTGTGCTATCCCAGACGTGATACCCGGGCAAAGAGGCTTTCGCTGTATGCGGGTTTCTCCCACCTTGCTGCGAATACTAGGCTAAGGCAAGCAGCAACAGAAGCCAGCGGAACCGACTCTGATTTCTCAGCAAATGCTGGGCTTTCGCAGAGGCTTTGGGCTTGGAGCCAACAGCACTTCGTCGCTGCTTCCTCAGCAAAGCTTTGGGCGTTCGCTCTTGGGCATCAGGAAAGAAGAGTTGCGGGAGAACTGGTTTCTCTTTGGCTTTGCTTTCCCGGGCTCCATTTTCGCGTCCTGGGTTCAAATTGTCAAGGCAAAATAAGCAGACAGCCTCCAACCTGCAGCAGAGTGCGTGGCCTAGGATGGCACTCTTTGCACACTACCATCACCTGGCGTAGGCGAGGCTTGGCATTTTGCACTGGCGCTAAGGCGGACTCGGGGACAAGTTCTGGGCCTTCCCCACAGGAGAGGAGAGGTGACAGAATCTTTGCACACCAACCGTGCACTCGGATCGGGGGGCTGTTGGGGACTTTCCCCACTCCTTCCCCGGACATCCCGTGCATCCGCGAACCCTTTCACATCTTGGAGGAAGACGGCATCTGACTGCCCGTTTTTTCAGGAATGTACTTCTGTGAGTTCAGGGTAGGTGCCTGGTCACAAACTCATATCTGCACCTTGGACAGGTGACCAAGCAGCTGCTTTCCCCTTGGGCCCAGGGGCCCAGGACAGGCATGACTTCTGCCCAGACTCCTTATCAGAGTGCAGCAAGCGCCCCATGTCTAGACTTCCACTAGTGTCTCCTCAGTCATGTTTCCGTCTCTCCGCACAGAGAGCTGGTGACACTTGTCTTACCACCAACCCACTGTTTCAGACAGGGCCGGCTCTCCTGTTTGCGACCGTTTCCGACAACAAGGCCATCGACCCCTCATCCCTGGGGCAGCGTGCTGCACTTTCCCAGACATGTTCCTGGGGAGCGCAGTGACAGACGTGTCCCTTTCCTTAAGGCTCTTCCCACAGGCGCAACCGAGCATCTCTGTCAGGCAGCGGGGATGCCCGGGCCAAGATGATTTCGCTCCATGCGGGCTTATTACACCGAGCTGTGGAGACAAGCTCAGGCAAGCAGCAGCCGCATCCCGCAGACCCGACTCTGACTTCCCAAAGAATGCTGTGCTTTCCCAGACGTGATGCCCGGGCAAAGAGGCTTTCGCTGTATGCGGGTTTCTCCCAAAGTGCTGCGGACACTAGGCTAAGGCAACCAGCACGAGCAGCCAAGAGACTGCTATGATTTCGCAGAGGTTTTAAGCTTGCTGCGAACCGCACTTCGCTGCTGCTTCCTCAGCAAGACTTTGGGCGTTCGCTCTGTCGCGTCAGGGATTAAGAGCTGCGGGAGAGCTGGTGCCTCTTGGGCCTTGCTTCCCGGGCTCCATGTTTGCGTCTTGGTTTCACCGTGCCATGCCGAAATAAGCAGATCCAGTCACAACCCTGCAGTGGCATGCGTGGCCTAGGATGGCACTCTATGCACACTACTATCTCCCGGTGTAGGCCGGTGCTCTGCCGCTCAGGTGGACTCGGCGACAAGGTCAGTGCCTTCCCCACGGGAGAGGAGAGGCGACAGGATCTCTGCACACCACTCGTGCACTGGGATGGGGAGCAGTGAGGGTCTCTCCCCACTCCTTCCCCGGACATCCCGTGCATCCGCGAACGCTTTCACATCTTGGAGGAAGACGGCATCTGACTGCCCGTTCTTTCAGGGAGCTACTTCTGCGAGATCAGGGTAGGCGCCTGGTGGCAAGCGCATGTCTGCGTCTGGGATAGTTGGCCAGGAACTGCTTTCCCCTTGGGCCCAGGGGCCCAGGACAGGCATGCCTTCTGCTCAGACCCCTTCCTCTAGTGGAGGAAGCGCCCATGCCCTAGTCTTCCCTTCGTGTCTCCTTCTCACCAGGGTTCCGTCTCTCCGCACAGAGAGCGGGTGACACTAGTCTTACCACCGACCCGCTGTTGCTGACAGGGCTGGCTCTCCTGCTTGCTACCGTTTCCGACAACAAGGCCTACTCCTCTTCCCCGGGGCAGCGTGCTGCACCTTCCGCAGACATGCTCCTGGAGAACGCAGTGAGAGATG
This sequence comes from Mustela lutreola, assembly GCF_030435805.1. NCBI lineage: Eukaryota > Metazoa > Chordata > Mammalia > Carnivora > Mustelidae > Mustela > Mustela lutreola. The sequence goes on along the minus strand of NC_081308.1, from coordinate 51,102,694 downwards.
TGTCCCTTTCCTTAAGGCTCTTCCCACAGTCGCAACCATGCTTCTCTCTCAGGCAGAGGGGATGCACGGGCAAACAGGATTTCGCTCCATGAGGGTCTATTACACGGTGCTGTGGTGACTAGCTCAGGCAAGCAACCGCAGCCTCCCACAGACCCGACTCTGATTTTCCAAAGAATGCTGTGCTATCCCAGACGTGATACCCGGGCAAAGAGGCTTTCGCTGTATGCGGGTTTCTCCCACCTTGCTGCGAATACTAGGCTAAGGCAAGCAGCAACAGAAGCCAGCGGAACCGACTCTGATTTCTCAGCAAATGCTGGGCTTTCGCAGAGGCTTTGGGCTTGGAGCCAACAGCACTTCGTCGCTGCTTCCTCAGCAAAGCTTTGGGCGTTCGCTCTTGGGCATCAGGAAAGAAGAGTTGCGGGAGAACTGGTTTCTCTTTGGCTTTGCTTTCCCGGGCTCCATTTTCGCGTCCTGGGTTCAAATTGTCAAGGCAAAATAAGCAGACAGCCTCCAACCTGCAGCAGAGTGCGTGGCCTAGGATGGCACTCTTTGCACACTACCATCACCTGGCGTAGGCGAGGCTTGGCATTTTGCACTGGCGCTAAGGCGGACTCGGGGACAAGTTCTGGGCCTTCCCCACAGGAGAGGAGAGGTGACAGAATCTTTGCACACCAACCGTGCACTCGGATCGGGGGGCTGTTGGGGACTTTCCCCACTCCTTCCCCGGACATCCCGTGCATCCGCGAACCCTTTCACATCTTGGAGGAAGACGGCATCTGACTGCCCGTTTTTTCAGGAATGTACTTCTGTGAGTTCAGGGTAGGTGCCTGGTCACAAACTCATATCTGCACCTTGGACAGGTGACCAAGCAGCTGCTTTCCCCTTGGGCCCAGGGGCCCAGGACAGGCATGACTTCTGCCCAGACTCCTTATCAGAGTGCAGCAAGCGCCCCATGTCTAGACTTCCACTAGTGTCTCCTCAGTCATGTTTCCGTCTCTCCGCACAGAGAGCTGGTGACACTTGTCTTACCACCAACCCACTGTTTCAGACAGGGCCGGCTCTCCTGTTTGCGACCGTTTCCGACAACAAGGCCATCGACCCCTCATCCCTGGGGCAGCGTGCTGCACTTTCCCAGACATGTTCCTGGGGAGCGCAGTGACAGACGTGTCCCTTTCCTTAAGGCTCTTCCCACAGGCGCAACCGAGCATCTCTGTCAGGCAGCGGGGATGCCCGGGCCAAGATGATTTCGCTCCATGCGGGCTTATTACACCGAGCTGTGGAGACAAGCTCAGGCAAGCAGCAGCCGCATCCCGCAGACCCGACTCTGACTTCCCAAAGAATGCTGTGCTTTCCCAGACGTGATGCCCGGGCAAAGAGGCTTTCGCTGTATGCGGGTTTCTCCCAAAGTGCTGCGGACACTAGGCTAAGGCAACCAGCACGAGCAGCCAAGAGACTGCTATGATTTCGCAGAGGTTTTAAGCTTGCTGCGAACCGCACTTCGCTGCTGCTTCCTCAGCAAGACTTTGGGCGTTCGCTCTGTCGCGTCAGGGATTAAGAGCTGCGGGAGAGCTGGTGCCTCTTGGGCCTTGCTTCCCGGGCTCCATGTTTGCGTCTTGGTTTCACCGTGCCATGCCGAAATAAGCAGATCCAGTCACAACCCTGCAGTGGCATGCGTGGCCTAGGATGGCACTCTATGCACACTACTATCTCCCGGTGTAGGCCGGTGCTCTGCCGCTCAGGTGGACTCGGCGACAAGGTCAGTGCCTTCCCCACGGGAGAGGAGAGGCGACAGGATCTCTGCACACCACTCGTGCACTGGGATGGGGAGCAGTGAGGGTCTCTCCCCACTCCTTCCCCGGACATCCCGTGCATCCGCGAACGCTTTCACATCTTGGAGGAAGACGGCATCTGACTGCCCGTTCTTTCAGGGAGCTACTTCTGCGAGATCAGGGTAGGCGCCTGGTGGCAAGCGCATGTCTGCGTCTGGGATAGTTGGCCAGGAACTGCTTTCCCCTTGGGCCCAGGGGCCCAGGACAGGCATGCCTTCTGCTCAGACTCCTTCCTCTAGTGGAGGAAGCGCCCATGCCCTAGTCTTCCCTTCGTGTCTCCTTCTCACCAGGGTTCCGTCTCTCCGCACAGAGAGCGGGTGACACTAGTCTTACCACCGACCCGCTGTTGCTGACAGGGCTGGCTCTCCTGCTTGCTACCGTTTCCGACAACAAGGCCTACTCCTCTTCCCCGGGGCAGCGTGCTGCACCTTCCGCAGACATGCTCCTGGAGAACGCAGTGAGAGATGTGTCCCTTTCCTTAAGGCTCTTCCCACAGTCGCAACCATGCTTCTCTCTCAGGCAGAGGGGATGCACGGGCAAACAGGATTTCGCTCCATGAGGGTCTATTACACGGTGCTGTGGTGACTAGCTCAGGCAAGCAACCGCAGCCTCCCACAGACCCGACTCTGATTTTCCAAAGAATGCTGTGCTATCCCAGACGTGATACCCGGGCAAAGAGGCTTTCGCTGTATGCGGGTTTCTCCCACCTTGCTGCGAATACTAGGCTAAGGCAAGCAGCAACAGAAGCCAGCAGAACCGACTCTGATTTCTCAGCAAATGCTGGTGCTTTCGCAGAGGCTTTGGGCTTGGAGCCAACAGCACTTCGTCGCTGCTTCCTCAGCAAAGCTTTGGGCGTTCGCTCTTGGGCATCAGGAAAGAAGAGTTGCGGGAGAACTGGTTTCTCGTTGGCTTTGCTTTCCCGGGCTCCATTTTCGCGTCCTGGGTTCAAATTGTCAAGGCAAAATAAGCAGACAGCCTCCAACCTGCAGCAGAGTGCGTGGCCTAGGATGGCACTCTTTGCACACTACCATCACCTGGCGTAGGCGAGGCTTGGCATTTTGCACTGGCGCTAAGGCGGACTCGGGGACAAGTTCTGGGCCTTCCCCACAGGAGAGGAGAGGTGACAGAATCTTTGCACACCAACCGTGCACTCGGATCGGGGGGCTGTTGGGGACTTTCCCCACTCCTTCCCCGGACATCCCGAGCATCCGCGAACCCTTTCACATCTTGGAGGAAGACGGCATCTGACTGCCCGTTTTTTCAGGAATGTACTTCTGTGAGTTCAGGGTAGGTGCCTGGTCACAAACTCATATCTGCACCTTGGACAGGTGACCAAGCAGCTGCTTTCCCCTTGGGCCCAGGGGCCCAGGACAGGCATGACTTCTGCCCAGACTCCTTATCAGAGTGCAGCAAGCGCCCCATGTCTAGACTTCCACTAGTGTCTCCTCAGTCATGTTTCCGTCTCTCCGCACAGAGAGCTGGTGACACTTGTCTTACCACCAACCCACTGTTTCAGACAGGGCCGGCTCTCCTGTTTGCGACCGTTTCCGACAACAAGGCCATCGACCCCTCATCCCTGGGGCAGCGTGCTGCACTTTCCCAGACATGTTCCTGGGGAGCGCAGTGACAGACGTGTCCCTTTCCTTAAGGCTCTTCCCACAGGCGCAACCGAGCATCTCTGTCAGGCAGCGGGGATGCCCGGGCCAAGATGATTTCGCTCCATGCGGGCTTATTACACCGAGCTGTGGAGACAAGCTCAGGCAAGCAGCAGCCGCATCCCGCAGACCCGACTCTGACTTCCCAAAGAATGCTGTGCTTTCCCAGACGTGATGCCCGGGCAAAGAGGCTTTCGCTGTATGCGGGTTTCTCCCAAAGTGCTGCGGACACTAGGCTAAGGCAACCAGCACGAGCAGCCAAGAGACTGCTATGATTTCGCAGAGGTTTTAAGCTTGCTGCGAACCGCACTTCGCTGCTGCTTCCTCAGCAAGACTTTGGGCGTTCGCTCTGTCGCGTCAGGGATTAAGAGCTGCGGGAGAGCTGGTGCCTCTTGGGCCTTGCTTCCCGGGCTCCATGTTTGCGTCTTGGTTTCACCGTGCCATGCCGAAATAAGCAGATCCAGTCACAACCCTGCAGTGGCATGCGTGGCCTAGGATGGCACTCTATGCACACTACTATCTCCCGGTGTAGGCCGGTGCTCTGCCGCTCAGGTGGACTCGGCGACAAGGTCAGTGCCTTCCCCACGGGAGAGGAGAGGCGACAGGATCTCTGCACACCACTCGTGCACTGGGATGGGGAGCAGTGAGGGTCTCTCCCCACTCCTTCCCCGGACATCCCGTGCATCCGCGAACGCTTTCACATCTTGGAGGAAGACGGCATCTGACTGCCCGTTCTTTCAGGGAGCTACTTCTGCGAGATCAGGGTAGGCGCCTGGTGGCAAGCGCATGTCTGCGTCTGGGATAGTTGGCCAGGAACTGCTTTCCCCTTGGGCCCAGGGGCCCAGGACAGGCATGCCTTCTGCTCAGACTCCTTCCTCTAGTGGAGGAAGCGCCCATGCCCTAGTCTTCCCTTCGTGTCTCCTTCTCACCAGGGTTCCGTCTCTCCGCACAGAGAGCGGGTGACACTAGTCTTACCACCGACCCGCTGTTGCTGACAGGGCTGGCTCTCCTGCTTGCTACCGTTTCCGACAACAAGGCCTACTCCTCTTCCCCGGGGCAGCGTGCTGCACCTTCCGCAGACATGCTCCTGGAGAACGCAGTGAGAGATGTGTCCCTTTCCTTAAGGCTCTTCCCACAGTCGCAACCATGCTTCTCTCTCAGGCAGAGGGGATGCACGGGCAAACAGGATTTCGCTCCATGAGGGTCTATTACACGGTGCTGTGGTGACTAGCTCAGGCAAGCAACCGCAGCCTCCCACAGACCCGACTCTGATTTTCCAAAGAATGCTGTGCTATCCCAGACGTGATACCCGGGCAAAGAGGCTTTCGCTGTATGCGGGTTTCTCCCACCTTGCTGCGAATACTAGGCTAAGGCAAGCAGCAACAGAAGCCAGCGGAACCGACTCTGATTTCTCAGCAAATGCTGGGCTTTCGCAGAGGCTTTGGGCTTGGAGCCAACAGCACTTCGTCGCTGCTTCCTCAGCAAAGCTTTGGGCGTTCGCTCTTGGGCATCGGGAAAGAAGAGTTGCGGGAGAACTGGTTTCTCTTTGGCTTTGCTTTCCCGGGCTCCATTTTCGCGTCCTGGGTTCAAATTGTCAAGGCAAAATAAGCAGACAGCCTCCAACCTGCAGCAGAGTGCGTGGCCTAGGATGGCACTCTTTGCACACTACCATCACCTGGCGTAGGCGAGGCTTGGCATTTTGCACTGGCGCTAAGGCGGACTCGGGGACAAGTTCTGGGCCTTCCCCACAGGAGAGGAGAGGTGACAGAATCTTTGCACACCAACCGTGCACTCGGATCGGGGGGCTGTTGGGGACTTTCCCCACTCCTTCCCCGGACATCCCGTGCATCCGCGAACCCTTTCACATCTTGGAGGAAGACGGCATCTGACTGCCCGTTTTTTCAGGAATGTACTTCTGTGAGTTCAGGGTAGGTGCCTGGTCACAAACTCATATCTGCACCTTGGACAGGTGACCAAGCAGCTGCTTTCCCCTTGGGCCCAGGGGCCCAGGACAGGCATGACTTCTGCCCAGACTCCTTATCAGAGTGCAGCAAGCGCCCCATGTCTAGACTTCCACTAGTGTCTCCTCAGTCATGTTTCCGTCTCTCCGCACAGAGAGCTGGTGACACTTGTCTTACCACCAACCCACTGTTTCAGACAGGGCCGGCTCTCCTGTTTGCGACCGTTTCCGACAACAAGGCCATCGACCCCTCATCCCTGGGGCAGCGTGCTGCACTTTCCCAGACATGTTCCTGGGGAGCGCAGTGACAGACGTGTCCCTTTCCTTAAGGCTCTTCCCACAGGCGCAACCGAGCATCTCTGTCAGGCAGCGGGGATGCCCGGGCCAAGATGATTTCGCTCCATGCGGGCTTATTACACCGAGCTGTGGAGACAAGCTCAGGCAAGCAGCAGCCGCATCCCGCAGACCCGACTCTGACTTCCCAAAGAATGCTGTGCTTTCCCAGACGTGATGCCCGGGCAAAGAGGCTTTCGCTGTATGCGGGTTTCTCCCAAAGTGCTGCGGACACTAGGCTAAGGCAACCAGCACGAGCAGCCAAGAGACTGCTATGATTTCGCAGAGGTTTTAAGCTTGCTGCGAACCGCACTTCGCTGCTGCTTCCTCAGCAAGACTTTGGGCGTTCGCTCTGTCGCGTCAGGGATTAAGAGCTGCGGGAGAGCTGGTGCCTCTTGGGCCTTGCTTCCCGGGCTCCATGTTTGCGTCTTGGTTTCACCGTGCCATGCCGAAATAAGCAGATCCAGTCACAACCCTGCAGTGGCATGCGTGGCCTAGGATGGCACTCTATGCACACTACTATCTCCCGGTGTAGGCCGGTGCTCTGCCGCTCAGGTGGACTCGGCGACAAGGTCAGTGCCTTCCCCACGGGAGAGGAGAGGCGACAGGATCTCTGCACACCACTCGTGCACTGGGATGGGGAGCAGTGAGGGTCTCTCCCCACTCCTTCCCCGGACATCCCGTGCATCCGCGAACGCTTTCACATCTTGGAGGAAGACGGCATCTGACTGCCCGTTCTTTCAGGGAGCTACTTCTGCGAGATCAGGGTAGGCGCCTGGTGGCAAGCGCATGTCTGCGTCTGGGATAGTTGGCCAGGAACTGCTTTCCCCTTGGGCCCAGGGGCCCAGGACAGGCATGCCTTCTGCTCAGACCCCTTCCTCTAGTGGAGGAAGCGCCCATGCCCTAGTCTTCCCTTCGTGTCTCCTTCTCACCAGGGTTCCGTCTCTCCGCACAGAGAGCGGGTGACACTAGTCTTACCACCGACCCGCTGTTGCTGACAGGGCTGGCTCTCCTGCTTGCTACCGTTTCCGACAACAAGGCCTACTCCTCTTCCCCGGGGCAGCGTGCTGCACCTTCCGCAGACATGCTCCTGGAGAACGCAGTGAGAGATGTGTCCCTTTCCTTAAGGCTCTTCCCACAGTCGCAACCATGCTTCTCTCTCAGGCAGAGGGGATGCACGGGCAAACAGGATTTCGCTCCATGAGGGTCTATTACACGGTGCTGTGGTGACTAGCTCAGGCAAGCAACCGCAGCCTCCCACAGACCCGACTCTGATTTTCCAAAGAATGCTGTGCTATCCCAGACGTGATACCCGGGCAAAGAGGCTTTCGCTGTATGCGGGTTTCTCCCACCTTGCTGCGAATACTAGGCTAAGGCAAGCAGCAACAGAAGCCAGCGGAACCGACTCTGATTTCTCAGCAAATGCTGGGCTTTCGCAGAGGCTTTGGGCTTGGAGCCAACAGCACTTCGTCGCTGCTTCCTCAGCAAAGCTTTGGGCGTTCGCTCTTGGGCATCAGGAAAGAAGAGTTGCGGGAGAACTGGTTTCTCTTTGGCTTTGCTTTCCCGGGCTCCATTTTCGCGTCCTGGGTTCAAATTGTCAAGGCAAAATAAGCAGACAGCCTCCAACCTGCAGCAGAGTGCGTGGCCTAGGATGGCACTCTTTGCACACTACCATCACCTGGCGTAGGCGAGGCTTGGCATTTTGCACTGGCGCTAAGGCGGACTCGGGGACAAGTTCTGGGCCTTCCCCACAGGAGAGGAGAGGTGACAGAATCTTTGCACACCAACCGTGCACTCGGATCGGGGGGCTGTTGGGGACTTTCCCCACTCCTTCCCCGGACATCCCGTGCATCCGCGAACCCTTTCACATCTTGGAGGAAGACGGCATCTGACTGCCCGTTTTTTCAGGAATGTACTTCTGTGAGTTCAGGGTAGGTGCCTGGTCACAAACTCATATCTGCACCTTGGACAGGTGACCAAGCAGCTGCTTTCCCCTTGGGCCCAGGGGCCCAGGACAGGCATGACTTCTGCCCAGACTCCTTATCAGAGTGCAGCAAGCGCCCCATGTCTAGACTTCCACTAGTGTCTCCTCAGTCATGTTTCCGTCTCTCCGCACAGAGAGCTGGTGACACTTGTCTTACCACCAACCCACTGTTTCAGACAGGGCCGGCTCTCCTGTTTGCGACCGTTTCCGACAACAAGGCCATCGACCCCTCATCCCTGGGGCAGCGTGCTGCACTTTCCCAGACATGTTCCTGGGGAGCGCAGTGACAGACGTGTCCCTTTCCTTAAGGCTCTTCCCACAGGCGCAACCGAGCATCTCTCTCAGGCAGCGGGGATGCCCGGGCCAAGATGATTTCGCTCCATGCGGGCTTATTACACCGAGCTGTGGAGACAAGCTCAGGCAAGCAGCAGCCGCATCCCGCAGACCCGACTCTGACTTCCCAAAGAATGCTGTGCTTTCCCAGACGTGATGCCCGGGCAAAGAGGCTTTCGCTGTATGCGGGTTTCTCCCAAAGTGCTGCGGACACTAGGCTAAGGCAACCAGCACGAGCAGCCAAGAGACTGCTATGATTTCGCAGAGGTTTTAAGCTTGCTGCGAACCGCACTTCGCTGCTGCTTCCTCAGCAAGACTTTGGGCGTTCGCTCTGTCGCGTCAGGGATTAAGAGCTGCGGGAGAGCTGGTGCCTCTTGGGCCTTGCTTCCCGGGCTCCATGTTTGCGTCTTGGTTTCACCGTGCCATGCCGAAATAAGCAGATCCAGTCACAACCCTGCAGTGGCATGCGTGGCCTAGGATGGCACTCTATGCACACTACTATCTCCCGGTGTAGGCCGGTGCTCTGCCGCTCAGGTGGACTCGGCGACAAGGTCAGTGCCTTCCCCACGGGAGAGGAGAGGCGACAGGATCTCTGCACACCACTCGTGCACTGGGATGGGGAGCAGTGAGGGTCTCTCCCCACTCCTTCCCCGGACATCCCGTGCATCCGCGAACGCTTTCACATCTTGGAGGAAGACGGCATCTGACTGCCCGTTCTTTCAGGGAGCTACTTCTGCGAGATCAGGGTAGGCGCCTGGTGGCAAGCGCATGTCTGCGTCTGGGATAGTTGGCCAGGAACTGCTTTCCCCTTGGGCCCAGGGGCCCAGGACAGGCATGCCTTCTGCTCAGACCCCTTCCTCTAGTGGAGGAAGCGCCCATGCCCTAGTCTTCCCTTCGTGTCTCCTTCTCACCAGGGTTCCGTCTCTCCGCACAGAGAGCGGGTGACACTAGTCTTACCACCGACCCGCTGTTGCTGACAGGGCTGGCTCTCCTGCTTGCTACCGTTTCCGACAACAAGGCCTACTCCTCTTCCCCGGGGCAGCGTGCTGCACCTTCCGCAGACATGCTCCTGGAGAACGCAGTGAGAGATGTGTCCCTTTCCTTAAGGCTCTTCCCACAGTCGCAACCATGCTTCTCTCTCAGGCAGAGGGGATGCACGGGCAAACAGGATTTCGCTCCATGAGGGTCTATTACACGGTGCTGTGGTGACTAGCTCAGGCAAGCAACCGCAGCCTCCCACAGACCCGACTCTGATTTTCCAAAGAATGCTGTGCTATCCCAGACGTGATACCCGGGCAAAGAGGCTTTCGCTGTATGCGGGTTTCTCCCACCTTGCTGCGAATACTAGGCTAAGGCAAGCAGCAACAGAAGCCAGCGGAACCGACTCTGATTTCTCAGCAAATGCTGGGCTTTCGCAGAGGCTTTGGGCTTGGAGCCAACAGCACTTCGTCGCTGCTTCCTCAGCAAAGCTTTGGGCGTTCGCTCTTGGGCATCAGGAAAGAAGAGTTGCGGGAGAACTGGTTTCTCTTTGGCTTTGCTTTCCCGGGCTCCATTTTCGCGTCCTGGGTTCAAATTGTCAAGGCAAAATAAGCAGACAGCCTCCAACCTGCAGCAGAGTGCGTGGCCTAGGATGGCACTCTTTGCACACTACCATCACCTGGCGTAGGCGAGGCTTGGCATTTTGCACTGGCGCTAAGGCGGACTCGGGGACAAGTTCTGGGCCTTCCCCACAGGAGAGGAGAGGTGACAGAATCTTTGCACACCAACCGTGCACTCGGATCGGGGGGCTGTTGGGGACTTTCCCCACTCCTTCCCCGGACATCCCGTGCATCCGCGAACCCTTTCACATCTTGGAGGAAGACGGCATCTGACTGCCCGTTTTTTCAGGAATGTACTTCTGTGAGTTCAGGGTAGGTGCCTGGTCACAAACTCATATCTGCACCTTGGACAGGTGACCAAGCAGCTGCTTTCCCCTTGGGCCCAGGGGCCCAGGACAGGCATGACTTCTGCCCAGACTCCTTATCAGAGTGCAGCAAGCGCCCCATGTCTAGACTTCCACTAGTGTCTCCTCAGTCATGTTTCCGTCTCTCCGCACAGAGAGCTGGTGACACTTGTCTTACCACCAACCCACTGTTTCAGACAGGGCCGGCTCTCCTGTTTGCGACCGTTTCCGACAACAAGGCCATCGACCCCTCATCCCTGGGGCAGCGTGCTGCACTTTCCCAGACATGTTCCTGGGGAGCGCAGTGACAGACGTGTCCCTTTCCTTAAGGCTCTTCCCACAGGCGCAACCGAGCATCTCTGTCAGGCAGCGGGGATGCCCGGGCCAAGATGATTTCGCTCCATGCGGGCTTATTACACCGAGCTGTGGAGACAAGCTCAGGCAAGCAGCAGCCGCATCCCGCAGACCCGACTCTGACTTCCCAAAGAATGCTGTGCTTTCCCAGACGTGATGCCCGGGCAAAGAGGCTTTCGCTGTATGCGGGTTTCTCCCAAAGTGCTGCGGACACTAGGCTAAGGCAACCAGCACGAGCAGCCAAGAGACTGCTATGATTTCGCAGAGGTTTTAAGCTTGCTGCGAACCGCACTTCGCTGCTGCTTCCTCAGCAAGACTTTGGGCGTTCGCTCTGTCGCGTCAGGGATTAAGAGCTGCGGGAGAGCTGGTGCCTCTTGGGCCTTGCTTCCCGGGCTCCATGTTTGCGTCTTGGTTTCACCGTGCCATGCCGAAATAAGCAGATCCAGTCACAACCCTGCAGTGGCATGCGTGGCCTAGGATGGCACTCTATGCACACTACTATCTCCCGGTGTAGGCCGGTGCTCTGCCGCTCAGGTGGACTCGGCGACAAGGTCAGTGCCTTCCCCACGGGAGAGGAGAGGCGACAGGATCTCTGCACACCACTCGTGCACTGGGATGGGGAGCAGTGAGGGTCTCTCCCCACTCCTTCCCCGGACATCCCGTGCATCCGCGAACGCTTTCACATCTTGGAGGAAGACGGCATCTGACTGCCCGTTCTTTCAGGGAGCTACTTCTGCGAGATCAGGGTAGGCGCCTGGTGGCAAGCGCATGTCTGCGTCTGGGATAGTTGGCCAGGAACTGCTTTCCCCTTGGGCCCAGGGGCCCAGGACAGGCATGCCTTCTGCTCAGACTCCTTCCTCTAGTGGAGGAAGCGCCCATGCCCTAGTCTTCCCTTCGTGTCTCCTTCTCACCAGGGTTCCGTCTCTCCGCACAGAGAGCGGGTGACACTAGTCTTACCACCGACCCGCTGTTGCTGACAGGGCTGGCTCTCCTGCTTGCTACCGTTTCCGACAACAAGGCCTACTCCTCTTCCCCGGGGCAGCGTGCTGCACCTTCCGCAGACATGCTCCTGGAGAACGCAGTGAGAGATGTGTCCCTTTCCTTAAGGCTCTTCCCACAGTCGCAACCATGCTTCTCTCTCAGGCAGAGGGGATGCACGGGCAAACAGGATTTCGCTCCATGAGGGTCTATTACACGGTGCTGTGGTGACTAGCTCAGGCAAGCAACCGCAGCCTCCCACAGACCCGACTCTGATTTTCCAAAGAATGCTGTGCTATCCCAGACGTGATACCCGGGCAAAGAGGCTTTCGCTGTATGCGGGTTTCTCCCACCTTGCTGCGAATACTAGGCTAAGGCAAGCAGCAACAGAAGCCAGCGGAACCGACTCTGATTTCTCAGCAAATGCTGGGCTTTCGCAGAGGCTTTGGGCTTGGAGCCAACAGCACTTCGTCGCTGCTTCCTCAGCAAAGCTTTGGGCGTTCGCTCTTGGGCATCAGGAAAGAAGAGTTGCGGGAGAACTGGTTTCTCTTTGGCTTTGCTTTCCCGGGCTCCATTTTCGCGTCCTGGGTTCAAATTGTCAAGGCAAAATAAGCAGACAGCCTCCAACCTGCAGCAGAGTGCGTGGCCTAGGATGGCACTCTTTGCACACTACCATCACCTGGCGTAGGCGAGGCTTGGCATTTTGCACTGGCGCTAAGGCGGACTCGGGGACAAGTTCTGGGCCTTCCCCACAGGAGAGGAGAGGTGACAGAATCTTTGCACACCAACCGTGCACTCGGATCGGGGGGCTGTTGGGGACTTTCCCCACTCCTTCCCCGGACATCCCGTGCATCCGCGAACCCTTTCACATCTTGGAGGAAGACGGCATCTGACTGCCCGTTTTTTCAGGAATGTACTTCTGTGAGTTCAGGGTAGGTGCCTGGTCACAAACTCATATCTGCACCTTGGACAGGTGACCAAGCAGCTGCTTTCCCCTTGGGCCCAGGGGCCCAGGACAGGCATGACTTCTGCCCAGACTCCTTATCAGAGTGCAGCAAGCGCCCCATGTCTAGACTTCCACTAGTGTCTCCTCAGTCATGTTTCCGTCTCTCCGCACAGAGAGCTGGTGACACTTGTCTTACCACCAACCCACTGTTTCAGACAGGGCCGGCTCTCCTGTTTGCGACCGTTTCCGACAACAAGGCCATCGACCCCTCATCCCTGGGGCAGCGTGCTGCACTTTCCCAGACATGTTCCTGGGGAGCGCAGTGACAGACGTGTCCCTTTCCTTAAGGCTCTTCCCACAGGCGCAACCGAGCATCTCTGTCAGGCAGCGGGGATGCCCGGGCCAAGATGATTTCGCTCCATGCGGGCTTATTACACCGAGCTGTGGAGACAAGCTCAGGCAAGCAGCAGCCGCATCCCGCAGACCCGACTCTGACTTCCCAAAGAATGCTGTGCTTTCCCAGACGTGATGCCCGGGCAAAGAGGCTTTCGCTGTATGCGGGTTTCTCCCAAAGTGCTGCGGACACTAGGCTAAGGCAACCAGCACGAGCAGCCAAGAGACTGCTATGATTTCGCAGAGGTTTTAAGCTTGCTGCGAACCGCACTTCGCTGCTGCTTCCTCAGCAAGACTTTGGGCGTTCGCTCTGTCGCGTCAGGGATTAAGAGCTGCGGGAGAGCTGGTGCCTCTTGGGCCTTGCTTCCCGGGCTCCATGTTTGCGTCTTGGTTTCACCGTGCCATGCCGAAATAAGCAGATCCAGTCACAACCCTGCAGTGGCATGCGTGGCCTAGGATGGCACTCTATGCACACTACTATCTCCCGGTGTAGGCCGGTGCTCTGCCGCTCAGGTGGACTCGGCGACAAGGTCAGTGCCTTCCCCACGGGAGAGGAGAGGCGACAGGATCTCTGCACACCACTCGTGCACTGGGATGGGGAGCAGTGAGGGTCTCTCCCCACTCCTTCCCCGGACATCCCGTGCATCCGCGAACGCTTTCACATCTTGGAGGAAGACGGCATCTGACTGCCCGTTCTTTCAGGGAGCTACTTCTGCGAGATCAGGGTAGGCGCCTGGTGGCAAGCGCATGTCTGCGTCTGGGATAGTTGGCCAGGAACTGCTTTATCCTTGGGCCCAGGGGCCCAGGACAGGCATGCCTTCTGCTCAGACCCCTTCCTCTAGTGGAGGAAGCGCCCATGCCCTAGTCTTCCCTTCGTGTCTCCTTCTCACCAGGGTTCCGTCTCTCCGCACAGAGAGCGGGTGACACTAGTCTTACCACCGACCCGCTGTTGCTGACAGGGCTGGCTCTCCTGCTTGCTACCGTTTCCGACAACAAGGCCTACTCCTCTTCCCCGGGGCAGCGTGCTGCACCTTCCGCAGACATGCTCCTGGAGAACGCAGTGAGAGATGTGTCCCTTTCCTTAAGGCTCTTCCCACAGTCGCAACCATGCTTCTCTCTCAGGCAGAGGGGATGCACGGGCAAACAGGATTTCGCTCCATGAGGGTCTATTACACGGTGCTGTGGTGACTAGCTCAGGCAAGCAACCGCAGCCTCCCACAGACCCGACTCTGATTTTCCAAAGAATGCTGTGCTATCCCAGACGTGATACCCGGGCAAAGAGGCTTTCGCTGTATGCGGGTTTCTCCCACCTTGCTGCGAATACTAGGCTAAGGCAAGCAGCAACAGAAGCCAGCGGAACCGACTCTGATTTCTCAGCAAATGCTGGGCTTTCGCAGAGGCTTTGGGCTTGGAGCCAACAGCACTTCGTCGCTGCTTCCTCAGCAAAGCTTTGGGGGTTCGCTCTTGGGCATCAGGAAAGAAGAGTTGCGGGAGAACTGGTTTCTCTTTGGCTTTGCTTTCCCGGGCTCCATTTTCGCGTCCTGGGTTCAAATTGTCAAGGCAAAATAAGCAGACAGCCTCCAACCTGCAGCAGAGTGCGTGGCCTAGGATGGCACTCTTTGCACACTACCATCACCTGGCGTAGGCGAGGCTTGGCATTTTGCACTGGCGCTAAGGCGGACTCGGGGACAAGTTCTGGGCCTTCCCCACAGGAGAGGAGAGGTGACAGAATCTTTGCACACCAACCGTGCACTCGGATCGGGGGGCTGTTGGGGACTTTCCCCACTCCTTCCCCGGACATCCCGTGCATCCGCGAACCCTTTCACATCTTGGAGGAAGACGGCATCTGACTGCCCGTTTTTTCAGGAATGTACTTCTGTGAGTTCAGGGTAGGTGCCTGGTCACAAACTCATATCTGCACCTTGGACAGGTGACCAAGCAGCTGCTTTCCCCTTGGGCCCAGGGGCCCAGGACAGGCATGACTTCTGCCCAGACTCCTTATCAGAGTGCAGCAAGTGCCCCATGTCTAGACTTCCACTAGTGTCTCCTCAGTCATGTTTCCGTCTCTCCGCACAGAGAGCTGGTGACACTTGTCTTACCACCAACCCACTGTTTCAGACAGGGCCGGCTCTCCTGTTTGCGACCGTTTCCGACAACAAGGCCATCGACCCCTCATCCCTGGGGCAGCGTGCTGCACTTTCCCAGACATGTTCCTGGGGAGCGCAGTGACAGACGTGTCCCTTTCCTTAAGGCTCTTCCCACAGGCGCAACCGAGCATCTCTGTCAGGCAGCGGGGATGCCCGGGCCAAGATGATTTCGCTCCATGCGGGCTTATTACACCGAGCTGTGGAGACAAGCTCAGGCAAGCAGCAGCCGCATCCCGCAGACCCGACTCTGACTTCCCAAAGAATGCTGTGCTTTCCCAGACGTGATGCCCGGGCAAAGAGGCTTTCGCTGTATGCGGGTTTCTCCCAAAGTGCTGCGGACACTAGGCTAAGGCAACCAGCACGAGCAGCCAAGAGACTGCTATGATTTCGCAGAGGTTTTAAGCTTGCTGCGAACCGCACTTCGCTGCTGCTTCCTCAGCAAGACTTTGGGCGTTCGCTCTGTCGCGTCAGGGATTAAGAGCTGCGGGAGAGCTGGTGCCTCTTGGGCCTTGCTTCCCGGGCTCCATGTTTGCGTCTTGGTTTCACCGTGCCATGCCGAAATAAGCAGATCCAGTCACAACCCTGCAGTGGCATGCGTGGCCTAGGATGGCACTCTATGCACACTACTATCTCCCGGTGTAGGCCGGTGCTCTGCCGCTCAGGTGGACTCGGCGACAAGGTCAGTGCCTTCCCCACGGGAGAGGAGAGGCGACAGGATCTCTGCACACCACTCGTGCACTGGGATGGGGAGCAGTGAGGGTCTCTCCCCACTCCTTCCCCGGACATCCCGTGCATCCGCGAACGCTTTCACATCTTGGAGGAAGACGGCATCTGACTGCCCGTTCTTTCAGGGAGCTACTTCTGCGAGATCAGGGTAGGCGCCTGGTGGCAAGCGCATGTCTGCGTCTGGGATAGTTGGCCAGGAACTGCTTTATCCTTGGGCCCAGGGGCCCAGGACAGGCATGCCTTCTGCTCAGACCCCTTCCTCTAGTGGAGGAAGCGCCCATGCCCTAGTCTTCCCTTCGTGTCTCCTTCTCACCAGGGTTCCGTCTCTCCGCACAGAGAGCGGGTGACACTAGTCTTACCACCGACCCGCTGTTGCTGACAGGGCTGGCTCTCCTGCTTGCTACCGTTTCCGACAACAAGGCCTACTCCTCTTCCCCGGGGCAGCGTGCTGCACCTTCCGCAGACATGCTCCTGGAGAACGCAGTGAGAGATGTGTCCCTTTCCTTAAGGCTCTTCCCACAGTCGCAACCATGCTTCTCTCTCAGGCAGAGGGGATGCACGGGCAAACAGGATTTCGCTCCATGAGGGTCTATTACACGGTGCTGTGGTGACTAGCTCAGGCAAGCAACCGCAGCCTCCCACAGACCCGACTCTGATTTTCCAAAGAATGCTGTGCTATCCCAGACGTGATACCCGGGCAAAGAGGCTTTCGCTGTATGCGGGTTTCTCCCACCTTGCTGCGAATACTAGGCTAAGGCAAGCAGCAACAGAAGCCAGCGGAACCGACTCTGATTTCTCAGCAAATGCTGGGCTTTCGCAGAGGCTTTGGGCTTGGAGCCAACAGCACTTCGTCGCTGCTTCCTCAGCAAAGCTTTGGGGGTTCGCTCTTGGGCATCAGGAAAGAAGAGTTGCGGGAGAACTGGTTTCTCTTTGGCTTTGCTTTCCCGGGCTCCATTTTCGCGTCCTGGGTTCAAATTGTCAAGGCAAAATAAGCAGACAGCCTCCAACCTGCAGCAGAGTGCGTGGCCTAGGATGGCACTCTTTGCACACTACCATCACCTGGCGTAGGCGAGGCTTGGCATTTTGCACTGGCGCTAAGGCGGACTCGGGGACAAGTTCTGGGCCTTCCCCACAGGAGAGGAGAGGTGACAGAATCTTTGCACACCAACCGTGCACTCGGATCGGGGGGCTGTTGGGGACTTTCCCCACTCCTTCCCCGGACATCCCGTGCATCCGCGAACCCTTTCACATCTTGGAGGAAGACGGCATCTGACTGCCCGTTTTTTCAGGAATGTACTTCTGTGAGTTCAGGGTAGGTGCCTGGTCACAAACTCATATCTGCACCTTGGACAGGTGACCAAGCAGCTGCTTTCCCCTTGGGCCCAGGGGCCCAGGACAGGCATGACTTCTGCCCAGACTCCTTATCAGAGTGCAGCAAGCGCCCCATGTCTAGACTTCCACTAGTGTCTCCTCAGTCATGTTTCCGTCTCTCCGCACAGAGAGCTGGTGACACTTGTCTTACCACCAACCCACTGTTTCAGACAGGGCCGGCTCTCCTGTTTGCGACCGTTTCCGACAACAAGGCCATCGACCCCTCATCCCTGGGGCAGCGTGCTGCACTTTAGCAGACATGTTCCTGGGGAGCGCAGTGACAGACGTGTCCCTTTCCTTAAGGCTCTTCCCACAGGCGCAACCGAGCATCTCTGTCAGGCAGCGGGGATGCCCGGGCCAAGATGATTTCGCTCCATGCGGGCTTATTACACCGAGCTGTGGAGACAAGCTCAGGCAAGCAGCAGCCGCATCCCGCAGACCCGACTCTGACTTCCCAAAGAATGCTGTGCTTTCCCAGACGTGATGCCCGGGCAAAGAGGCTTTCGCTGTATGCGGGTTTCTCCCAAAGTGCTGCGGACACTAGGCTAAGGCAACCAGCACGAGCAGCCAAGAGACTGCTATGATTTCGCAGAGGTTTTAAGCTTGCTGCGAACCGCACTTCGCTGCTGCTTCCTCAGCAAGACTTTGGGCGTTCGCTCTGTCGCGTCAGGGATTAAGAGCTGCGGGAGAGCTGGTGCCTCTTGGGCCTTGCTTCCCGGGCTCCATGTTTGCGTCTTGGTTTCACCGTGCCATGCCGAAATAAGCAGATCCAGTCACAACCCTGCAGTGGCATGCGTGGCCTAGGATGGCACTCTATGCACACTACTATCTCCCGGTGTAGGCCGGTGCTCTGCCGCTCAGGTGGACTCGGCGACAAGGTCAGTGCCTTCCCCACGGGAGAGGAGAGGCGACAGGATCTCTGCACACCACTCGTGCACTGGGATGGGGAGCAGTGAGGGTCTCTCCCCACTCCTTCCCCGGACATCCCGTGCATCCGCGAACGCTTTCACATCTTGGAGGAAGACGGCATCTGACTGCCCGTTCTTTCAGGGAGCTACTTCTGCGAGATCAGGGTAGGCGCCTGGTGGCAAGCGCATGTCTGCGTCTGGGATAGTTGGCCAGGAACTGCTTTCCCCTTGGGCCCAGGGGCCCAGGACAGGCATGCCTTCTGCTCAGACTCCTTCCTCTAGTGGAGGAAGCGCCCATGCCCTAGTCTTCCCTTCGTGTCTCCTTCTCACCAGGGTTCCGTCTCTCCGCACAGAGAGCGGGTGACACTAGTCTTACCACCGACCCGCTGTTGCTGACAGGGCTGGCTCTCCTGCTTGCTACCGTTTCCGACAAAAAGGCCTACTCCTCTTCCCCGGGGCAGCGTGCTGCACCTTCCGCAGACATGCTCCTGGAGAACGCAGTGAGAGATGTGTCCCTTTCCTTAAGGCTCTTCCCACAGTCGCAACCATGCTTCTCTCTCAGGCAGAGGGGATGCACGGGCAAACAGGATTTCGCTCCATGAGGGTCTATTACACGGTGCTGTGGTGACTAGCTCAGGCAAGCAACCGCAGCCTCCCACAGACCCGACTCTGATTTTCCAAAGAATGCTGTGCTATCCCAGACGTGATACCCGGGCAAAGAGGCTTTCGCTGTATGCGGGTTTCTCCCACCTTGCTGCGAATACTAGGCTAAGGCAAGCAGCAACAGAAGCCAGCGGAACCGACTCTGATTTCTCAGCAAATGCTGGGCTTTCGCAGAGGCTTTGGGCTTGGAGCCAACAGCACTTCGTCGCTGCTTCCTCAGCAAAGCTTTGGGCGTTCGCTCTTGGGCATCAGGAAAGAAGAGTTGCGGGAGAACTGGTTTCTCTTTGGCTTTGCTTTCCCGGGCTCCATTTTCGCGTCCTGGGTTCAAATTGTCAAGGCAAAATAAGCAGACAGCCTCCAACCTGCAGCAGAGTGCGTGGCCTAGGATGGCACTCTTTGCACACTACCATCACCTGGCGTAGGCGAGGCTTGGCATTTTGCACTGGCGCTAAGGCGGACTCTGGGACAAGTTCTGGGCCTTCCCCACAGGAGAGGAGAGGTGACAGAATCTTTGCACACCAACCGTGCACTCGGATCGGGGGGCTGTTGGGGACTTTCCCCACTCCTTCCCCGGACATCCCGTGCATCCGCGAACCCTTTCACATCTTGGAGGAAGACGGCATCTGACTGCCCGTTTTTTCAGGAATGTACTTCTGTGAGTTCAGGGTAGGTGCCTGGTCACAAACTCATATCTGCACCTTGGACAGGTGACCAAGCAGCTGCTTTCCCCTTGGGCCCAGGGGCCCAGGACAGGCATGACTTCTGCCCAGACTCCTTATCAGAGTGCAGCAAGCGCCCCATGTCTAGACTTCCACTAGTGTCTCCTCAGTCATGTTTCCGTCTCTCCGCACAGAGAGCTGGTGACACTTGTCTTACCACCAACCCACTGTTTCAGACAGGGCCGGCTCTCCTGTTTGCGACCGTTTCCGACAACAAGGCCATCGACCCCTCATCCCTGGGGCAGCGTGCTGCACTTTCCCAGACATGTTCCTGGGGAGCGCAGTGACAGACGTGTCCCTTTCCTTAAGGCTCTTCCCACAGGCGCAACCGAGCATCTCTGTCAGGCAGCGGGGATGCCCGGGCCAAGATGATTTCGCTCCATGCGGGCTTATTACACCGAGCTGTGGAGACAAGCTCAGGCAAGCAGCAGCCGCATCCCGCAGACCCGACTCTGACTTCCCAAAGAATGCTGTGCTTTCCCAGACGTGATGCCCGGGCAAAGAGGCTTTCGCTGTATGCGGGTTTCTCCCAAAGTGCTGCGGACACTAGGCTAAGGCAACCAGCACGAGCAGCCAAGAGACTGCTATGATTTCGCAGAGGTTTTAAGCTTGCTGCGAACCGCACTTCGCTGCTGCTTCCTCAGCAAGACTTTGGGCGTTCGCTCTGTCGCGTCAGGGATTAAGAGCTGCGGGAGAGCTGGTGCCTCTTGGGCCTTGCTTCCCGGGCTCCATGTTTGCGTCTTGGTTTCACCGTGCCATGCCGAAATAAGCAGATCCAGTCACAACCCTGCAGTGGCATGCGTGGCCTAGGATGGCACTCTATGCACACTACTATCTCCCGGTGTAGGCCGGTGCTCTGCCGCTCAGGTGGACTCGGCGACAAGGTCAGTGCCTTCCCCACGGGAGAGGAGAGGCGACAGGATCTCTGCACACCACTCGTGCACTGGGATGGGGAGCAGTGAGGGTCTCTCCCCACTCCTTCCCCGGACATCCCGTGCATCCGCGAACGCTTTCACATCTTGGAGGAAGACGGCATCTGACTGCCCGTTCTTTCAGGGAGCTACTTCTGCGAGATCAGGGTAGGCGCCTGGTGGCAAGCGCATGTCTGCGTCTGGGATAGTTGGCCAGGAACTGCTTTCCCCTTGGGCCCAGGGGCCCAGGACAGGCATGCCTTCTGCTCAGACCCCTTCCTCTAGTGGAGGAAGCGCCCATGCCCTAGTCTTCCCTTCGTGTCTCCTTCTCACCAGGGTTCCGTCTCTCCGCACAGAGAGCGGGTGACACTAGTCTTACCACCGACCCGCTGTTGCTGACAGGGCTGGCTCTCCTGCTTGCTACCGTTTCCGACAACAAGGCCTACTCCTCTTCCCCGGGGCAGCGTGCTGCACCTTCCGCAGACATGCTCCTGGAGAACGCAGTGAGAGATGTGTCCCTTTCCTTAAGGCTCTTCCCACAGTCGCAACCATGCTTCTCTCTCAGGCAGAGGGGATGCACGGGCAAACAGGATTTCGCTCCATGAGGGTCTATTACACGGTGCTGTGGTGACTAGCTCAGGCAAGCAACCGCAGCCTCCCACAGACCCGACTCTGATTTTCCAAAGAATGCTGTGCTATCCCAGACGTGATACCCGGGCAAAGAGGCTTTCGCTGTATGCGGGTTTCTCCCACCTTGCTGCGAATACTAGGCTAAGGCAAGCAGCAACAGAAGCCAGCGGAACCGACTCTGATTTCTCAGCAAATGCTGGGCTTTCGCAGAGGCTTTGGGCTTGGAGCCAACAGCACTTCGTCGCTGCTTCCTCAGCAAAGCTTTGGGCGTTCGCTCTTGGGCATCAGGAAAGAAGAGTTGCGGGAGAACTGGTTTCTCTTTGGCTTTGCTTTCCCGGGCTCCATTTTCGCGTCCTGGGTTCAAATTGTCAAGGCAAAATAAGCAGACAGCCTCCAACCTGCAGCAGAGTGCGTGGCCTAGGATGGCACTCTTTGCACACTACCATCACCTGGCGTAGGCGAGGCTTGGCATTTTGCACTGGCGCTAAGGCGGACTCGGGGACAAGTTCTGGGCCTTCCCCACAGGAGAGGAGAGGTGACAGAATCTTTGCACACCAACCGTGCACTCGGATCGGGGGGCTGTTGGGGACTTTCCCCACTCCTTCCCCGGACATCCCGTGCATCCGCGAACCCTTTCACATCTTGGAGGAAGACGGCATCTGACTGCCCGTTTTTTCAGGAATGTACTTCTGTGAGTTCAGGGTAGGTGCCTGGTCACAAACTCATATCTGCACCTTGGACAGGTGACCAAGCAGCTGCTTTCCCCTTGGGCCCAGGGGCCCAGGACAGGCATGACTTCTGCCCAGACTCCTTATCAGAGTGCAGCAAGCGCCCCATGTCTAGACTTCCACTAGTGTCTCCTCAGTCATGTTTCCGTCTCTCCGCACAGAGAGCTGGTGACACTTGTCTTACCACCAACCCACTGTTTCAGACAGGGCCGGCTCTCCTGTTTGCGACCGTTTCCGACAACAAGGCCATCGACCCCTCATCCCTGGGGCAGCGTGCTGCACTTTCCCAGACATGTTCCTGGGGAGCGCAGTGACAGACGTGTCCCTTTCCTTAAGGCTCTTCCCACAGGCGCAACCGAGCATCTCTGTCAGGCAGCGGGGATGCCCGGGCCAAGATGATTTCGCTCCATGCGGGCTTATTACACCGAGCTGTGGAGACAAGCTCAGGCAAGCAGCAGCCGCATCCCGCAGACCCGACTCTGACTTCCCAAAGAATGCTGTGCTTTCCCAGACGTGATGCCCGGGCAAAGAGGCTTTCGCTGTATGCGGGTTTCTCCCAAAGTGCTGCGGACACTAGGCTAAGGCAACCAGCACGAGCAGCCAAGAGACTGCTATGATTTCGCAGAGGTTTTAAGCTTGCTGCGAACCGCACTTCGCTGCTGCTTCCTCAGCAAGACTTTGGGCGTTCGCTCTGTCGCGTCAGGGATTAAGAGCTGCGGGAGAGCTGGTGCCTCTTGGGCCTTGCTTCCCGGGCTCCATGTTTGCGTCTTGGTTTCACCGTGCCATGCCGAAATAAGCAGATCCAGTCACAACCCTGCAGTGGCATGCGTGGCCTAGGATGGCACTCTATGCACACTACTATCTCCCGGTGTAGGCCGGTGCTCTGCCGCTCAGGTGGACTCGGCGACAAGGTCAGTGCCTTCCCCACGGGAGAGGAGAGGCGACAGGATCTCTGCACACCACTCGTGCACTGGGATGGGGAGCAGTGAGGGTCTCTCCCCACTCCTTCCCCGGACATCCCGTGCATCCGCGAACGCTTTCACATCTTGGAGGAAGACGGCATCTGACTGCCCGTTCTTTCAGGGAGCTACTTCTGCGAGATCAGGGTAGGCGCCTGGTGGCAAGCGCATGTCTGCGTCTGGGATAGTTGGCCAGGAACTGCTTTCCCCTTGGGCCCAGGGGCCCAGGACAGGCATGCCTTCTGCTCAGACCCCTTCCTCTAGTGGAGGAAGCGCCCATGCCCTAGTCTTCCCTTCGTGTCTCCTTCTCACCAGGGTTCCGTCTCTCCGCACAGAGAGCGGGTGACACTAGTCTTACCACCGACCCGCTGTTGCTGACAGGGCTGGCTCTCCTGCTTGCTACCGTTTCCGACAACAAGGCCTACTCCTCTTCCCCGGGGCAGCGTGCTGCACCTTCCGCAGACATGCTCCTGGAGAACGCAGTGAGAGATGTGTCCCTTTCCTTAAGGCTCTTCCCACAGTCGCAACCATGCTTCTCTCTCAGGCAGAGGGGATGCACGGGCAAACATGATTTCGCTCCATGAGGGTCTATTACACGGTGCTGTGGTGACTAGCTCAGGCAAGCAACCGCAGCCTCCCACAGACCCGACTCTGATTTTCCAAAGAATGCTGTGCTATCCCAGACGTGATACCCGGGCAAAGAGGCTTTCGCTGTATGCGGGTTTCTCCCACCTTGCTGCGAATACTAGGCTAAGGCAAGCAGCAACAGAAGCCAGCGGAACCGACTCTGATTTCTCAGCAAATGCTGGGCTTTCGCAGAGGCTTTGGGCTTGGAGCCAACAGCACTTCGTCGCTGCTTCCTCAGCAAAGCTTTGGGCGTTCGCTCTTGGGCATCAGGAAAGAAGAGTTGCGGGAGAACTGGTTTCTCTTTGGCTTTGCTTTCCCGGGCTCCATTTTCGCGTCCTGGGTTCAAATTGTCAAGGCAAAATAAGCAGACAGCCTCCAACCTGCAGCAGAGTGCGTGGCCTAGGATGGCACTCTTTGCACACTACCATCACCTGGCGTAGGCGAGGCTTGGCATTTTGCACTGGCGCTAAGGCGGACTCGGGGACAAGTTCTGGGCCTTCCCCACAGGAGAGGAGAGGTGACAGAATCTTTGCACACCAACCGTGCACTCGGATCGGGGGGCTGTTGGGGACTTTCCCCACTCCTTCCCCGGACATCCCGTGCATCCGCGAACCCTTTCACATCTTGGAGGAAGACGGCATCTGACTGCCCGTTTTTTCAGGAATGTACTTCTGTGAGTTCAGGGTAGGTGCCTGGTCACAAACTCATATCTGCACCTTGGACAGGTGACCAAGCAGCTGCTTTCCCCTTGGGCCCAGGGGCCCAGGACAGGCATGACTTCTGCCCAGACTCCTTATCAGAGTGCAGCAAGCGCCCCATGTCTAGACTTCCACTAGTGTCTCCTCAGTCATGTTTCCGTCTCTCCGCACAGAGAGCTGGTGACACTTGTCTTACCACCAACCCACTGTTTCAGACAGGGCCGGCTCTCCTGTTTGCGACCGTTTCCGACAACAAGGCCATCGACCCCTCATCCCTGGGGCAGCGTGCTGCACTTTCCCAGACATGTTCCTGGGGAGCGCAGTGACAGACGTGTCCCTTTCCTTAAGGCTCTTCCCACAGGCGCAACCGAGCATCTCTGTCAGGCAGCGGGGATGCCCGGGCCAAGATGATTTCGCTCCATGCGGGCTTATTACACCGAGCTGTGGAGACAAGCTCAGGCAAGCAGCAGCCGCATCCCGCAGACCCGACTCTGACTTCCCAAAGAATGCTGTGCTTTCCCAGACGTGATGCCCGGGCAAAGAGGCTTTCGCTGTATGCGGGTTTCTCCCAAAGTGCTGCGGACACTAGGCTAAGGCAACCAGCACGAGCAGCCAAGAGACTGCTATGATTTCGCAGAGGTTTTAAGCTTGCTGCGAACCGCACTTCGCTGCTGCTTCCTCAGCAAGACTTTGGGCGTTCGCTCTGTCGCGTCAGGGATTAAGAGCTGCGGGAGAGCTGGTGCCTCTTGGGCCTTGCTTCCCGGGCTCCATGTTTGCGTCTTGGTTTCACCGTGCCATGCCGAAATAAGCAGATCCAGTCACAACCCTGCAGTGGCATGCGTGGCCTAGGATGGCACTCTATGCACACTACTATCTCCCGGTGTAGGCCGGTGCTCTGCCGCTCAGGTGGACTCGGCGACAAGGTCAGTGCCTTCCCCACGGGAGAGGAGAGGCGACAGGATCTCTGCACACCACTCGTGCACTGGGATGGGGAGCAGTGAGGGTCTCTCCCCACTCCTTCCCCGGACATCCCGTGCATCCGCGAACGCTTTCACATCTTGGAGGAAGACGGCATCTGACTGCCCGTTCTTTCAGGGAGCTACTTCTGCGAGATCAGGGTAGGCGCCTGGTGGCAAGCGCATGTCTGCGTCTGGGATAGTTGGCCAGGAACTGCTTTCCCCTTGGGCCCAGGGGCCCAGGACAGGCATGCCTTCTGCTCAGACCCCTTCCTCTAGTGGAGGAAGCGCCCATGCCCTAGTCTTCCCTTCGTGTCTCCTTCTCACCAGGGTTCCGTCTCTCCGCACAGAGAGCGGGTGACACTAGTCTTACCACCGACCCGCTGTTGCTGACAGGGCTGGCTCTCCTGCTTGCTACCGTTTCCGACAACAAGGCCTACTCCTCTTCCCCGGGGCAGCGTGCTGCACCTTCCGCAGACATGCTCCTGGAGAACGCAGTGAGAGATGTGTCCCTTTCCTTAAGGCTCTTCCCACAGTCGCAACCATGCTTCTCTCTCAGGCAGAGGGGATGCACGGGCAAACAGGATTTCGCTCCATGAGGGTCTATTACACGGTGCTGTGGTGACTAGCTCAGGCAAGCAACCGCAGCCTCCCACAGACCCGACTCTGATTTTCCAAAGAATGCTGTGCTATCCCAGACGTGATACCCGGGCAAAGAGGCTTTCGCTGTATGCGGGTTTCTCCCACCTTGCTGCGAATACTAGGCTAAGGCAAGCAGCAACAGAAGCCAGCGGAACCGACTCTGATTTCTCAGCAAATGCTGGGCTTTCGCAGAGGCTTTGGGCTTGGAGCCAACAGCACTTCGTCGCTGCTTCCTCAGCAAAGCTTTGGGCGTTCGCTCTTGGGCATCAGGAAAGAAGAGTTGCGGGAGAACTGGTTTCTCTTTGGCTTTGCTTTCCCGGGCTCCATTTTCGCGTCCTGGGTTCAAATTGTCAAGGCAAAATAAGCAGACAGCCTCCAACCTGCAGCAGAGTGCGTGGCCTAGGATGGCACTCTTTGCACACTACCATCACCTGGCGTAGGCGAGGCTTGGCATTTTGCACTGGCGCTAAGGCGGACTCGGGGACAAGTTCTGGGCCTTCCCCACAGGAGAGGAGAGGTGACAGAATCTTTGCACACCAACCGTGCACTCGGATCGGGGGGCTGTTGGGGACTTTCCCCACTCCTTCCCCGGACATCCCGTGCATCCGCGAACCCTTTCACATCTTGGAGGAAGACGGCATCTGACTGCCCGTTTTTTCAGGAATGTACTTCTGTGAGTTCAGGGTAGGTGCCTGGTCACAAACTCATATCTGCACCTTGGACAGGTGACCAAGCAGCTGCTTTCCCCTTGGGCCCAGGGGCCCAGGACAGGCATGACTTCTGCCCAGACTCCTTATCAGAGTGCAGCAAGCGCCCCATGTCTAGACTTCCACTAGTGTCTCCTCAGTCATGTTTCCGTCTCTCCGCACAGAGAGCTGGTGACACTTGTCTTACCACCAACCCACTGTTTCAGACAGGGCCGGCTCTCCTGTTTGCGACCGTTTCCGACAACAAGGCCATCGACCCCTCATCCCTGGGGCAGCGTGCTGCACTTTCCCAGACATGTTCCTGGGGAGCGCAGTGACAGACGTGTCCCTTTCCTTAAGGCTCTTCCCACAGGCGCAACCGAGCATCTCTGTCAGGCAGCGGGGATGCCCGGGCCAAGATGATTTCGCTCCATGCGGGCTTATTACACCGAGCTGTGGAGACAAGCTCAGGCAAGCAGCAGCCGCATCCCGCAGACCCGACTCTGACTTCCCAAAGAATGCTGTGCTTTCCCAGACGTGATGCCCGGGCAAAGAGGCTTTCGCTGTATGCGGGTTTCTCCCAAAGTGCTGCGGACACTAGGCTAAGGCAACCAGCACGAGCAGCCAAGAGACTGCTATGATTTCGCAGAGGTTTTAAGCTTGCTGCGAACCGCACTTCGCTGCTGCTTCCTCAGCAAGACTTTGGGCGTTCGCTCTGTCGCGTCAGGGATTAAGAGCTGCGGGAGAGCTGGTGCCTCTTGGGCCTTGCTTCCCGGGCTCCATGTTTGCGTCTTGGTTTCACCGTGCCATGCCGAAATAAGCAGATCCAGTCACAACCCTGCAGTGGCATGCGTGGCCTAGGATGGCACTCTATGCACACTACTATCTCCCGGTGTAGGCCGGTGCTCTGCCGCTCAGGTGGACTCGGCGACAAGGTCAGTGCCTTCCCCACGGGAGAGGAGAGGCGACAGGATCTCTGCACACCACTCGTGCACTGGGATGGGGAGCAGTGAGGGTCTCTCCCCACTCCTTCCCCGGACATCCCGTGCATCCGCGAACGCTTTCACATCTTGGAGGAAGACGGCATCTGACTGCCCGTTCTTTCAGGGAGCTACTTCTGCGAGATCAGGGTAGGCGCCTGGTGGCAAGCGCATGTCTGCGTCTGGGATAGTTGGCCAGGAACTGCTTTCCCCTTGGGCCCAGGGGCCCAGGACAGGCATGCCTTCTGCTCAGACCCCTTCCTCTAGTGGAGGAAGCGCCCATGCCCTAGTCTTCCCTTCGTGTCTCCTTCTCACCAGGGTTCCGTCTCTCCGCACAGAGAGCGGGTGACACTAGTCTTACCACCGACCCGCTGTTGCTGACAGGGCTGGCTCTCCTGCTTGCTACCGTTTCCGACAACAAGGCCTACTCCTCTTCCCCGGGGCAGCGTGCTGCACCTTCCGCAGACATGCTCCTGGAGAACGCAGTGAGAGATGTGTCCCTTTCCTTAAGGCTCTTCCCACAGTCGCAACCATGCTTCTCTCTCAGGCAGAGGGGATGCACGGGCAAACAGGATTTCGCTCCATGAGGGTCTATTACACGGTGCTGTGGTGACTAGCTCAGGCAAGCAACCGCAGCCTCCCACAGACCCGACTCTGATTTTCCAAAGAATGCTGTGCTATCCCAGACGTGATACCCGGGCAAAGAGGCTTTCGCTGTATGCGGGTTTCTCCCACCTTGCTGCGAATACTAGGCTAAGGCAAGCAGCAACAGAAGCCAGCGGAACCGACTCTGATTTCTCAGCAAATGCTGGGCTTTCGCAGAGGCTTTGGGCTTGGAGCCAACAGCACTTCGTCGCTGCTTCCTCAGCAAAGCTTTGGGCGTTCGCTCTTGGGCATCAGGAAAGAAGAGTTGCGGGAGAACTGGTTTCTCTTTGGCTTTGCTTTCCCGGGCTCCATTTTCGCGTCCTGGGTTCAAATTGTCAAGGCAAAATAAGCAGACAGCCTCCAACCTGCAGCAGAGTGCGTGGCCTAGGATGGCACTCTTTGCACACTACCATCACCTGGCGTAGGCGAGGCTTGGCATTTTGCACTGGCGCTAAGGCGGACTCGGGGACAAGTTCTGGGCCTTCCCCACAGGAGAGGAGAGGTGACAGAATCTTTGCACACCAACCGTGCACTCGGATCGGGGGGCTGTTGGGGACTTTCCCCACTCCTTCCCCGGACATCCCGTGCATCCGCGAACCCTTTCACATCTTGGAGGAAGACGGCATCTGACTGCCCGTTTTTTCAGGAATGTACTTCTGTGAGTTCAGGGTAGGTGCCTGGTCACAAACTCATATCTGCACCTTGGACAGGTGACCAAGCAGCTGCTTTCCCCTTGGGCCCAGGGGCCCAGGACAGGCATGACTTCTGCCCAGACTCCTTATCAGAGTGCAGCAAGCGCCCCATGTCTAGACTTCCACTAGTGTCTCCTCAGTCATGTTTCCGTCTCTCCGCACAGAGAGCTGGTGACACTTGTCTTACCACCAACCCACTGTTTCAGACAGGGCCGGCTCTCCTGTTTGCGACCGTTTCCGACAACAAGGCCATCGACCCCTCATCCCTGGGGCAGCGTGCTGCACTTTCCCAGACATGTTCCTGGGGAGCGCAGTGACAGACGTGTCCCTTTCCTTAAGGCTCTTCCCACAGGCGCAACCGAGCATCTCTGTCAGGCAGCGGGGATGCCCGGGCCAAGATGATTTCGCTCCATGCGGGCTTATTACACCGAGCTGTGGAGACAAGCTCAGGCAAGCAGCAGCCGCATCCCGCAGACCCGACTCTGACTTCCCAAAGAATGCTGTGCTTTCCCAGACGTGATGCCCGGGCAAAGAGGCTTTCGCTGTATGCGGGTTTCTCCCAAAGTGCTGCGGACACTAGGCTAAGGCAACCAGCACGAGCAGCCAAGAGACTGCTATGATTTCGCAGAGGTTTTAAGCTTGCTGCGAACCGCACTTCGCTGCTGCTTCCTCAGCAAGACTTTGGGCGTTCGCTCTGTCGCGTCAGGGATTAAGAGCTGCGGGAGAGCTGGTGCCTCTTGGGCCTTGCTTCCCGGGCTCCATGTTTGCGTCTTGGTTTCACCGTGCCATGCCGAAATAAGCAGATCCAGTCACAACCCTGCAGTGGCATGCGTGGCCTAGGATGGCACTCTATGCACACTACTATCTCCCGGTGTAGGCCGGTGCTCTGCCGCTCAGGTGGACTCGGCGACAAGGTCAGTGCCTTCCCCACGGGAGAGGAGAGGCGACAGGATCTCTGCACACCACTCGTGCACTGGGATGGGGAGCAGTGAGGGTCTCTCCCCACTCCTTCCCCGGACATCCCGTGCATCCGCGAACGCTTTCACATCTTGGAGGAAGACGGCATCTGACTGCCCGTTCTTTCAGGGAGCTACTTCTGCGAGATCAGGGTAGGCGCCTGGTGGCAAGCGCATGTCTGCGTCTGGGATAGTTGGCCAGGAACTGCTTTCCCCTTGGGCCCAGGGGCCCAGGACAGGCATGCCTTCTGCTCAGACCCCTTCCTCTAGTGGAGGAAGCGCCCATGCCCTAGTCTTCCCTTCGTGTCTCCTTCTCACCAGGGTTCCGTCTCTCCGCACAGAGAGCGGGTGACACTAGTCTTACCACCGACCCGCTGTTGCTGACAGGGCTGGCTCTCCTGCTTGCTACCGTTTCCGACAACAAGGCCTACTCCTCTTCCCCGGGGCAGCGTGCTGCACCTTCCGCAGACATGCTCCTGGAGAACGCAGTGAGAGATGTGTCCCTTTCCTTAAGGCTCTTCCCACAGTCGCAACCATGCTTCTCTCTCAGGCAGAGGGGATGCACGGGCAAACAGGATTTCGCTCCATGAGGGTCTATTACACGGTGCTGTGGTGACTAGCTCAGGCAAGCAACCGCAGCCTCCCACAGACCCGACTCTGATTTTCCAAAGAATGCTGTGCTATCCCAGACGTGATACCCGGGCAAAGAGGCTTTCGCTGTATGCGGGTTTCTCCCACCTTGCTGCGAATACTAGGCTAAGGCAAGCAGCAACAGAAGCCAGCGGAACCGACTCTGATTTCTCAGCAAATGCTGGGCTTTCGCAGAGGCTTTGGGCTTGGAGCCAACAGCACTTCGTCGCTGCTTCCTCAGCAAAGCTTTGGGCGTTCGCTCTTGGGCATCAGGAAAGAAGAGTTGCGGGAGAACTGGTTTCTCTTTGGCTTTGCTTTCCCGGGCTCCATTTTCGCGTCCTGGGTTCAAATTGTCAAGGCAAAATAAGCAGACAGCCTCCAACCTGCAGCAGAGTGCGTGGCCTAGGATGGCACTCTTTGCACACTACCATCACCTGGCGTAGGCGAGGCTTGGCATTTTGCACTGGCGCTAAGGCGGACTCGGGGACAAGTTCTGGGCCTTCCCCACAGGAGAGGAGAGGTGACAGAATCTTTGCACACCAACCGTGCACTCGGATCGGGGGGCTGTTGGGGACTTTCCCCACTCCTTCCCCGGACATCCCGTGCATCCGCGAACCCTTTCACATCTTGGAGGAAGACGGCATCTGACTGCCCGTTTTTTCAGGAATGTACTTCTGTGAGTTCAGGGTAGGTGCCTGGTCACAAACTCATATCTGCACCTTGGACAGGTGACCAAGCAGCTGCTTTCCCCTTGGGCCCAGGGGCCCAGGACAGGCATGACTTCTGCCCAGACTCCTTATCAGAGTGCAGCAAGCGCCCCATGTCTAGACTTCCACTAGTGTCTCCTCAGTCATGTTTCCGTCTCTCCGCACAGAGAGCTGGTGACACTTGTCTTACCACCAACCCACTGTTTCAGACAGGGCCGGCTCTCCTGTTTGCGACCGTTTCCGACAACAAGGCCATCGACCCCTCATCCCTGGGGCAGCGTGCTGCACTTTCCCAGACATGTTCCTGGGGAGCGCAGTGACAGACGTGTCCCTTTCCTTAAGGCTCTTCCCACAGGCGCAACCGAGCATCTCTGTCAGGCAGCGGGGATGCCCGGGCCAAGATGATTTCGCTCCATGCGGGCTTATTACACCGAGCTGTGGAGACAAGCTCAGGCAAGCAGCAGCCGCATCCCGCAGACCCGACTCTGACTTCCCAAAGAATGCTGTGCTTTCCCAGACGTGATGCCCGGGCAAAGAGGCTTTCGCTGTATGCGGGTTTCTCCCAAAGTGCTGCGGACACTAGGCTAAGGCAACCAGCACGAGCAGCCAAGAGACTGCTATGATTTCGCAGAGGTTTTAAGCTTGCTGCGAACCGCACTTCGCTGCTGCTTCCTCAGCAAGACTTTGGGCGTTCGCTCTGTCGCGTCAGGGATTAAGAGCTGCGGGAGAGCTGGTGCCTCTTGGGCCTTGCTTCCCGGGCTCCATGTTTGCGTCTTGGTTTCACCGTGCCATGCCGAAATAAGCAGATCCAGTCACAACCCTGCAGTGGCATGCGTGGCCTAGGATGGCACTCTATGCACACTACTATCTCCCGGTGTAGGCCGGTGCTCTGCCGCTCAGGTGGACTCGGCGACAAGGTCAGTGCCTTCCCCACGGGAGAGGAGAGGCGACAGGATCTCTGCACACCACTCGTGCACTGGGATGGGGAGCAGTGAGGGTCTCTCCCCACTCCTTCCCCGGACATCCCGTGCATCCGCGAACGCTTTCACATCTTGGAGGAAGACGGCATCTGACTGCCCGTTCTTTCAGGGAGCTACTTCTGCGAGATCAGGGTAGGCGCCTGGTGGCAAGCGCATGTCTGCGTCTGGGATAGTTGGCCAGGAACTGCTTTCCCCTTGGGCCCAGGGGCCCAGGACAGGCATGCCTTCTGCTCAGACCCCTTCCTCTAGTGGAGGAAGCGCCCATGCCCTAGTCTTCCCTTCGTGTCTCCTTCTCACCAGGGTTCCGTCTCTCCGCACAGAGAGCGGGTGACACTAGTCTTACCACCGACCCGCTGTTGCTGACAGGGCTGGCTCTCCTGCTTGCTACCGTTTCCGACAACAAGGCCTACTCCTCTTCCCCGGGGCAGCGTGCTGCACCTTCCGCAGACATGCTCCTGGAGAACGCAGTGAGAGATGTGTCCCTTTCCTTAAGGCTCTTCCCACAGTCGCAACCATGCTTCTCTCTCAGGCAGAGGGGATGCACGGGCAAACAGGATTTCGCTCCATGAGGGTCTATTACACGGTGCTGTGGTGACTAGCTCAGGCAAGCAACCGCAGCCTCCCACAGACCCGACTCTGATTTTCCAAAGAATGCTGTGCTATCCCAGACGTGATACCCGGGCAAAGAGGCTTTCGCTGTATGCGGGTTTCTCCCACCTTGCTGCGAATACTAGGCTAAGGCAAGCAGCAACAGAAGCCAGCGGAACCGACTCTGATTTCTCAGCAAATGCTGGGCTTTCGCAGAGGCTTTGGGCTTGGAGCCAACAGCACTTCGTCGCTGCTTCCTCAGCAAAGCTTTGGGCGTTCGCTCTTGGGCATCAGGAAAGAAGAGTTGCGGGAGAACTGGTTTCTCTTTGGCTTTGCTTTCCCGGGCTCCATTTTCGCGTCCTGGGTTCAAATTGTCAAGGCAAAATAAGCAGACAGCCTCCAACCTGCAGCAGAGTGCGTGGCCTAGGATGGCACTCTTTGCACACTACCATCACCTGGCGTAGGCGAGGCTTGGCATTTTGCACTGGCGCTAAGGCGGACTCGGGGACAAGTTCTGGGCCTTCCCCACAGGAGAGGAGAGGTGACAGAATCTTTGCACACCAACCGTGCACTCGGATCGGGGGGCTGTTGGGGACTTTCCCCACTCCTTCCCCGGACATCCCGTGCATCCGCGAACCCTTTCACATCTTGGAGGAAGACGGCATCTGACTGCCCGTTTTTTCAGGAATGTACTTCTGTGAGTTCAGGGTAGGTGCCTGGTCACAAACTCATATCTGCACCTTGGACAGGTGACCAAGCAGCTGCTTTCCCCTTGGGCCCAGGGGCCCAGGACAGGCATGACTTCTGCCCAGACTCCTTATCAGAGTGCAGCAAGCGCCCCATGTCTAGACTTCCACTAGTGTCTCCTCAGTCATGTTTCCGTCTCTCCGCACAGAGAGCTGGTGACACTTGTCTTACCACCAACCCACTGTTTCAGACAGGGCCGGCTCTCCTGTTTGCGACCGTTTCCGACAACAAGGCCATCGACCCCTCATCCCTGGGGCAGCGTGCTGCACTTTCCCAGACATGTTCCTGGGGAGCGCAGTGACAGACGTGTCCCTTTCCTTAAGGCTCTTCCCACAGGCGCAACCGAGCATCTCTGTCAGGCAGCGGGGATGCCCGGGCCAAGATGATTTCGCTCCATGCGGGCTTATTACACCGAGCTGTGGAGACAAGCTCAGGCAAGCAGCAGCCGCATCCCGCAGACCCGACTCTGACTTCCCAAAGAATGCTGTGCTTTCCCAGACGTGATGCCCGGGCAAAGAGGCTTTCGCTGTATGCGGGTTTCTCCCAAAGTGCTGCGGACACTAGGCTAAGGCAACCAGCACGAGCAGCCAAGAGACTGCTATGATTTCGCAGAGGTTTTAAGCTTGCTGCGAACCGCACTTCGCTGCTGCTTCCTCAGCAAGACTTTGGGCGTTCGCTCTGTCGCGTCAGGGATTAAGAGCTGCGGGAGAGCTGGTGCCTCTTGGGCCTTGCTTCCCGGGCTCCATGTTTGCGTCTTGGTTTCACCGTGCCATGCCGAAATAAGCAGATCCAGTCACAACCCTGCAGTGGCATGCGTGGCCTAGGATGGCACTCTATGCACACTACTATCTCCCGGTGTAGGCCGGTGCTCTGCCGCTCAGGTGGACTCGGCGACAAGGTCAGTGCCTTCCCCACGGGAGAGGAGAGGCGACAGGATCTCTGCACACCACTCGTGCACTGGGATGGGGAGCAGTGAGGGTCTCTCCCCACTCCTTCCCCGGACATCCCGTGCATCCGCGAACGCTTTCACATCTTGGAGGAAGACGGCATCTGACTGCCCGTTCTTTCAGGGAGCTACTTCTGCGAGATCAGGGTAGGCGCCTGGTGGCAAGCGCATGTCTGCGTCTGGGATAGTTGGCCAGGAACTGCTTTCCCCTTGGGCCCAGGGGCCCAGGACAGGCATGCCTTCTGCTCAGACCCCTTCCTCTAGTGGAGGAAGCGCCCATGCCCTAGTCTTCCCTTCGTGTCTCCTTCTCACCAGGGTTCCGTCTCTCCGCACAGAGAGCGGGTGACACTAGTCTTACCACCGACCCGCTGTTGCTGACAGGGCTGGCTCTCCTGCTTGCTACCGTTTCCGA
Organism: Mustela lutreola; assembly: GCF_030435805.1. Taxonomy (NCBI): domain Eukaryota; kingdom Metazoa; phylum Chordata; class Mammalia; order Carnivora; family Mustelidae; genus Mustela; species Mustela lutreola. Next base: position 51,068,333 of record NC_081308.1, on the reverse strand, counting down.
CAACAAGGCCTACTCCTCTTCCCCGGGGCAGCGTGCTGCACCTTCCGCAGACATGCTCCTGGAGAACGCAGTGAGAGATGTGTCCCTTTCCTTAAGGCTCTTCCCACAGTCGCAACCATGCTTCTCTCTCAGGCAGAGGGGATGCACGGGCAAACAGGATTTCGCTCCATGAGGGTCTATTACACGGTGCTGTGGTGACTAGCTCAGGCAAGCAACCGCAGCCTCCCACAGACCCGACTCTGATTTTCCAAAGAATGCTGTGCTATCCCAGACGTGATACCCGGGCAAAGAGGCTTTCGCTGTATGCGGGTTTCTCCCACCTTGCTGCGAATACTAGGCTAAGGCAAGCAGCAACAGAAGCCAGCGGAACCGACTCTGATTTCTCAGCAAATGCTGGGCTTTCGCAGAGGCTTTGGGCTTGGAGCCAACAGCACTTCGTCGCTGCTTCCTCAGCAAAGCTTTGGGCGTTCGCTCTTGGGCATCAGGAAAGAAGAGTTGCGGGAGAACTGGTTTCTCTTTGGCTTTGCTTTCCCGGGCTCCATTTTCGCGTCCTGGGTTCAAATTGTCAAGGCAAAATAAGCAGACAGCCTCCAACCTGCAGCAGAGTGCGTGGCCTAGGATGGCACTCTTTGCACACTACCATCACCTGGCGTAGGCGAGGCTTGGCATTTTGCACTGGCGCTAAGGCGGACTCGGGGACAAGTTCTGGGCCTTCCCCACAGGAGAGGAGAGGTGACAGAATCTTTGCACACCAACCGTGCACTCGGATCGGGGGGCTGTTGGGGACTTTCCCCACTCCTTCCCCGGACATCCCGTGCATCCGCGAACCCTTTCACATCTTGGAGGAAGACGGCATCTGACTGCCCGTTTTTTCAGGAATGTACTTCTGTGAGTTCAGGGTAGGTGCCTGGTCACAAACTCATATCTGCACCTTGGACAGGTGACCAAGCAGCTGCTTTCCCCTTGGGCCCAGGGGCCCAGGACAGGCATGACTTCTGCCCAGACTCCTTATCAGAGTGCAGCAAGCGCCCCATGTCTAGACTTCCACTAGTGTCTCCTCAGTCATGTTTCCGTCTCTCCGCACAGAGAGCTGGTGACACTTGTCTTACCACCAACCCACTGTTTCAGACAGGGCCGGCTCTCCTGTTTGCGACCGTTTCCGACAACAAGGCCATCGACCCCTCATCCCTGGGGCAGCGTGCTGCACTTTCCCAGACATGTTCCTGGGGAGCGCAGTGACAGACGTGTCCCTTTCCTTAAGGCTCTTCCCACAGGCGCAACCGAGCATCTCTGTCAGGCAGCGGGGATGCCCGGGCCAAGATGATTTCGCTCCATGCGGGCTTATTACACCGAGCTGTGGAGACAAGCTCAGGCAAGCAGCAGCCGCATCCCGCAGACCCGACTCTGACTTCCCAAAGAATGCTGTGCTTTCCCAGACGTGATGCCCGGGCAAAGAGGCTTTCGCTGTATGCGGGTTTCTCCCAAAGTGCTGCGGACACTAGGCTAAGGCAACCAGCACGAGCAGCCAAGAGACTGCTATGATTTCGCAGAGGTTTTAAGCTTGCTGCGAACCGCACTTCGCTGCTGCTTCCTCAGCAAGACTTTGGGCGTTCGCTCTGTCGCGTCAGGGATTAAGAGCTGCGGGAGAGCTGGTGCCTCTTGGGCCTTGCTTCCCGGGCTCCATGTTTGCGTCTTGGTTTCACCGTGCCATGCCGAAATAAGCAGATCCAGTCACAACCCTGCAGTGGCATGCGTGGCCTAGGATGGCACTCTATGCACACTACTATCTCCCGGTGTAGGCCGGTGCTCTGCCGCTCAGGTGGACTCGGCGACAAGGTCAGTGCCTTCCCCACGGGAGAGGAGAGGCGACAGGATCTCTGCACACCACTCGTGCACTGGGATGGGGAGCAGTGAGGGTCTCTCCCCACTCCTTCCCCGGACATCCCGTGCATCCGCGAACGCTTTCACATCTTGGAGGAAGACGGCATCTGACTGCCCGTTCTTTCAGGGAGCTACTTCTGCGAGATCAGGGTAGGCGCCTGGTGGCAAGCGCATGTCTGCGTCTGGGATAGTTGGCCAGGAACTGCTTTCCCCTTGGGCCCAGGGGCCCAGGACAGGCATGCCTTCTGCTCAGACCCCTTCCTCTAGTGGAGGAAGCGCCCATGCCCTAGTCTTCCCTTCGTGTCTCCTTCTCACCAGGGTTCCGTCTCTCCGCACAGAGAGCGGGTGACACTAGTCTTACCACCGACCCGCTGTTGCTGACAGGGCTGGCTCTCCTGCTTGCTACCGTTTCCGACAACAAGGCCTACTCCTCTTCCCCGGGGCAGCGTGCTGCACCTTCCGCAGACATGCTCCTGGAGAACGCAGTGAGAGATGTGTCCCTTTCCTTAAGGCTCTTCCCACAGTCGCAACCATGCTTCTCTCTCAGGCAGAGGGGATGCACGGGCAAACAGGATTTCGCTCCATGAGGGTCTATTACACGGTGCTGTGGTGACTAGCTCAGGCAAGCAACCGCAGCCTCCCACAGACCCGACTCTGATTTTCCAAAGAATGCTGTGCTATCCCAGACGTGATACCCGGGCAAAGAGGCTTTCGCTGTATGCGGGTTTCTCCCACCTTGCTGCGAATACTAGGCTAAGGCAAGCAGCAACAGAAGCCAGCGGAACCGACTCTGATTTCTCAGCAAATGCTGGGCTTTCGCAGAGGCTTTGGGCTTGGAGCCAACAGCACTTCGTCGCTGCTTCCTCAGCAAAGCTTTGGGCGTTCGCTCTTGGGCATCAGGAAAGAAGAGTTGCGGGAGAACTGGTTTCTCTTTGGCTTTGCTTTCCCGGGCTCCATTTTCGCGTCCTGGGTTCAAATTGTCAAGGCAAAATAAGCAGACAGCCTCCAACCTGCAGCAGAGTGCGTGGCCTAGGATGGCACTCTTTGCACACTACCATCACCTGGCGTAGGCGAGGCTTGGCATTTTGCACTGGCGCTAAGGCGGACTCGGGGACAAGTTCTGGGCCTTCCCCACAGGAGAGGAGAGGTGACAGAATCTTTGCACACCAACCGTGCACTCGGATCGGGGGGCTGTTGGGGACTTTCCCCACTCCTTCCCCGGACATCCCGTGCATCCGCGAACCCTTTCACATCTTGGAGGAAGACGGCATCTGACTGCCCGTTTTTTCAGGAATGTACTTCTGTGAGTTCAGGGTAGGTGCCTGGTCACAAACTCATATCTGCACCTTGGACAGGTGACCAAGCAGCTGCTTTCCCCTTGGGCCCAGGGGCCCAGGACAGGCATGACTTCTGCCCAGGCTCCTTATCAGAGTGCAGCAAGCGCCCCATGTCTAGACTTCCACTAGTGTCTCCTCAGTCATGTTTCCGTCTCTCCGCACAGAGAGCTGGTGACACTTGTCTTACCACCAACCCACTGTTTCAGACAGGGCCGGCTCTCCTGTTTGCGACCGTTTCCGACAACAAGGCCATCGACCCCTCATCCCTGGGGCAGCGTGCTGCACTTTCCCAGACATGTTCCTGGGGAGCGCAGTGACAGACGTGTCCCTTTCCTTAAGGCTCTTCCCACAGGCGCAACCGAGCATCTCTGTCAGGCAGCGGGGATGCCCGGGCCAAGATGATTTCGCTCCATGCGGGCTTATTACACCGAGCTGTGGAGACAAGCTCAGGCAAGCAGCAGCCGCATCCCGCAGACCCGACTCTGACTTCCCAAAGAATGCTGTGCTTTCCCAGACGTGATGCCCGGGCAAAGAGGCTTTCGCTGTATGCGGGTTTCTCCCAAAGTGCTGCGGACACTAGGCTAAGGCAACCAGCACGAGCAGCCAAGAGACTGCTATGATTTCGCAGAGGTTTTAAGCTTGCTGCGAACCGCACTTCGCTGCTGCTTCCTCAGCAAGACTTTGGGCGTTCGCTCTGTCGCGTCAGGGATTAAGAGCTGCGGGAGAGCTGGTGCCTCTTGGGCCTTGCTTCCCGGGCTCCATGTTTGCGTCTTGGTTTCACCGTGCCATGCCGAAATAAGCAGATCCAGTCACAACCCTGCAGTGGCATGCGTGGCCTAGGATGGCACTCTATGCACACTACTATCTCCCGGTGTAGGCCGGTGCTCTGCCGCTCAGGTGGACTCGGCGACAAGGTCAGTGCCTTCCCCACGGGAGAGGAGAGGCGACAGGATCTCTGCACACCACTCGTGCACTGGGATGGGGAGCAGTGAGGGTCTCTCCCCACTCCTTCCCCGGACATCCCGTGCATCCGCGAACGCTTTCACATCTTGGAGGAAGACGGCATCTGACTGCCCGTTCTTTCAGGGAGCTACTTCTGCGAGATCAGGGTAGGCGCCTGGTGGCAAGCGCATGTCTGCGTCTGGGATAGTTGGCCAGGAACTGCTTTCCCCTTGGGCCCAGGGGCCCAGGACAGGCATGCCTTCTGCTCAGACTCCTTCCTCTAGTGGAGGAAGCGCCCATGCCCTAGTCTTCCCTTCGTGTCTCCTTCTCACCAGGGTTCCGTCTCTCCGCACAGAGAGCGGGTGACACTAGTCTTACCACCGACCCGCTGTTGCTGACAGGGCTGGCTCTCCTGCTTGCTACCGTTTCCGACAACAAGGCCTACTCCTCTTCCCCGGGGCAGCGTGCTGCACCTTCCGCAGACATGCTCCTGGAGAACGCAGTGAGAGATGTGTCCCTTTCCTTAAGGCTCTTCCCACAGTCGCAACCATGCTTCTCTCTCAGGCAGAGGGGATGCACGGGCAAACAGGATTTCGCTCCATGAGGGTCTATTACACGGTGCTGTGGTGACTAGCTCAGGCAAGCAACCGCAGCCTCCCACAGACCCGACTCTGATTTTCCAAAGAATGCTGTGCAATCCCAGACGTGATACCCGGGCAAAGAGGCTTTCGCTGTATGCGGGTTTCTCCCACCTTGCTGCGAATACTAGGCTAAGGCAAGCAGCAACAGAAGCCAGCGGAACCGACTCTGATTTCTCAGCAAATGCTGGGCTTTCGCAGAGGCTTTGGGCTTGGAGCCAACAGCACTTCGTCGCTGCTTCCTCAGCAAAGCTTTGGGCGTTCGCTCTTGGGCATCAGGAAAGAAGAGTTGCGGGAGAACTGGTTTCTCTTTGGCTTTGCTTTCCCGGGCTCCATTTTCGCGTCCTGGGTTCAAATTGTCAAGGCAAAATAAGCAGACAGCCTCCAACCTGCAGCAGAGTGCGTGGCCTAGGATGGCACTCTTTGCACACTACCATCACCTGGCGTAGGCGAGGCTTGGCATTTTGCACTGGCGCTAAGGCGGACTCGGGGACAAGTTCTGGGCCTTCCCCACAGGAGAGGAGAGGTGACAGAATCTTTGCACACCAACCGTGCACTCGGATCGGGGGGCTGTTGGGGACTTTCCCCACTCCTTCCCCGGACATCCCGTGCATCCGCGAACCCTTTCACATCTTGGAGGAAGACGGCATCTGACTGCCCGTTTTTTCAGGAATGTACTTCTGTGAGTTCAGGGTAGGTGCCTGGTCACAAACTCATATCTGCACCTTGGACAGGTGACCAAGCAGCTGCTTTCCCCTTGGGCCCAGGGGCCCAGGACAGGCATGACTTCTGCCCAGGCTCCTTATCAGAGTGCAGCAAGCGCCCCATGTCTAGACTTCCACTAGTGTCTCCTCAGTCATGTTTCCGTCTCTCCGCACAGAGAGCTGGTGACACTTGTCTTACCACCAACCCACTGTTTCAGACAGGGCCGGCTCTCCTGTTTGCGACCGTTTCCGACAACAAGGCCATCGACCCCTCATCCCTGGGGCAGCGTGCTGCACTTTCCCAGACATGTTCCTGGGGAGCGCAGTGACAGACGTGTCCCTTTCCTTAAGGCTCTTCCCACAGGCGCAACCGAGCATCTCTGTCAGGCAGCGGGGATGCCCGGGCCAAGATGATTTCGCTCCATGCGGGCTTATTACACCGAGCTGTGGAGACAAGCTCAGGCAAGCAGCAGCCGCATCCCGCAGACCCGACTCTGACTTCCCAAAGAATGCTGTGCTTTCCCAGACGTGATGCCCGGGCAAAGAGGCTTTCGCTGTATGCGGGTTTCTCCCAAAGTGCTGCGGACACTAGGCTAAGGCAACCAGCACGAGCAGCCAAGAGACTGCTATGATTTCGCAGAGGTTTTAAGCTTGCTGCGAACCGCACTTCGCTGCTGCTTCCTCAGCAAGACTTTGGGCGTTCGCTCTGTCGCGTCAGGGATTAAGAGCTGCGGGAGAGCTGGTGCCTCTTGGGCCTTGCTTCCCGGGCTCCATGTTTGCGTCTTGGTTTCACCGTGCCATGCCGAAATAAGCAGATCCAGTCACAACCCTGCAGTGGCATGCGTGGCCTAGGATGGCACTCTATGCACACTACTATCTCCCGGTGTAGGCCGGTGCTCTGCCGCTCAGGTGGACTCGGCGACAAGGTCAGTGCCTTCCCCACGGGAGAGGAGAGGCGACAGGATCTCTGCACACCACTCGTGCACTGGGATGGGGAGCAGTGAGGGTCTCTCCCCACTCCTTCCCCGGACATCCCGTGCATCCGCGAACGCTTTCACATCTTGGAGGAAGACGGCATCTGACTGCCCGTTCTTTCAGGGAGCTACTTCTGCGAGATCAGGGTAGGCGCCTGGTGGCAAGCGCATGTCTGCGTCTGGGATAGTTGGCCAGGAACTGCTTTCCCCTTGGGCCCAGGGGCCCAGGACAGGCATGCCTTCTGCTCAGACTCCTTCCTCCAGTGGAGGAAGCGCCCATGCCCTAGTCTTCCCTTCGTGTCTCCTTCTCACCAGGGTTCCGTCTCTCCGCACAGAGAGCGGGTGACACTAGTCTTACCACCGACCCGCTGTTGCTGACAGGGCTGGCTCTCCTGCTTGCTACCGTTTCCGACAACAAGGCCTACTCCTCTTCCCCGGGGCAGCGTGCTGCACCTTCCGCAGACATGCTCCTGGAGAACGCAGTGAGAGATGTGTCCCTTTCCTTAAGGCTCTTCCCACAGTCGCAACCATGCTTCTCTCTCAGGCAGAGGGGATGCACGGGCAAACAGGATTTCGCTCCATGAGGGTCTATTACACGGTGCTGTGGTGACTAGCTCAGGCAAGCAACCGCAGCCTCCCACAGACCCGACTCTGATTTTCCAAAGAATGCTGTGCTATCCCAGACGTGATACCCGGGCAAAGAGGCTTTCGCTGTATGCGGGTTTCTCCCACCTTGCTGCGAATACTAGGCTAAGGCAAGCAGCAACAGAAGCCAGCGGAACCGACTCTGATTTCTCAGCAAATGCTGGGCTTTCGCAGAGGCTTTGGGCTTGGAGCCAACAGCACTTCGTCGCTGCTTCCTCAGCAAAGCTTTGGGCGTTCGCTCTTGGGCATCAGGAAAGAAGAGTTGCGGGAGAACTGGTTTCTCTTTGGCTTTGCTTTCCCGGGCTCCATTTTCGCGTCCTGGGTTCAAATTGTCAAGGCAAAATAAGCAGACAGCCTCCAACCTGCAGCAGAGTGCGTGGCCTAGGATGGCACTCTTTGCACACTACCATCACCTGGCGTAGGCGAGGCTTGGCATTTTGCACTGGCGCTAAGGCGGACTCGGGGACAAGTTCTGGGCCTTCCCCACAGGAGAGGAGAGGTGACAGAATCTTTGCACACCAACCGTGCACTCGGATCGGGGGGCTGTTGGGGACTTTCCCCACTCCTTCCCCGGACATCCCGTGCATCCGCGAACCCTTTCACATCTTGGAGGAAGACGGCATCTGACTGCCCGTTTTTTCAGGAATGTACTTCTGTGAGTTCAGGGTAGGTGCCTGGTCACAAACTCATATCTGCACCTTGGACAGGTGACCAAGCAGCTGCTTTCCCCTTGGGCCCAGGGGCCCAGGACAGGCATGACTTCTGCCCAGGCTCCTTATCAGAGTGCAGCAAGCGCCCCATGTCTAGACTTCCACTAGTGTCTCCTCAGTCATGTTTCCGTCTCTCCGCACAGAGAGCTGGTGACACTTGTCTTACCACCAACCCACTGTTTCAGACAGGGCCGGCTCTCCTGTTTGCGACCGTTTCCGACAACAAGGCCATCGACCCCTCATCCCTGGGGCAGCGTGCTGCACTTTCCCAGACATGTTCCTGGGGAGCGCAGTGACAGACGTGTCCCTTTCCTTAAGGCTCTTCCCACAGGCGCAACCGAGCATCTCTGTCAGGCAGCGGGGATGCCCGGGCCAAGATGATTTCGCTCCATGCGGGCTTATTACACCGAGCTGTGGAGACAAGCTCAGGCAAGCAGCAGCCGCATCCCGCAGACCCGACTCTGACTTCCCAAAGAATGCTGTGCTTTCCCAGACGTGATGCCCGGGCAAAGAGGCTTTCGCTGTATGCGGGTTTCTCCCAAAGTGCTGCGGACACTAGGCTAAGGCAACCAGCACGAGCAGCCAAGAGACTGCTATGATTTCGCAGAGGTTTTAAGCTTGCTGCGAACCGCACTTCGCTGCTGCTTCCTCAGCAAGACTTTGGGCGTTCGCTCTGTCGCGTCAGGGATTAAGAGCTGCGGGAGAGCTGGTGCCTCTTGGGCCTTGCTTCCCGGGCTCCATGTTTGCGTCTTGGTTTCACCGTGCCATGCCGAAATAAGCAGATCCAGTCACAACCCTGCAGTGGCATGCGTGGCCTAGGATGGCACTCTATGCACACTACTATCTCCCGGTGTAGGCCGGTGCTCTGCCGCTCAGGTGGACTCGGCGACAAGGTCAGTGCCTTCCCCACGGGAGAGGAGAGGCGCCAGGATCTCTGCACACCACTCGTGCACTGGGATGGGGAGCAGTGAGGGTCTCTCCCCACTCCTTCCCCGGACATCCCGTGCATCCGCGAACGCTTTCACATCTTGGAGGAAGACGGCATCTGACTGCCCGTTCTTTCAGGGAGCTACTTCTGCGAGATCAGGGTAGGCGCCTGGTGGCAAGCGCATGTCTGCGTCTGGGATAGTTGGCCAGGAACTGCTTTCCCCTTGGGCCCAGGGGCCCAGGACAGGCATGCCTTCTGCTCAGACCCCTTCCTCCAGTGGAGGAAGCGCCCATGCCCTAGTCTTCCCTTCGTGTCTCCTTCTCACCAGGGTTCCGTCTCTCCGCACAGAGAGCGGGTGACACTAGTCTTACCACCGACCCGCTGTTGCTGACAGGGCTGGCTCTCCTGCTTGCTACCGTTTCCGACAACAAGGCCTACTCCTCTTCCCCGGGGCAGCGTGCTGCACCTTCCGCAGACATGCTCCTGGAGAACGCAGTGAGAGATGTGTCCCTTTCCTTAAGGCTCTTCCCACAGTCGCAACCATGCTTCTCTCTCAGGCAGAGGGGATGCACGGGCAAACAGGATTTCGCTCCATGAGGGTCTATTACACGGTGCTGTGGTGACTAGCTCAGGCAAGCAACCGCAGCCTCCCACAGACCCGACTCTGATTTTCCAAAGAATGCTGTGCTATCCCAGACGTGATACCCGGGCAAAGAGGCTTTCGCTGTATGCGGGTTTCTCCCACCTTGCTGCGAATACTAGGCTAAGGCAAGCAGCAACAGAAGCCAGCGGAACCGACTCTGATTTCTCAGCAAATGCTGGGCTTTCGCAGAGGCTTTGGGCTTGGAGCCAACAGCACTTCGTCGCTGCTTCCTCAGCAAAGCTTTGGGCGTTCGCTCTTGGGCATCAGGAAAGAAGAGTTGCGGGAGAACTGGTTTCTCTTTGGCTTTGCTTTCCCGGGCTCCATTTTCGCGTCCTGGGTTCAAATTGTCAAGGCAAAATAAGCAGACAGCCTCCAACCTGCAGCAGAGTGCGTGGCCTAGGATGGCACTCTTTGCACACTACCATCACCTGGCGTAGGCGAGGCTTGGCATTTTGCACTGGCGCTAAGGCGGACTCGGGGACAAGTTCTGGGCCTTCCCCACAGGAGAGGAGAGGTGACAGAATCTTTGCACACCAACCGTGCACTCGGATCGGGGGGCTGTTGGGGACTTTCCCCACTCCTTCCCCGGACATCCCGTGCATCCGCGAACCCTTTCACATCTTGGAGGAAGACGGCATCTGACTGCCCGTTTTTTCAGGAATGTACTTCTGTGAGTTCAGGGTAGGTGCCTGGTCACAAACTCATATCTGCACCTTGGACAGGTGACCAAGCAGCTGCTTTCCCCTTGGGCCCAGGGGCCCAGGACAGGCATGACTTCTGCCCAGGCTCCTTATCAGAGTGCAGCAAGCGCCCCATGTCTAGACTTCCACTAGTGTCTCCTCAGTCATGTTTCCGTCTCTCCGCACAGAGAGCTGGTGACACTTGTCTTACCACCAACCCACTGTTTCAGACAGGGCCGGCTCTCCTGTTTGCGACCGTTTCCGACAACAAGGCCATCGACCCCTCATCCCTGGGGCAGCGTGCTGCACTTTCCCAGACATGTTCCTGGGGAGCGCAGTGACAGACGTGTCCCTTTCCTTAAGGCTCTTCCCACAGGCGCAACCGAGCACCTCTGTCAGGCAGCGGGGATGCCCGGGCCAAGATGATTTCGCTCCATGCGGGCTTATTACACCGAGCTGTGGAGACAAGCTCAGGCAAGCAGCAGCCGCATCCCGCAGACCCGACTCTGACTTCCCAAAGAATGCTGTGCTTTCCCAGACGTGATGCCCGGGCAAAGAGGCTTTCGCTGTATGCGGGTTTCTCCCAAAGTGCTGCGGACACTAGGCTAAGGCAACCAGCACGAGCAGCCAAGAGACTGCTATGATTTCGCAGAGGTTTTAAGCTTGCTGCGAACCGCACTTCGCTGCTGCTTCCTCAGCAAGACTTTGGGCGTTCGCTCTGTCGCGTCAGGGATTAAGAGCTGCGGGAGAGCTGGTGCCTCTTGGGCCTTGCTTCCCGGGCTCCATGTTTGCGTCTTGGTTTCACCGTGCCATGCCGAAATAAGCAGATCCAGTCACAACCCTGCAGTGGCATGCGTGGCCTAGGATGGCACTCTATGCACACTACTATCTCCCGGTGTAGGCCGGTGCTCTGCCGCTCAGGTGGACTCGGCGACAAGGTCAGTGCCTTCCCCACGGGAGAGGAGAGGCGACAGGATCTCTGCACACCACTCGTGCACTGGGATGGGGAGCAGTGAGGGTCTCTCCCCACTCCTTCCCCGGACATCCCGTGCATCCGCGAACGCTTTCACATCTTGGAGGAAGACGGCATCTGACTGCCCGTTCTTTCAGGGAGCTACTTCTGCGAGATCAGGGTAGGCGCCTGGTGGCAAGCGCATGTCTGCGTCTGGGATAGTTGGCCAGGAACTGCTTTCCCCTTGGGCCCAGGGGCCCAGGACAGGCATGCCTTCTGCTCAGACCCCTTCCTCCAGTGGAGGAAGCGCCCATGCCCTAGTCTTCCCTTCGTGTCTCCTTCTCACCAGGGTTCCGTCTCTCCGCACAGAGAGCGGGTGACACTAGTCTTACCACCGACCCGCTGTTGCTGACAGGGCTGGCTCTCCTGCTTGCTACCGTTTCCGACAACAAGGCCTACTCCTCTTCCCCGGGGCAGCGTGCTGCACCTTCCGCAGACATGCTCCTGGAGAACGCAGTGAGAGATGTGTCCCTTTCCTTAAGGCTCTTCCCACAGTCGCAACCATGCTTCTCTCTCAGGCAGAGGGGATGCACGGGCAAACAGGATTTCGCTCCATGAGGGTCTATTACACGGTGCTGTGGTGACTAGCTCAGGCAAGCAACCGCAGCCTCCCACAGACCCGACTCTGATTTTCCAAAGAATGCTGTGCTATCCCAGACGTGATACCCGGGCAAAGAGGCTTTCGCTGTATGCGGGTTTCTCCCACCTTGCTGCGAATACTAGGCTAAGGCAAGCAGCAACAGAAGCCAGCGGAACCGACTCTGATTTCTCAGCAAATGCTGGGCTTTCGCAGAGGCTTTGGGCTTGGAGCCAACAGCACTTCGTCGCTGCTTCCTCAGCAAAGCTTTGGGCGTTCGCTCTTGGGCATCAGGAAAGAAGAGTTGCGGGAGAACTGGTTTCTCTTTGGCTTTGCTTTCCCGGGCTCCATTTTCGCGTCCTGGGTTCAAATTGTCAAGGCAAAATAAGCAGACAGCCTCCAACCTGCAGCAGAGTGCGTGGCCTAGGATGGCACTCTTTGCACACTACCATCACCTGGCGTAGGCGAGGCTTGGCATTTTGCACTGGCGCTAAGGCGGACTCGGGGACAAGTTCTGGGCCTTCCCCACAGGAGAGGAGAGGTGACAGAATCTTTGCACACCAACCGTGCACTCGGATCGGGGGGCTGTTGGGGACTTTCCCCACTCCTTCCCCGGACATCCCGTGCATCCGCGAACCCTTTCACATCTTGGAGGAAGACGGCATCTGACTGCCCGTTTTTTCAGGAATGTACTTCTGTGAGTTCAGGGTAGGTGCCTGGTCACAAACTCATATCTGCACCTTGGACAGGTGACCAAGCAGCTGCTTTCCCCTTGGGCCCAGGGGCCCAGGACAGGCATGACTTCTGCCCAGGCTCCTTATCAGAGTGCAGCAAGCGCCCCATGTCTAGACTTCCACTAGTGTCTCCTCAGTCATGTTTCCGTCTCTCCGCACAGAGAGCTGGTGACACTTGTCTTACCACCAACCCACTGTTTCAGACAGGGCCGGCTCTCCTGTTTGCGACCGTTTCCGACAACAAGGCCATCGACCCCTCATCCCTGGGGCAGCGTGCTGCACTTTCCCAGACATGTTCCTGGGGAGCGCAGTGACAGACGTGTCCCTTTCCTTAAGGCTCTTCCCACAGGCGCAACCGAGCATCTCTGTCAGGCAGCGGGGATGCCCGGGCCAAGATGATTTCGCTCCATGCGGGCTTATTACACCGAGCTGTGGAGACAAGCTCAGGCAAGCAGCAGCCGCATCCCGCAGACCCGACTCTGACTTCCCAAAGAATGCTGTGCTTTCCCAGACGTGATGCCCGGGCAAAGAGGCTTTCGCTGTATGCGGGTTTCTCCCAAAGTGCTGCGGACACTAGGCTAAGGCAACCAGCACGAGCAGCCAAGAGACTGCTATGATTTCGCAGAGGTTTTAAGCTTGCTGCGAACCGCACTTCGCTGCTGCTTCCTCAGCAAGACTTTGGGCGTTCGCTCTGTCGCGTCAGGGATTAAGAGCTGCGAGAGAGCTGGTGCCTCTTGGGCCTTGCTTCCCGGGCTCCATGTTTGCGTCTTGGTTTCACCGTGCCATGCCGAAATAAGCAGATCCAGTCACAACCCTGCAGTGGCATGCGTGGCCTAGGATGGCACTCTATGCACACTACTATCTCCCGGTGTAGGCCGGTGCTCTGCCGCTCAGGTGGACTCGGCGACAAGGTCAGTGCCTTCCCCACGGGAGAGGAGAGGCGACAGGATCTCTGCACACCACTCGTGCACTGGGATGGGGAGCAGTGAGGGTCTCTCCCCACTCCTTCCCCGGACATCCCGTGCATCCGCGAACGCTTTCACATCTTGGAGGAAGACGGCATCTGACTGCCCGTTCTTTCAGGGAGCTACTTCTGCGAGATCAGGGTAGGCGCCTGGTGGCAAGCGCATGTCTGCGTCTGGGATAGTTGGCCAGGAACTGCTTTCCCCTTGGGCCCAGGGGCCCAGGACAGGCATGCCTTCTGCTCAGACCCCTTCCTCTAGTGGAGGAAGCGCCCATGCCCTAGTCTTCCCTTCGTGTCTCCTTCTCACCAGGGTTCCGTCTCTCCGCACAGAGAGCGGGTGACACTAGTCTTACCACCGACCCGCTGTTGCTGACAGGGCTGGCTCTCCTGCTTGCTACCGTTTCCGACAACAAGGCCTACTCCTCTTCCCCGGGGCAGCGTGCTGCACCTTCCGCAGACATGCTCCTGGAGAACGCAGTGAGAGATGTGTCCCTTTCCTTAAGGCTCTTCCCACAGTCGCAACCATGCTTCTCTCTCAGGCAGAGGGGATGCACGGGCAAACAGGATTTCGCTCCATGAGGGTCTATTACACGGTGCTGTGGTGACTAGCTCAGGCAAGCAACCGCAGCCTCCCACAGACCCGACTCTGATTTTCCAAAGAATGCTGTGCTATCCCAGACGTGATACCCGGGCAAAGAGGCTTTCGCTGTATGCGGGTTTCTCCCACCTTGCTGCGAATACTAGGCTAAGGCAAGCAGCAACAGAAGCCAGCGGAACCGACTCTGATTTCTCAGCAAATGCTGGGCTTTCGCAGAGGCTTTGGGCTTGGAGCCAACAGCACTTCGTCGCTGCTTCCTCAGCAAAGCTTTGGGCGTTCGCTCTTGGGCATCAGGAAAGAAGAGTTGCGGGAGAACTGGTTTCTCTTTGGCTTTGCTTTCCCGGGCTCCATTTTCGCGTCCTGGGTTCAAATTGTCAAGGCAAAATAAGCAGACAGCCTCCAACCTGCAGCAGAGTGCGTGGCCTAGGATGGCACTCTTTGCACACTACCATCACCTGGCGTAGGCGAGGCTTGGCATTTTGCACTGGCGCTAAGGCGGACTCGGGGACAAGTTCTGGGCCTTCCCCACAGGAGAGGAGAGGTGACAGAATCTTTGCACACCAACCGTGCACTCGGATCGGGGGGCTGTTGGGGACTTTCCCCACTCCTTCCCCGGACATCCCGTGCATCCGCGAACCCTTTCACATCTTGGAGGAAGACGGCATCTGACTGCCCGTTTTTTCAGGAATGTACTTCTGTGAGTTCAGGGTAGGTGCCTGGTCACAAACTCATATCTGCACCTTGGACAGGTGACCAAGCAGCTGCTTTCCCCTTGGGCCCAGGGGCCCAGGACAGGCATGACTTCTGCCCAGACTCCTTATCAGAGTGCAGCAAGCGCCCCATGTCTAGACTTCCACTAGTGTCTCCTCAGTCATGTTTCCGTCTCTCCGCACAGAGAGCTGGTGACACTTGTCTTACCACCAACCCACTGTTTCAGACAGGGCCGGCTCTCCTGTTTGCGACCGTTTCCGACAACAAGGCCATCGACCCCTCATCCCTGGGGCAGCGTGCTGCACTTTCCCAGACATGTTCCTGGGGAGCGCAGTGACAGACGTGTCCCTTTCCTTAAGGCTCTTCCCACAGGCGCAACCGAGCATCTCTGTCAGGCAGCGGGGATGCCCGGGCCAAGATGATTTCGCTCCATGCGGGCTTATTACACCGAGCTGTGGAGACAAGCTCAGGCAAGCAGCAGCCGCATCCCGCAGACCCGACTCTGACTTCCCAAAGAATGCTGTGCTTTCCCAGACGTGATGCCCGGGCAAAGAGGCTTTCGCTGTATGCGGGTTTCTCCCAAAGTGCTGCGGACACTAGGCTAAGGCAACCAGCACGAGCAGCCAAGAGACTGCTATGATTTCGCAGAGGTTTTAAGCTTGCTGCGAACCGCACTTCGCTGCTGCTTCCTCAGCAAGACTTTGGGCGTTCGCTCTGTCGCGTCAGGGATTAAGAGCTGCGGGAGAGCTGGTGCCTCTTGGGCCTTGCTTCCCGGGCTCCATGTTTGCGTCTTGGTTTCACCGTGCCATGCCGAAATAAGCAGATCCAGTCACAACCCTGCAGTGGCATGCGTGGCCTAGGATGGCACTCTATGCACACTACTATCTCCCGGTGTAGGCCGGTGCTCTGCCGCTCAGGTGGACTCGGCGACAAGGTCAGTGCCTTCCCCACGGGAGAGGAGAGGCGACAGGATCTCTGCACACCACTCGTGCACTGGGATGGGGAGCAGTGAGGGTCTCTCCCCACTCCTTCCCCGGACATCCCGTGCATCCGCGAACGCTTTCACATCTTGGAGGAAGACGGCATCTGACTGCCCGTTCTTTCAGGGAGCTACTTCTGCGAGATCAGGGTAGGCGCCTGGTGGCAAGCGCATGTCTGCGTCTGGGATAGTTGGCCAGGAACTGCTTTCCCCTTGGGCCCAGGGGCCCAGGACAGGCATGCCTTCTGCTCAGACCCCTTCCTCTAGTGGAGGAAGCGCCCATGCCCTAGTCTTCCCTTCGTGTCTCCTTCTCACCAGGGTTCCGTCTCTCCGCACAGAGAGCGGGTGACACTAGTCTTACCACCGACCCGCTGTTGCTGACAGGGCTGGCTCTCCTGCTTGCTACCGTTTCCGACAACAAGGCCTACTCCTCTTCCCCGGGGCAGCGTGCTGCACCTTCCGCAGACATGCTCCTGGAGAACGCAGTGAGAGATGTGTCCCTTTCCTTAAGGCTCTTCCCACAGTCGCAACCATGCTTCTCTCTCAGGCAGAGGGGATGCACGGGCAAACAGGATTTCGCTCCATGAGGGTCTATTACACGGTGCTGTGGTGACTAGCTCAGGCAAGCAACCGCAGCCTCCCACAGACCCGACTCTGATTTTCCAAAGAATGCTGTGCTATCCCAGACGTGATACCCGGGCAAAGAGGCTTTCGCTGTATGCGGGTTTCTCCCACCTTGCTGCGAATACTAGGCTAAGGCAAGCAGCAACAGAAGCCAGCGGAACCGACTCTGATTTCTCAGCAAATGCTGGGCTTTCGCAGAGGCTTTGGGCTTGGAGCCAACAGCACTTCGTCGCTGCTTCCTCAGCAAAGCTTTGGGCGTTCGCTCTTGGGCATCAGGAAAGAAGAGTTGCGGGAGAACTGGTTTCTCTTTGGCTTTGCTTTCCCGGGCTCCATTTTCGCGTCCTGGGTTCAAATTGTCAAGGCAAAATAAGCAGACAGCCTCCAACCTGCAGCAGAGTGCGTGGCCTAGGATGGCACTCTTTGCACACTACCATCACCTGGCGTAGGCGAGGCTTGGCATTTTGCACTGGCGCTAAGGCGGACTCGGGGACAAGTTCTGGGCCTTCCCCACAGGAGAGGAGAGGTGACAGAATCTTTGCACACCAACCGTGCACTCGGATCGGGGGGCTGTTGGGGACTTTCCCCACTCCTTCCCCGGACATCCCGTGCATCCGCGAACCCTTTCACATCTTGGAGGAAGACGGCATCTGACTGCCCGTTTTTTCAGGAATGTACTTCTGTGAGTTCAGGGTAGGTGCCTGGTCACAAACTCATATCTGCACCTTGGACAGGTGACCAAGCAGCTGCTTTCCCCTTGGGCCCAGGGGCCCAGGACAGGCATGACTTCTGCCCAGACTCCTTATCAGAGTGCAGCAAGCGCCCCATGTCTAGACTTCCACTAGTGTCTCCTCAGTCATGTTTCCGTCTCTCCGCACAGAGAGCTGGTGACACTTGTCTTACCACCAACCCACTGTTTCAGACAGGGCCGGCTCTCCTGTTTGCGACCGTTTCCGACAACAAGGCCATCGACCCCTCATCCCTGGGGCAGCGTGCTGCACTTTCCCAGACATGTTCCTGGGGAGCGCAGTGACAGACGTGTCCCTTTCCTTAAGGCTCTTCCCACAGGCGCAACCGAGCATCTCTGTCAGGCAGCGGGGATGCCCGGGCCAAGATGATTTCGCTCCATGCGGGCTTATTACACCGAGCTGTGGAGACAAGCTCAGGCAAGCAGCAGCCGCATCCCGCAGACCCGACTCTGACTTCCCAAAGAATGCTGTGCTTTCCCAGACGTGATGCCCGGGCAAAGAGGCTTTCGCTGTATGCGGGTTTCTCCCAAAGTGCTGCGGACACTAGGCTAAGGCAACCAGCACGAGCAGCCAAGAGACTGCTATGATTTCGCAGAGGTTTTAAGCTTGCTGCGAACCGCACTTCGCTGCTGCTTCCTCAGCAAGACTTTGGGCGTTCGCTCTGTCGCGTCAGGGATTAAGAGCTGCGGGAGAGCTGGTGCCTCTTGGGCCTTGCTTCCCGGGCTCCATGTTTGCGTCTTGGTTTCACCGTGCCATGCCGAAATAAGCAGATCCAGTCACAACCCTGCAGTGGCATGCGTGGCCTAGGATGGCACTCTATGCACACTACTATCTCCCGGTGTAGGCCGGTGCTCTGCCGCTCAGGTGGACTCGGCGACAAGGTCAGTGCCTTCCCCACGGGAGAGGAGAGGCGACAGGATCTCTGCACACAACTCGTGCACTGGGATGGGGAGCAGTGAGGGTCTCTCCCCACTCCTTCCCCGGACATCCCGTGCATCCGCGAACGCTTTCACATCTTGGAGGAAGACGGCATCTGACTGCCCGTTCTTTCAGGGAGCTACTTCTGCGAGATCAGGGTAGGCGCCTGGTGGCAAGCGCATGTCTGCGTCTGGGATAGTTGGCCAGGAACTGCTTTCCCCTTGGGCCCAGGGGCCCAGGACAGGCATGCCTTCTGCTCAGACCCCTTCCTCTAGTGGAGGAAGCGCCCATGCCCTAGTCTTCCCTTCGTGTCTCCTTCTCACCAGGGTTCCGTCTCTCCGCACAGAGAGCGGGTGACACTAGTCTTACCACCGACCCGCTGTTGCTGACAGGGCTGGCTCTCCTGCTTGCTACCGTTTCCGACAACAAGGCCTACTCCTCTTCCCCGGGGCAGCGTGCTGCACCTTCCGCAGACATGCGCCTGGAGAACGCAGTGAGAGATGTGTCCCTTTCCTTAAGGCTCTTCCCACAGTCGCAACCATGCTTCTCTCTCAGGCAGAGGGGATGCACGGGCAAACAGGATTTCGCTCCATGAGGGTCTATTACACGGTGCTGTGGTGACTAGCTCAGGCAAGCAACCGCAGCCTCCCACAGACCCGACTCTGATTTTCCAAAGAATGCTGTGCTATCCCAGACGTGATACCCGGGCAAAGAGGCTTTCGCTGTATGCGGGTTTCTCCCACCTTGCTGCGAATACTAGGCTAAGGCAAGCAGCAACAGAAGCCAGCGGAACCGACTCTGATTTCTCAGCAAATGCTGGGCTTTCGCAGAGGCTTTGGGCTTGGAGCCAACAGCACTTCGTCGCTGCTTCCTCAGCAAAGCTTTGGGCGTTCGCTCTTGGGCATCAGGAAAGAAGAGTTGCGGGAGAACTGGTTTCTCTTTGGCTTTGCTTTCCCGGGCTCCATTTTCGCGTCCTGGGTTCAAATTGTCAAGGCAAAATAAGCAGACAGCCTCCAACCTGCAGCAGAGTGCGTGGCCTAGGATGGCACTCTTTGCACACTACCATCACCTGGCGTAGGCGAGGCTTGGCATTTTGCACTGGCGCTAAGGCGGACTCGGGGACAAGTTCTGGGCCTTCCCCACAGGAGAGGAGAGGTGACAGAATCTTTGCACACCAACCGTGCACTCGGATCGGGGGGCTGTTGGGGACTTTCCCCACTCCTTCCCCGGACATCCCGTGCATCCGCGAACCCTTTCACATCTTGGAGGAAGACGGCATCTGACTGCCCGTTTTTTCAGGAATGTACTTCTGTGAGTTCAGGGTAGGTGCCTGGTCACAAACTCATATCTGCACCTTGGACAGGTGACCAAGCAGCTGCTTTCCCCTTGGGCCCAGGGGCCCAGGACAGGCATGACTTCTGCCCAGACTCCTTATCAGAGTGCAGCAAGCGCCCCATGTCTAGACTTCCACTAGTGTCTCCTCAGTCATGTTTCCGTCTCTCCGCACAGAGAGCTGGTGACACTTGTCTTACCACCAACCCACTGTTTCAGACAGGGCCGGCTCTCCTGTTTGCGACCGTTTCCGACAACAAGGCCATCGACCCCTCATCCCTGGGGCAGCGTGCTGCACTTTCCCAGACATGTTCCTGGGGAGCGCAGTGACAGACGTGTCCCTTTCCTTAAGGCTCTTCCCACAGGCGCAACCGAGCATCTCTGTCAGGCAGCGGGGATGCCCGGGCCAAGATGATTTCGCTCCATGCGGGCTTATTACACCGAGCTGTGGAGACAAGCTCAGGCAAGCAGCAGCCGCATCCCGCAGACCCGACTCTGACTTCCCAAAGAATGCTGTGCTTTCCCAGACGTGATGCCCGGGCAAAGAGGCTTTCGCTGTATGCGGGTTTCTCCCAAAGTGCTGCGGACACTAGGCTAAGGCAACCAGCACGAGCAGCCAAGAGACTGCTATGATTTCGCAGAGGTTTTAAGCTTGCTGCGAACCGCACTTCGCTGCTGCTTCCTCAGCAAGACTTTGGGCGTTCGCTCTGTCGCGTCAGGGATTAAGAGCTGCGGGAGAGCTGGTGCCTCTTGGGCCTTGCTTCCCGGGCTCCATGTTTGCGTCTTGGTTTCACCGTGCCATGCCGAAATAAGCAGATCCAGTCACAACCCTGCAGTGGCATGCGTGGCCTAGGATGGCACTCTATGCACACTACTATCTCCCGGTGTAGGCCGGTGCTCTGCCGCTCAGGTGGACTCGGCGACAAGGTCAGTGCCTTCCCCACGGGAGAGGAGAGGCGACAGGATCTCTGCACACCACTCGTGCACTGGGATGGGGAGCAGTGAGGGTCTCTCCCCACTCCTTCCCCGGACATCCCGTGCATCCGCGAACGCTTTCACATCTTGGAGGAAGACGGCATCTGACTGCCCGTTCTTTCAGGGAGCTACTTCTGCGAGATCAGGGTAGGCGCCTGGTGGCAAGCGCATGTCTGCGTCTGGGATAGTTGGCCAGGAACTGCTTTCCCCTTGGGCCCAGGGGCCCAGGACAGGCATGCCTTCTGCTCAGACCCCTTCCTCTAGTGGAGGAAGCGCCCATGCCCTAGTCTTCCCTTCGTGTCTCCTTCTCACCAGGGTTCCGTCTCTCCGCACAGAGAGCGGGTGACACTAGTCTTACCACCGACCCGCTGTTGCTGACAGGGCTGGCTCTCCTGCTTGCTACCGTTTCCGACAACAAGGCCTACTCCTCTTCCCCGGGGCAGCGTGCTGCACCTTCCGCAGACATGCGCCTGGAGAACGCAGTGAGAGATGTGTCCCTTTCCTTAAGGCTCTTCCCACAGTCGCAACCATGCTTCTCTCTCAGGCAGAGGGGATGCACGGGCAAACAGGATTTCGCTCCATGAGGGTCTATTACACGGTGCTGTGGTGACTAGCTCAGGCAAGCAACCGCAGCCTCCCACAGACCCGACTCTGATTTTCCAAAGAATGCTGTGCTATCCCAGACGTGATACCCGGGCAAAGAGGCTTTCGCTGTATGCGGGTTTCTCCCACCTTGCTGCGAATACTAGGCTAAGGCAAGCAGCAACAGAAGCCAGCGGAACCGACTCTGATTTCTCAGCAAATGCTGGGCTTTCGCAGAGGCTTTGGGCTTGGAGCCAACAGCACTTCGTCGCTGCTTCCTCAGCAAAGCTTTGGGCGTTCGCTCTTGGGCATCAGGAAAGAAGAGTTGCGGGAGAACTGGTTTCTCTTTGGCTTTGCTTTCCCGGGCTCCATTTTCGCGTCCTGGGTTCAAATTGTCAAGGCAAAATAAGCAGACAGCCTCCAACCTGCAGCAGAGTGCGTGGCCTAGGATGGCACTCTTTGCACACTACCATCACCTGGCGTAGGCGAGGCTTGGCATTTTGCACTGGCGCTAAGGCGGACTCGGGGACAAGTTCTGGGCCTTCCCCACAGGAGAGGAGAGGTGACAGAATCTTTGCACACCAACCGTGCACTCGGATCGGGGGGCTGTTGGGGACTTTCCCCACTCCTTCCCCGGACATCCCGTGCATCCGCGAACCCTTTCACATCTTGGAGGAAGACGGCATCTGACTGCCCGTTTTTTCAGGAATGTACTTCTGTGAGTTCAGGGTAGGTGCCTGGTCACAAACTCATATCTGCACCTTGGACAGGTGACCAAGCAGCTGCTTTCCCCTTGGGCCCAGGGGCCCAGGACAGGCATGACTTCTGCCCAGACTCCTTATCAGAGTGCAGCAAGCGCCCCATGTCTAGACTTCCACTAGTGTCTCCTCAGTCATGTTTCCGTCTCTCCGCACAGAGAGCTGGTGACACTTGTCTTACCACCAACCCACTGTTTCAGACAGGGCCGGCTCTCCTGTTTGCGACCGTTTCCGACAACAAGGCCATCGACCCCTCATCCCTGGGGCAGCGTGCTGCACTTTCCCAGACATGTTCCTGGGGAGCGCAGTGACAGACGTGTCCCTTTCCTTAAGGCTCTTCCCACAGGCGCAACCGAGCATCTCTGTCAGGCAGCGGGGATGCCCGGGCCAAGATGATTTCGCTCCATGCGGGCTTATTACACCGAGCTGTGGAGACAAGCTCAGGCAAGCAGCAGCCGCATCCCGCAGACCCGACTCTGACTTCCCAAAGAATGCTGTGCTTTCCCAGACGTGATGCCCGGGCAAAGAGGCTTTCGCTGTATGCGGGTTTCTCCCAAAGTGCTGCGGACACTAGGCTAAGGCAACCAGCACGAGCAGCCAAGAGACTGCTATGATTTCGCAGAGGTTTTAAGCTTGCTGCGAACCGCACTTCGCTGCTGCTTCCTCAGCAAGACTTTGGGCGTTCGCTCTGTCGCGTCAGGGATTAAGAGCTGCGGGAGAGCTGGTGCCTCTTGGGCCTTGCTTCCCGGGCTCCATGTTTGCGTCTTGGTTTCACCGTGCCATGCCGAAATAAGCAGATCCAGTCACAACCCTGCAGTGGCATGCGTGGCCTAGGATGGCACTCTATGCACACTACTATCTCCCGGTGTAGGCCGGTGCTCTGCCGCTCAGGTGGACTCGGCGACAAGGTCAGTGCCTTCCCCACGGGAGAGGAGAGGCGACAGGATCTCTGCACACCACTCGTGCACTGGGATGGGGAGCAGTGAGGGTCTCTCCCCACTCCTTCCCCGGACATCCCGTGCATCCGCGAACGCTTTCACATCTTGGAGGAAGACGGCATCTGACTGCCCGTTCTTTCAGGGAGCTACTTCTGCGAGATCAGGGTAGGCGCCTGGTGGCAAGCGCATGTCTGCGTCTGGGATAGTTGGCCAGGAACTGCTTTCCCCTTGGGCCCAGGGGCCCAGGACAGGCATGCCTTCTGCTCAGACCCCTTCCTCTAGTGGAGGAAGCGCCCATGCCCTAGTCTTCCCTTCGTGTCTCCTTCTCACCAGGGTTCCGTCTCTCCGCACAGAGAGCGGGTGACACTAGTCTTACCACCGACCCGCTGTTGCTGACAGGGCTGGCTCTCCTGCTTGCTACCGTTTCCGACAACAAGGCCTACTCCTCTTCCCCGGGGCAGCGTGCTGCACCTTCCGCAGACATGCTCCTGGAGAACGCAGTGAGAGATGTGTCCCTTTCCTTAAGGCTCTTCCCACAGTCGCAACCATGCTTCTCTCTCAGGCAGAGGGGATGCACGGGCAAACAGGATTTCGCTCCATGAGGGTCTATTACACGGTGCTGTGGTGACTAGCTCAGGCAAGCAACCGCAGCCTCCCACAGACCCGACTCTGATTTTCCAAAGAATGCTGTGCTATCCCAGACGTGATACCCGGGCAAAGAGGCTTTCGCTGTATGCGGGTTTCTCCCACCTTGCTGCGAATACTAGGCTAAGGCAAGCAGCAACAGAAGCCAGCGGAACCGACTCTGATTTCTCAGCAAATGCTGGGCTTTCGCAGAGGCTTTGGGCTTGGAGCCAACAGCACTTCGTCGCTGCTTCCTCAGCAAAGCTTTGGGCGTTCGCTCTTGGGCATCAGGAAAGAAGAGTTGCGGGAGAACTGGTTTCTCTTTGGCTTTGCTTTCCCGGGCTCCATTTTCGCGTCCTGGGTTCAAATTGTCAAGGCAAAATAAGCAGACAGCCTCCAACCTGCAGCAGAGTGCGTGGCCTAGGATGGCACTCTTTGCACACTACCATCACCTGGCGTAGGCGAGGCTTGGCATTTTGCACTGGCGCTAAGGCGGACTCGGGGACAAGTTCTGGGCCTTCCCCACAGGAGAGGAGAGGTGACAGAATCTTTGCACACCAACCGTGCACTCGGATCGGGGGGCTGTTGGGGACTTTCCCCACTCCTTCCCCGGACATCCCGTGCATCCGCGAACCCTTTCACATCTTGGAGGAAGACGGCATCTGACTGCCCGTTTTTTCAGGAATGTACTTCTGTGAGTTCAGGGTAGGTGCCTGGTCACAAACTCATATCTGCACCTTGGACAGGTGACCAAGCAGCTGCTTTCCCCTTGGGCCCAGGGGCCCAGGACAGGCATGACTTCTGCCCAGACTCCTTATCAGAGTGCAGCAAGCGCCCCATGTCTAGACTTCCACTAGTGTCTCCTCAGTCATGTTTCCGTCTCTCCGCACAGAGAGCTGGTGACACTTGTCTTACCACCAACCCACTGTTTCAGACAGGGCCGGCTCTCCTGTTTGCGACCGTTTCCGACAACAAGGCCATCGACCCCTCATCCCTGGGGCAGCGTGCTGCACTTTCCCAGACATGTTCCTGGGGAGCGCAGTGACAGACGTGTCCCTTTCCTTAAGGCTCTTCCCACAGGCGCAACCGAGCATCTCTGTCAGGCAGCGGGGATGCCCGGGCCAAGATGATTTCGCTCCATGCGGGCTTATTACACCGAGCTGTGGAGACAAGCTCAGGCAAGCAGCAGCCGCATCCCGCAGACCCGACTCTGACTTCCCAAAGAATGCTGTGCTTTCCCAGACGTGATGCCCGGGCAAAGAGGCTTTCGCTGTATGCGGGTTTCTCCCAAAGTGCTGCGGACACTAGGCTAAGGCAACCAGCACGAGCAGCCAAGAGACTGCTATGATTTCGCAGAGGTTTTAAGCTTGCTGCGAACCGCACTTCGCTGCTGCTTCCTCAGCAAGACTTTGGGCGTTCGCTCTGTCGCGTCAGGGATTAAGAGCTGCGGGAGAGCTGGTGCCTCTTGGGCCTTGCTTCCCGGGCTCCATGTTTGCGTCTTGGTTTCACCGTGCCATGCCGAAATAAGCAGATCCAGTCACAACCCTGCAGTGGCATGCGTGGCCTAGGATGGCACTCTATGCACACTACTATCTCCCGGTGTAGGCCGGTGCTCTGCCGCTCAGGTGGACTCGGCGACAAGGTCAGTGCCTTCCCCACGGGAGAGGAGAGGCGACAGGATCTCTGCACACCACTCGTGCACTGGGATGGGGAGCAGTGAGGGTCTCTCCCCACTCCTTCCCCGGACATCCCGTGCATCCGCGAACGCTTTCACATCTTGGAGGAAGATGGCATCTGACTGCCCGTTCTTTCAGGGAGCTACTTCTGCGAGATCAGGGTAGGCGCCTGGTGGCAAGCGCATGTCTGCGTCTGGGATAGTTGGCCAGGAACTGCTTTCCCCTTGGGCCCAGGGGCCCAGGACAGGCATGCCTTCTGCTCAGACCCCTTCCTCTAGTGGAGGAAGCGCCCATGCCCTAGTCTTCCCTTCGTGTCTCCTTCTCACCAGGGTTCCGTCTCTCCGCACAGAGAGCGGGTGACACTAGTCTTACCACCGACCCGCTGTTGCTGACAGGGCTGGCTCTCCTGCTTGCTACCGTTTCCGACAACAAGGCCTACTCCTCTTCCCCGGGGCAGCGTGCTGCACCTTCCGCAGACATGCTCCTGGAGAACGCAGTGAGAGATGTGTCCCTTTCCTTAAGGCTCTTCCCACAGTCGCAACCATGCTTCTCTCTCAGGCAGAGGGGATGCACGGGCAAACAGGATTTCGCTCCATGAGGGTCTATTACACGGTGCTGTGGTGACTAGCTCAGGCAAGCAACCGCAGCCTCCCACAGACCCGACTCTGATTTTCCAAAGAATGCTGTGCTATCCCAGACGTGATACCCGGGCAAAGAGGCTTTCGCTGTATGCGGGTTTCTCCCACCTTGCTGCGAATACTAGGCTAAGGCAAGCAGCAACAGAAGCCAGCGGAACCGACTCTGATTTCTCAGCAAATGCTGGGCTTTCGCAGAGGCTTTGGGCTTGGAGCCAACAGCACTTCGTCGCTGCTTCCTCAGCAAAGCTTTGGGCGTTCGCTCTTGGGCATCAGGAAAGAAGAGTTGCGGGAGAACTGGTTTCTCTTTGGCTTTGCTTTCCCGGGCTCCATTTTCGCGTCCTGGGTTCAAATTGTCAAGGCAAAATAAGCAGACAGCCTCCAACCTGCAGCAGAGTGCGTGGCCTAGGATGGCACTCTTTGCACACTACCATCACCTGGCGTAGGCGAGGCTTGGCATTTTGCACTGGCGCTAAGGCGGACTCGGGGACAAGTTCTGGGCCTTCCCCACAGGAGAGGAGAGGTGACAGAATCTTTGCACACCAACCGTGCACTCGGATCGGGGGGCTGTTGGGGACTTTCCCCACTCCTTCCCCGGACATCCCGTGCATCCGCGAACCCTTTCACATCTTGGAGGAAGACGGCATCTGACTGCCCGTTTTTTCAGGAATGTACTTCTGTGAGTTCAGGGTAGGTGCCTGGTCACAAACTCATATCTGCACCTTGGACAGGTGACCAAGCAGCTGCTTTCCCCTTGGGCCCAGGGGCCCAGGACAGGCATGACTTCTGCCCAGGCTCCTTATCAGAGTGCAGCAAGCGCCCCATGTCTAGACTTCCACTAGTGTCTCCTCAGTCATGTTTCCGTCTCTCCGCACAGAGAGCTGGTGACACTTGTCTTACCACCAACCCACTGTTTCAGACAGGGCCGGCTCTCCTGTTTGCGACCGTTTCCGACAACAAGGCCATCGACCCCTCATCCCTGGGGCAGCGTGCTGCACTTTCCCAGGCATGTTCCTGGGGAGCGCAGTGACAGACGTGTCCCTTTCCTTAAGGCTCTTCCCACAGGCGCAACCGAGCATCTCTGTCAGGCAGCGGGGATGCCCGGGCCAAGATGATTTCGCTCCATGCGGGCTTATTACACCGAGCTGTGGAGACAAGCTCAGGCAAGCAGCAGCCGCATCCCGCAGACCCGACTCTGACTTCCCAAAGAATGCTGTGCTTTCCCAGACGTGATGCCCGGGCAAAGAGGCTTTCGCTGTATGCGGGTTTCTCCCAAAGTGCTGCGGACACTAGGCTAAGGCAACCAGCACGAGCAGCCAAGAGACTGCTATGATTTCGCAGAGGTTTTAAGCTTGCTGCGAACCGCACTTCGCTGCTGCTTCCTCAGCAAGACTTTGGGCGTTCGCTCTGTC
The DNA here is from genome assembly GCF_030435805.1 of Mustela lutreola. Classification (NCBI taxonomy): domain Eukaryota; kingdom Metazoa; phylum Chordata; class Mammalia; order Carnivora; family Mustelidae; genus Mustela; species Mustela lutreola. The sequence continues at coordinate 51,041,456 of NC_081308.1, read as the reverse complement.
GCGTCAGGGATTAAGAGCTGCGGGAGAGCTGGTGCCTCTTGGGCCTTGCTTCCCGGGCTCCATGTTTGCGTCTTGGTTTCACCGTGCCATGCCGAAATAAGCAGATCCAGTCACAACCCTGCAGTGGCATGCGTGGCCTAGGATGGCACTCTATGCACACTACTATCTCCCGGTGTAGGCCGGTGCTCTGCCGCTCAGGTGGACTCGGCGACAAGGTCAGTGCCTTCCCCACGGGAGAGGAGAGGCGACAGGATCTCTGCACACCACTCGTGCACTGGGATGGGGAGCAGTGAGGGTCTCTCCCCACTCCTTCCCCGGACATCCCGTGCATCCGCGAACGCTTTCACATCTTGGAGGAAGACGGCATCTGACTGCCCGTTCTTTCAGGGAGCTACTTCTGCGAGATCAGGGTAGGCGCCTGGTGGCAAGCGCATGTCTGCGTCTGGGATAGTTGGCCAGGAACTGCTTTCCCCTTGGGCCCAGGGGCCCAGGACAGGCATGCCTTCTGCTCAGACCCCTTCCTCTAGTGGAGGAAGCGCCCATGCCCTAGTCTTCCCTTCGTGTCTCCTTCTCACCAGGGTTCCGTCTCTCCGCACAGAGAGCGGGTGACACTAGTCTTACCACCGACCCGCTGTTGCTGACAGGGCTGGCTCTCCTGCTTGCTACCGTTTCCGACAACAAGGCCTACTCCTCTTCCCCGGGGCAGCGTGCTGCACCTTCCGCAGACATGCTCCTGGAGAACGCAGTGAGAGATGTGTCCCTTTCCTTAAGGCTCTTCCCACAGTCGCAACCATGCTTCTCTCTCAGGCAGAGGGGATGCACGGGCAAACAGGATTTCGCTCCATGAGGGTCTATTACACGGTGCTGTGGTGACTAGCTCAGGCAAGCAACCGCAGCCTCCCACAGACCCGACTCTGATTTTCCAAAGAATGCTGTGCTATCCCAGACGTGATACCCGGGCAAAGAGGCTTTCGCTGTATGCGGGTTTCTCCCACCTTGCTGCGAATACTAGGCTAAGGCAAGCAGCAACAGAAGCCAGTGGAACCGACTCTGATTTCTCAGCAAATGCTGGGCTTTCGCAGAGGCTTTGGGCTTGGAGCCAACAGCACTTCGTCGCTGCTTCCTCAGCAAAGCTTTGGGCGTTCGCTCTTGGGCATCAGGAAAGAAGAGTTGCGGGAGAACTGGTTTCTCTTTGGCTTTGCTTTCCCGGGCTCCATTTTCGCGTCCTGGGTTCAAATTGTCAAGGCAAAATAAGCAGACAGCCTCCAACCTGCAGCAGAGTGCGTGGCCTAGGATGGCACTCTTTGCACACTACCATCACCTGGCGTAGGCGAGGCTTGGCATTTTGCACTGGCGCTAAGGCGGACTCGGGGACAAGTTCTGGGCCTTCCCCACAGGAGAGGAGAGGTGACAGAATCTTTGCACACCAACCGTGCACTCGGATCGGGGGGCTGTTGGGGACTTTCCCCACTCCTTCCCCGGACATCCCGTGCATCCGCGAACCCTTTCACATCTTGGAGGAAGACGGCATCTGACTGCCCGTTTTTTCAGGAATGTACTTCTGTGAGTTCAGGGTAGGTGCCTGGTCACAAACTCATATCTGCACCTTGGACAGGTGACCAAGCAGCTGCTTTCCCCTTGGGCCCAGGGGCCCAGGACAGGCATGACTTCTGCCCAGGCTCCTTATCAGAGTGCAGCAAGCGCCCCATGTCTAGACTTCCACTAGTGTCTCCTCAGTCATGTTTCCGTCTCTCCGCACAGAGAGCTGGTGACACTTGTCTTACCACCAACCCACTGTTTCAGACAGGGCCGGCTCTCCTGTTTGCGACCGTTTCCGACAACAAGGCCATCGACCCCTCATCCCTGGGGCAGCGTGCTGCACTTTCCCAGGCATGTTCCTGGGGAGCGCAGTGACAGACGTGTCCCTTTCCTTAAGGCTCTTCCCACAGGCGCAACCGAGCATCTCTGTCAGGCAGCGGGGATGCCCGGGCCAAGATGATTTCGCTCCATGCGGGCTTATTACACCGAGCTGTGGAGACAAGCTCAGGCAAGCAGCAGCCGCATCCCGCAGACCCGACTCTGACTTCCCAAAGAATGCTGTGCTTTCCCAGACGTGATGCCCGGGCAAAGAGGCTTTCGCTGTATGCGGGTTTCTCCCAAAGTGCTGCGGACACTAGGCTAAGGCAACCAGCACGAGCAGCCAAGAGACTGCTATGATTTCGCAGAGGTTTTAAGCTTGCTGCGAACCGCACTTCGCTGCTGCTTCCTCAGCAAGACTTTGGGCGTTCGCTCTGTCGCGTCAGGGATTAAGAGCTGCGGGAGAGCTGGTGCCTCTTGGGCCTTGCTTCCCGGGCTCCATGTTTGCGTCTTGGTTTCACCGTGCCATGCCGAAATAAGCAGATCCAGTCACAACCCTGCAGTGGCATGCGTGGCCTAGGATGGCACTCTATGCACACTACTATCTCCCGGTGTAGGCCGGTGCTCTGCCGCTCAGGTGGACTCGGCGACAAGGTCAGTGCCTTCCCCACGGGAGAGGAGAGGCGACAGGATCTCTGCACACCACTCGTGCACTGGGATGGGGAGCAGTGAGGGTCTCTCCCCACTCCTTCCCCGGACATCCCGTGCATCCGCGAACGCTTTCACATCTTGGAGGAAGACGGCATCTGACTGCCCGTTCTTTCAGGGAGCTACTTCTGCGAGATCAGGGTAGGCGCCTGGTGGCAAGCGCATGTCTGCGTCTGGGATAGTTGGCCAGGAACTGCTTTCCCCTTGGGCCCAGGGGCCCAGGACAGGCATGCCTTCTGCTCAGACCCCTTCCTCTAGTGGAGGAAGCGCCCATGCCCTAGTCTTCCCTTCGTGTCTCCTTCTCACCAGGGTTCCGTCTCTCCGCACAGAGAGCGGGTGACACTAGTCTTACCACCGACCCGCTGTTGCTGACAGGGCTGGCTCTCCTGCTTGCTACCGTTTCCGACAACAAGGCCTACTCCTCTTCCCCGGGGCAGCGTGCTGCACCTTCCGCAGACATGCGCCTGGAGAACGCAGTGAGAGATGTGTCCCTTTCCTTAAGGCTCTTCCCACAGTCGCAACCATGCTTCTCTCTCAGGCAGAGGGGATGCACGGGCAAACAGGATTTCGCTCCATGAGGGTCTATTACACGGTGCTGTGGTGACTAGCTCAGGCAAGCAACCGCAGCCTCCCACAGACCCGACTCTGATTTTCCAAAGAATGCTGTGCTATCCCAGACGTGATACCCGGGCAAAGAGGCTTTCGCTGTATGCGGGTTTCTCCCACCTTGCTGCGAATACTAGGCTAAGGCAAGCAGCAACAGAAGCCAGCGGAACCGACTCTGATTTCTCAGCAAATGCTGGGCTTTCGCAGAGGCTTTGGGCTTGGAGCCAACAGCACTTCGTCGCTGCTTCCTCAGCAAAGCTTTGGGCGTTCGCTCTTGGGCATCAGGAAAGAAGAGTTGCGGGAGAACTGGTTTCTCTTTGGCTTTGCTTTCCCGGGCTCCATTTTCGCGTCCTGGGTTCAAATTGTCAAGGCAAAATAAGCAGACAGCCTCCAACCTGCAGCAGAGTGCGTGGCCTAGGATGGCACTCTTTGCACACTACCATCACCTGGCGTAGGCGAGGCTTGGCATTTTGCACTGGCGCTAAGGCGGACTCGGGGACAAGTTCTGGGCCTTCCCCACAGGAGAGGAGAGGTGACAGAATCTTTGCACACCAACCGTGCACTCGGATCGGGGGGCTGTTGGGGACTTTCCCCACTCCTTCCCCGGACATCCCGTGCATCCGCGAACCCTTTCACATCTTGGAGGAAGACGGCATCTGACTGCCCGTTTTTTCAGGAATGTACTTCTGTGAGTTCAGGGTAGGTGCCTGGTCACAAACTCATATCTGCACCTTGGACAGGTGACCAAGCAGCTGCTTTCCCCTTGGGCCCAGGGGCCCAGGACAGGCATGACTTCTGCCCAGACTCCTTATCAGAGTGCAGCAAGCGCCCCATGTCTAGACTTCCACTAGTGTCTCCTCAGTCATGTTTCCGTCTCTCCGCACAGAGAGCTGGTGACACTTGTCTTACCACCAACCCACTGTTTCAGACAGGGCCGGCTCTCCTGTTTGCGACCGTTTCCGACAACAAGGCCATCGACCCCTCATCCCTGGGGCAGCGTGCTGCACTTTCCCAGGCATGTTCCTGGGGAGCGCAGTGACAGACGTGTCCCTTTCCTTAAGGCTCTTCCCACAGGCGCAACCGAGCATCTCTGTCAGGCAGCGGGGATGCCCGGGCCAAGATGATTTCGCTCCATGCGGGCTTATTACACCGAGCTGTGGAGACAAGCTCAGGCAAGCAGCAGCCGCATCCCGCAGACCCGACTCTGACTTCCCAAAGAATGCTGTGCTTTCCCAGACGTGATGCCCGGGCAAAGAGGCTTTCGCTGTATGCGGGTTTCTCCCAAAGTGCTGCGGACACTAGGCTAAGGCAACCAGCACGAGCAGCCAAGAGACTGCTATGATTTCGCAGAGGTTTTAAGCTTGCTGCGAACCGCACTTCGCTGCTGCTTCCTCAGCAAGACTTTGGGCGTTCGCTCTGTCGCGTCAGGGATTAAGAGCTGCGGGAGAGCTGGTGCCTCTTGGGCCTTGCTTCCCGGGCTCCATGTTTGCGTCTTGGTTTCACCGTGCCATGCCGAAATAAGCAGATCCAGTCACAACCCTGCAGTGGCATGCGTGGCCTAGGATGGCACTCTATGCACACTACTATCTCCCGGTGTAGGCCGGTGCTCTGCCGCTCAGGTGGACTCGGCGACAAGGTCAGTGCCTTCCCCACGGGAGAGGAGAGGCGACAGGATCTCTGCACACCACTCGTGCACTGGGATGGGGAGCAGTGAGGGTCTCTCCCCACTCCTTCCCCGGACATCCCGTGCATCCGCGAACGCTTTCACATCTTGGAGGAAGACGGCATCTGACTGCCCGTTCTTTCAGGGAGCTACTTCTGCGAGATCAGGGTAGGCGCCTGGTGGCAAGCGCATGTCTGCGTCTGGGATAGTTGGCCAGGAACTGCTTTCCCCTTGGGCCCAGGGGCCCAGGACAGGCATGCCTTCTGCTCAGACCCCTTCCTCTAGTGGAGGAAGCGCCCATGCCCTAGTCTTCCCTTCGTGTCTCCTTCTCACCAGGGTTCCGTCTCTCCGCACAGAGAGCGGGTGACACTAGTCTTACCACCGACCCGCTGTTGCTGACAGGGCTGGCTCTCCTGCTTGCTACCGTTTCCGACAACAAGGCCTACTCCTCTTCCCCGGGGCAGCGTGCTGCACCTTCTGCAGACATGCGCCTGGAGAACGCAGTGAGAGATGTGTCCCTTTCCTTAAGGCTCTTCCCACAGTCGCAACCATGCTTCTCTCTCAGGCAGAGGGGATGCACGGGCAAACAGGATTTCGCTCCATGAGGGTCTATTACACGGTGCTGTGGTGACTAGCTCAGGCAAGCAACCGCAGCCTCCCACAGACCCGACTCTGATTTTCCAAAGAATGCTGTGCTATCCCAGACGTGATACCCGGGCAAAGAGGCTTTCGCTGTATGCGGGTTTCTCCCACCTTGCTGCGAATACTAGGCTAAGGCAAGCAGCAACAGAAGCCAGCGGAACCGACTCTGATTTCTCAGCAAATGCTGGGCTTTCGCAGAGGCTTTGGGCTTGGAGCCAACAGCACTTCGTCGCTGCTTCCTCAGCAAAGCTTTGGGCGTTCGCTCTTGGGCATCAGGAAAGAAGAGTTGCGGGAGAACTGGTTTCTCTTTGGCTTTGCTTTCCCGGGCTCCATTTTCGCGTCCTGGGTTCAAATTGTCAAGGCAAAATAAGCAGACAGCCTCCAACCTGCAGCAGAGTGCGTGGCCTAGGATGGCACTCTTTGCACACTACCATCACCTGGCGTAGGCGAGGCTTGGCATTTTGCACTGGCGCTAAGGCGGACTCGGGGACAAGTTCTGGGCCTTCCCCACAGGAGAGGAGAGGTGACAGAATCTTTGCACACCAACCGTGCACTCGGATCGGGGGGCTGTTGGGGACTTTCCCCACTCCTTCCCCGGACATCCCGTGCATCCGCGAACCCTTTCACATCTTGGAGGAAGACGGCATCTGACTGCCCGTTTTTTCAGGAATGTACTTCTGTGAGTTCAGGGTAGGTGCCTGGTCACAAACTCATATCTGCACCTTGGACAGGTGACCAAGCAGCTGCTTTCCCCTTGGGCCCAGGGGCCCAGGACAGGCATGACTTCTGCCCAGACTCCTTATCAGAGTGCAGCAAGCGCCCCATGTCTAGACTTCCACTAGTGTCTCCTCAGTCATGTTTCCGTCTCTCCGCACAGAGAGCTGGTGACACTTGTCTTACCACCAACCCACTGTTTCAGACAGGGCCGGCTCTCCTGTTTGCGACCGTTTCCGACAACAAGGCCATCGACCCCTCATCCCTGGGGCAGCGTGCTGCACTTTCCCAGGCATGTTCCTGGGGAGCGCAGTGACAGACGTGTCCCTTTCCTTAAGGCTCTTCCCACAGGCGCAACCGAGCATCTCTGTCAGGCAGCGGGGATGCCCGGGCCAAGATGATTTCGCTCCATGCGGGCTTATTACACCGAGCTGTGGAGACAAGCTCAGGCAAGCAGCAGCCGCATCCCGCAGACCCGACTCTGACTTCCCAAAGAATGCTGTGCTTTCCCAGACGTGATGCCCGGGCAAAGAGGCTTTCGCTGTATGCGGGTTTCTCCCAAAGTGCTGCGGACACTAGGCTAAGGCAACCAGCACGAGCAGCCAAGAGACTGCTATGATTTCGCAGAGGTTTTAAGCTTGCTGCGAACCGCACTTCGCTGCTGCTTCCTCAGCAAGACTTTGGGCGTTCGCTCTGTCGCGTCAGGGATTAAGAGCTGCGGGAGAGCTGGTGCCTCTTGGGCCTTGCTTCCCGGGCTCCATGTTTGCGTCTTGGTTTCACCGTGCCATGCCGAAATAAGCAGATCCAGTCACAACCCTGCAGTGGCATGCGTGGCCTAGGATGGCACTCTATGCACACTACTATCTCCCGGTGTAGGCCGGTGCTCTGCCGCTCAGGTGGACTCGGCGACAAGGTCAGTGCCTTCCCCACGGGAGAGGAGAGGCGACAGGATCTCTGCACACCACTCGTGCACTGGGATGGGGAGCAGTGAGGGTCTCTCCCCACTCCTTCCCCGGACATCCCGTGCATCCGCGAACGCTTTCACATCTTGGAGGAAGACGGCATCTGACTGCCCGTTCTTTCAGGGAGCTACTTCTGCGAGATCAGGGTAGGCGCCTGGTGGCAAGCGCATGTCTGCGTCTGGGATAGTTGGCCAGGAACTGCTTTCCCCTTGGGCCCAGGGGCCCAGGACAGGCATGCCTTCTGCTCAGACCCCTTCCTCTAGTGGAGGAAGCGCCCATGCCCTAGTCTTCCCTTCGTGTCTCCTTCTCACCAGGGTTCCGTCTCTCCGCACAGAGAGCGGGTGACACTAGTCTTACCACCGACCCGCTGTTGCTGACAGGGCTGGCTCTCCTGCTTGCTACCGTTTCCGACAACAAGGCCTACTCCTCTTCCCCGGGGCAGCGTGCTGCACCTTCCGCAGACATGCTCCTGGAGAACGCAGTGAGAGATGTGTCCCTTTCCTTAAGGCTCTTCCCACAGTCGCAACCATGCTTCTCTCTCAGGCAGAGGGGATGCACGGGCAAACAGGATTTCGCTCCATGAGGGTCTATTACACGGTGCTGTGGTGACTAGCTCAGGCAAGCAACCGCAGCCTCCCACAGACCCGACTCTGATTTTCCAAAGAATGCTGTGCTATCCCAGACGTGATACCCGGGCAAAGAGGCTTTCGCTGTATGCGGGTTTCTCCCACCTTGCTGCGAATACTAGGCTAAGGCAAGCAGCAACAGAAGCCAGCGGAACCGACTCTGATTTCTCAGCAAATGCTGGGCTTTCGCAGAGGCTTTGGGCTTGGAGCCAACAGCACTTCGTCGCTGCTTCCTCAGCAAAGCTTTGGGCGTTCGCTCTTGGGCATCAGGAAAGAAGAGTTGCGGGAGAACTGGTTTCTCTTTGGCTTTGCTTTCCCGGGCTCCATTTTCGCGTCCTGGGTTCAAATTGTCAAGGCAAAATAAGCAGACAGCCTCCAACCTGCAGCAGAGTGCGTGGCCTAGGATGGCACTCTTTGCACACTACCATCACCTGGCGTAGGCGAGGCTTGGCATTTTGCACTGGCGCTAAGGCGGACTCGGGGACAAGTTCTGGGCCTTCCCCACAGGAGAGGAGAGGTGACAGAATCTTTGCACACCAACCGTGCACTCGGATCGGGGGGCTGTTGGGGACTTTCCCCACTCCTTCCCCGGACATCCCGTGCATCCGCGAACCCTTTCACATCTTGGAGGAAGACGGCATCTGACTGCCCGTTTTTTCAGGAATGTACTTCTGTGAGTTCAGGGTAGGTGCCTGGTCACAAACTCATATCTGCACCTTGACAGGTGACCAAGCAGCTGCTTTCCCCTTGGGCCCAGGGGCCCAGGACAGGCATGACTTCTGCCCAGACTCCTTATCAGAGTGCAGCAAGCGCCCCATGTCTAGACTTCCACTAGTGTCTCCTCAGTCATGTTTCCGTCTCTCCGCACAGAGAGCTGGTGACACTTGTCTTACCACCAACCCACTGTTTCAGACAGGGCCGGCTCTCCTGTTTGCGACCGTTTCCGACAACAAGGCCATCGACCCCTCATCCCTGGGGCAGCGTGCTGCACTTTCCCAGGCATGTTCCTGGGGAGCGCAGTGACAGACGTGTCCCTTTCCTTAAGGCTCTTCCCACAGGCGCAACCGAGCATCTCTGTCAGGCAGCGGGGATGCCCGGGCCAAGATGATTTCGCTCCATGCGGGCTTATTACACCGAGCTGTGGAGACAAGCTCAGGCAAGCAGCAGCCGCATCCCGCAGACCCGACTCTGACTTCCCAAAGAATGCTGTGCTTTCCCAGACGTGATGCCCGGGCAAAGAGGCTTTCGCTGTATGCGGGTTTCTCCCAAAGTGCTGCGGACACTAGGCTAAGGCAACCAGCACGAGCAGCCAAGAGACTGCTATGATTTCGCAGAGGTTTTAAGCTTGCTGCGAACCGCACTTCGCTGCTGCTTCCTCAGCAAGACTTTGGGCGTTCGCTCTGTCGCGTCAGGGATTAAGAGCTGCGGGAGAGCTGGTGCCTCTTGGGCCTTGCTTCCCGGGCTCCATGTTTGCGTCTTGGTTTCACCGTGCCATGCCGAAATAAGCAGATCCAGTCACAACCCTGCAGTGGCATGCGTGGCCTAGGATGGCACTCTATGCACACTACTATCTCCCGGTGTAGGCCGGTGCTCTGCCGCTCAGGTGGACTCGGCGACAAGGTCAGTGCCTTCCCCACGGGAGAGGAGAGGCGACAGGATCTCTGCACACCACTCGTGCACTGGGATGGGGAGCAGTGAGGGTCTCTCCCCACTCCTTCCCCGGACATCCCGTGCATCCGCGAACGCTTTCACATCTTGGAGGAAGACGGCATCTGACTGCCCGTTCTTTCAGGGAGCTACTTCTGCGAGATCAGGGTAGGCGCCTGGTGGCAAGCGCATGTCTGCGTCTGGGATAGTTGGCCAGGAACTGCTTTCCCCTTGGGCCCAGGGGCCCAGGACAGGCATGCCTTCTGCTCAGACCCCTTCCTCTAGTGGAGGAAGCGCCCATGCCCTAGTCTTCCCTTCGTGTCTCCTTCTCACCAGGGTTCCGTCTCTCCGCACAGAGAGCGGGTGACACTAGTCTTACCACCGACCCGCTGTTGCTGACAGGGCTGGCTCTCCTGCTTGCTACCGTTTCCGACAACAAGGCCTACTCCTCTTCCCCGGGGCAGCGTGCTGCACCTTCCGCAGACATGCTCCTGGAGAACGCAGTGAGAGATGTGTCCCTTTCCTTAAGGCTCTTCCCACAGTCGCAACCATGCTTCTCTCTCAGGCAGAGGGGATGCACGGGCAAACAGGATTTCGCTCCATGAGGGTCTATTACACGGTGCTGTGGTGACTAGCTCAGGCAAGCAACCGCAGCCTCCCACAGACCCGACTCTGATTTTCCAAAGAATGCTGTGCTATCCCAGACGTGATACCCGGGCAAAGAGGCTTTCGCTGTATGCGGGTTTCTCCCACCTTGCTGCGAATACTAGGCTAAGGCAAGCAGCAACAGAAGCCAGCGGAACCGACTCTGATTTCTCAGCAAATGCTGGGCTTTCGCAGAGGCTTTGGGCTTGGAGCCAACAGCACTTCGTCGCTGCTTCCTCAGCAAAGCTTTGGGCGTTCGCTCTTGGGCATCAGGAAAGAAGAGTTGCGGGAGAACTGGTTTCTCTTTGGCTTTGCTTTCCCGGGCTCCATTTTCGCGTCCTGGGTTCAAATTGTCAAGGCAAAATAAGCAGACAGCCTCCAACCTGCAGCAGAGTGCGTGGCCTAGGATGGCACTCTTTGCACACTACCATCACCTGGCGTAGGCGAGGCTTGGCATTTTGCACTGGCGCTAAGGCGGACTCGGGGACAAGTTCTGGGCCTTCCCCACAGGAGAGGAGAGGTGACAGAATCTTTGCACACCAACCGTGCACTCGGATCGGGGGGCTGTTGGGGACTTTCCCCACTCCTTCCCCGGACATCCCGTGCATCCGCGAACCCTTTCACATCTTGGAGGAAGACGGCATCTGACTGCCCGTTTTTTCAGGAATGTACTTCTGTGAGTTCAGGGTAGGTGCCTGGTCACAAACTCATATCTGCACCTTGGACAGGTGACCAAGCAGCTGCTTTCCCCTTGGGCCAAGGGGCCCAGGACAGGCATGACTTCTGCCCAGACTCCTTATCAGAGTGCAGCAAGCGCCCCATGTCTAGACTTCCACTAGTGTCTCCTCAGTCATGTTTCCGTCTCTCCGCACAGAGAGCTGGTGACACTTGTCTTACCACCAACCCACTGTTTCAGACAGGGCCGGCTCTCCTGTTTGCGACCGTTTCCGACAACAAGGCCATCGACCCCTCATCCCTGGGGCAGCGTGCTGCACTTTCCCAGGCATGTTCCTGGGGAGCGCAGTGACAGACGTGTCCCTTTCCTTAAGGCTCTTCCCACAGGCGCAACCGAGCATCTCTGTCAGGCAGCGGGGATGCCCGGGCCAAGATGATTTCGCTCCATGCGGGCTTATTACACCGAGCTGTGGAGACAAGCTCAGGCAAGCAGCAGCCGCATCCCGCAGACCCGACTCTGACTTCCCAAAGAATGCTGTGCTTTCCCAGACGTGATGCCCGGGCAAAGAGGCTTTCGCTGTATGCGGGTTTCTCCCAAAGTGCTGCGGACACTAGGCTAAGGCAACCGGCACGAGCAGCCAAGAGACTGCTATGATTTCGCAGAGGTTTTAAGCTTGCTGCGAACCGCACTTCGCTGCTGCTTCCTCAGCAAGACTTTGGGCGTTCGCTCTGTCGCGTCAGGGATTAAGAGCTTAAGAGAGCTGGTGCCTCTTGGGCCTTGCTTCCCGGGCTCCATGTTTGCGTCTTGGTTTCACCGTGCCATGCCGAAATAAGCAGATCCAGTCACAACCCTGCAGTGGCATGCGTGGCCTAGGATGGCACTCTATGCACACTACTATCTCCCGGTGTAGGCCGGTGCTCTGCCGCTCAGGTGGACTCGGCGACAAGGTCAGTGCCTTCCCCACGGGAGAGGAGAGGCGACAGGATCTCTGCACACCACTCGTGCACTGGGATGGGGAGCAGTGAGGGTCTCTCCCCACTCCTTCCCCGGACATCCCGTGCATCCGCGAACGCTTTCACATCTTGGAGGAAGACGGCATCTGACTGCCCGTTCTTTCAGGGAGCTACTTCTGCGAGATCAGGGTAGGCGCCTGGTGGCAAGCGCATGTCTGCGTCTGGGATAGTTGGCCAGGAACTGCTTTCCCCTTGGGCCCAGGGGCCCAGGACAGGCATGCCTTCTGCTCAGACCCCTTCCTCTAGTGGAGGAAGCGCCCATGCCCTAGTCTTCCCTTCGTGTCTCCTTCTCACCAGGGTTCCGTCTCTCCGCACAGAGAGCGGGTGACACTAGTCTTACCACCGACCCGCTGTTGCTGACAGGGCTGGCTCTCCTGCTTGCTACCGTTTCCGACAACAAGGCCTACTCCTCTTCCCCGGGGCAGCGTGCTGCACCTTCCGCAGACATGCTCCTGGAGAACGCAGTGAGAGATGTGTCCCTTTCCTTAAGGCTCTTCCCACAGTCGCAACCATGCTTCTCTCTCAGGCAGAGGGGATGCACGGGCAAACAGGATTTCGCTCCATGAGGGTCTATTACACGGTGCTGTGGTGACTAGCTCAGGCAAGCAACCGCAGCCTCCCACAGACCCGACTCTGATTTTCCAAAGAATGCTGTGCTATCCCAGACGTGATACCCGGGCAAAGAGGCTTTCGCTGTATGCGGGTTTCTCCCACCTTGCTGCGAATACTAGGCTAAGGCAAGCAGCAACAGAAGCCAGCGGAACCGACTCTGATTTCTCAGCAAATGCTGGGCTTTCGCAGAGGCTTTGGGCTTGGAGCCAACAGCACTTCGTCGCTGCTTCCTCAGCAAAGCTTTGGGCGTTCGCTCTTGGGCATCAGGAAAGAAGAGTTGCGGGAGAACTGGTTTCTCTTTGGCTTTGCTTTCCCGGGCTCCATTTTCGCGTCCTGGGTTCAAATTGTCAAGGCAAAATAAGCAGACAGCCTCCAACCTGCAGCAGAGTGCGTGGCCTAGGATGGCACTCTTTGCACACTACCATCACCTGGCGTAGGCGAGGCTTGGCATTTTGCACTGGCGCTAAGGCGGACTCGGGGACAAGTTCTGGGCCTTCCCCACAGGAGAGGAGAGGTGACAGAATCTTTGCACACCAACCGTGCACTCGGATCGGGGGGCTGTTGGGGACTTTCCCCACTCCTTCCCCGGACATCCCGTGCATCCGCGAACCCTTTCACATCTTGGAGGAAGACGGCATCTGACTGCCCGTTTTTTCAGGAATGTACTTCTGTGAGTTCAGGGTAGGTGCCTGGTCACAAACTCATATCTGCACCTTGGACAGGTGACCAAGCAGCTGCTTTCCCCTTGGGCCCAGGGGCCCAGGACAGGCATGACTTCTGCCCAGACTCCTTATCAGAGTGCAGCAAGCGCCCCATGTCTAGACTTCCACTAGTGTCTCCTCAGTCATGTTTCCGTCTCTCCGCACAGAGAGCTGGTGACACTTGTCTTACCACCAACCCACTGTTTCAGACAGGGCCGGCTCTCCTGTTTGCGACCGTTTCCGACAACAAGGCCATCGACCCCTCATCCCTGGGGCAGCGTGCTGCACTTTCCCAGGCATGTTCCTGGGGAGCGCAGTGACAGACGTGTCCCTTTCCTTAAGGCTCTTCCCACAGGCGCAACCGAGCATCTCTGTCAGGCAGCGGGGATGCCCGGGCCAAGATGATTTCGCTCCATGCGGGCTTATTACACCGAGCTGTGGAGACAAGCTCAGGCAAGCAGCAGCCGCATCCCGCAGACCCGACTCTGACTTCCCAAAGAATGCTGTGCTTTCCCAGACGTGATGCCCGGGCAAAGAGGCTTTCGCTGTATGCGGGTTTCTCCCAAAGTGCTGCGGACACTAGGCTAAGGCAACCAGCACGAGCAGCCAAGAGACTGCTATGATTTCGCAGAGGTTTTAAGCTTGCTGCGAACCGCACTTCGCTGCTGCTTCCTCAGCAAGACTTTGGGCGTTCGCTCTGTCGCGTCAGGGATTAAGAGCTGCGGGAGAGCTGGTGCCTCTTGGGCCTTGCTTCCCGGGCTCCATGTTTGCGTCTTGGTTTCACCGTGCCATGCCGAAATAAGCAGATCCAGTCACAACCCTGCAGTGGCATGCGTGGCCTAGGATGGCACTCTATGCACACTACTATCTCCCGGTGTAGGCCGGTGCTCTGCCGCTCAGGTGGACTCGGCGACAAGGTCAGTGCCTTCCGCATGGGAGAGGAGAGGCGACAGGATCTCTGCACACCACTCGTGCACTGGGATGGGGAGCAGTGAGGGTCTCTCCCCACTCCTTCCCCGGACATCCCGTGCATCCGCGAACGCTTTCACATCTTGGAGGAAGACGGCATCTGACTGCCCGTTCTTTCAGGGAGCTACTTCTGCGAGATCAGGGTAGGCGCCTGGTGGCAAGCGCATGTCTGCGTCTGGGATAGTTGGCCAGGAACTGCTTTCCCCTTGGGCCCAGGGGCCCAGGACAGGCATGCCTTCTGCTCAGACCCCTTCCTCTAGTGGAGGAAGCGCCCATGCCCTAGTCTTCCCTTCGTGTCTCCTTCTCACCAGGGTTCCGTCTCTCCGCACAGAGAGCGGGTGACACTAGTCTTACCACCGACCCGCTGTTGCTGACAGGGCTGGCTCTCCTGCTTGCTACCGTTTCCGACAACAAGGCCTACTCCTCTTCCCCGGGGCAGCGTGCTGCACCTTCCGCAGACATGCTCCTGGAGAACGCAGTGAGAGATGTGTCCCTTTCCTTAAGGCTCTTCCCACAGTCGCAACCATGCTTCTCTCTCAGGCAGAGGGGATGCACGGGCAAACAGGATTTCGCTCCATGAGGGTCTATTACACGGTGCTGTGGTGACTAGCTCAGGCAAGCAACCGCAGCCTCCCACAGACCCGACTCTGATTTTCCAAAGAATGCTGTGCTATCCCAGACGTGATACCCGGGCAAAGAGGCTTTCGCTGTATGCGGGTTTCTCCCACCTTGCTGCGAATACTAGGCTAAGGCAAGCAGCAACAGAAGCCAGCGGAACCGACTCTGATTTCTCAGCAAATGCTGGGCTTTCGCAGAGGCTTTGGGCTTGGAGCCAACAGCACTTCGTCGCTGCTTCCTCAGCAAAGCTTTGGGCGTTCGCTCTTGGGCATCAGGAAAGAAGAGTTGCGGGAGAACTGGTTTCTCTTTGGCTTTGCTTTCCCGGGCTCCATTTTCACGTCCTGGGTTCAAATTGTCAAGGCAAAATAAGCAGACAGCCTCCAACCTGCAGCAGAGTGCGTGGCCTAGGATGGCACTCTTTGCACACTACCATCACCTGGCGTAGGCGAGGCTTGGCATTTTGCACTGGCGCTAAGGCGGACTCGGGGACAAGTTCTGGGCCTTCCCCACAGGAGAGGAGAGGTGACAGAATCTTTGCACACCAACCGTGCACTCGGATCGGGGGGCTGTTGGGGACTTTCCCCACTCCTTCCCCGGACATCCCGTGCATCCGCGAACCCTTTCACATCTTGGAGGAAGACGGCATCTGACTGCCCGTTTTTTCAGGAATGTACTTCTGTGAGTTCAGGGTAGGTGCCTGGTCACAAACTCATATCTGCACCTTGGACAGGTGACCAAGCAGCTGCTTTCCCCTTGGGCCCAGGGGCCCAGGACAGGCATGACTTCTGCCCAGACTCCTTATCAGAGTGCAGCAAGCGCCCCATGTCTAGACTTCCACTAGTGTCTCCTCAGTCATGTTTCCGTCTCTCCGCACAGAGAGCTGGTGACACTTGTCTTACCACCAACCCACTGTTTCAGACAGGGCCGGCTCTCCTGTTTGCGACCGTTTCCGACAACAAGGCCATCGACCCCTCATCCCTGGGGCAGCGTGCTGCACTTTCCCAGGCATGTTCCTGGGGAGCGCAGTGACAGACGTGTCCCTTTCCTTAAGGCTCTTCCCACAGGCGCAACCGAGCATCTCTGTCAGGCAGCGGGGATGCCCGGGCCAAGATGATTTCGCTCCATGCGGGCTTATTACACCGAGCTGTGGAGACAAGCTCAGGCAAGCAGCAGCCGCATCCCGCAGACCCGACTCTGACTTCCCAAAGAATGCTGTGCTTTCCCAGACGTGATGCCCGGGCAAAGAGGCTTTCGCTGTATGCGGGTTTCTCCCAAAGTGCTGCGGACACTAGGCTAAGGCAACCGGCACGAGCAGCCAAGAGACTGCTATGATTTCGCAGAGGTTTTAAGCTTGCTGCGAACCGCACTTCGCTGCTGCTTCCTCAGCAAGACTTTGGGCGTTCGCTCTGTCGCGTCAGGGATTAAGAGCTTAAGAGAGCTGGTGCCTCTTGGGCCTTGCTTCCCGGGCTCCATGTTTGCGTCTTGGTTTCACCGTGCCATGCCGAAATAAGCAGATCCAGTCACAACCCTGCAGTGGCATGCGTGGCCTAGGATGGCACTCTATGCACACTACTATCTCCCGGTGTAGGCCGGTGCTCTGCCGCTCAGGTGGACTCGGCGACAAGGTCAGTGCCTTCCCCACGGGAGAGGAGAGGCGACAGGATCTCTGCACACCACTCGTGCACTGGGATGGGGAGCAGTGAGGGTCTCTCCCCACTCCTTCCCCGGACATCCCGTGCATCCGCGAACGCTTTCACATCTTGGAGGAAGACGGCATCTGACTGCCCGTTCTTTCAGGGAGCTACTTCTGCGAGATCAGGGTAGGCGCCTGGTGGCAAGCGCATGTCTGCGTCTGGGATAGTTGGCCAGGAACTGCTTTCCCCTTGGGCCCAGGGGCCCAGGACAGGCATGCCTTCTGCTCAGACCCCTTCCTCTAGTGGAGGAAGCGCCCATGCCCTAGTCTTCCCTTCGTGTCTCCTTCTCACCAGGGTTCCGTCTCTCCGCACAGAGAGCGGGTGACACTAGTCTTACCACCGACCCGCTGTTGCTGACAGGGCTGGCTCTCCTGCTTGCTACCGTTTCCGACAACAAGGCCTACTCCTCTTCCCCGGGGCAGCGTGCTGCACCTTCCGCAGACATGCTCCTGGAGAACGCAGTGAGAGATGTGTCCCTTTCCTTAAGGCTCTTCCCACAGTCGCAACCATGCTTCTCTCTCAGGCAGAGGGGATGCACGGGCAAACAGGATTTCGCTCCATGAGGGTCTATTACACGGTGCTGTGGTGACTAGCTCAGGCAAGCAACCGCAGCCTCCCACAGACCCGACTCTGATTTTCCAAAGAATGCTGTGCTATCCCAGACGTGATACCCGGGCAAAGAGGCTTTCGCTGTATGCGGGTTTCTCCCACCTTGCTGCGAATACTAGGCTAAGGCAAGCAGCAACAGAAGCCAGCGGAACCGACTCTGATTTCTCAGCAAATGCTGGGCTTTCGCAGAGGCTTTGGGCTTGGAGCCAACAGCACTTCGTCGCTGCTTCCTCAGCAAAGCTTTGGGCGTTCGCTCTTGGGCATCAGGAAAGAAGAGTTGCGGGAGAACTGGTTTCTCTTTGGCTTTGCTTTCCCGGGCTCCATTTTCGCGTCCTGGGTTCAAATTGTCAAGGCAAAATAAGCAGACAGCCTCCAACCTGCAGCAGAGTGCGTGGCCTAGGATGGCACTCTTTGCACACTACCATCACCTGGCGTAGGCGAGGCTTGGCATTTTGCACTGGCGCTAAGGCGGACTCGGGGACAAGTTCTGGGCCTTCCCCACAGGAGAGGAGAGGTGACAGAATCTTTGCACACCAACCGTGCACTCGGATCGGGGGGCTGTTGGGGACTTTCCCCACTCCTTCCCCGGACATCCCGTGCATCCGCGAACCCTTTCACATCTTGGAGGAAGACGGCATCTGACTGCCCGTTTTTTCAGGAATGTACTTCTGTGAGTTCAGGGTAGGTGCCTGGTCACAAACTCATATCTGCACCTTGGACAGGTGACCAAGCAGCTGCTTTCCCCTTGGGCCCAGGGGCCCAGGACAGGCATGACTTCTGCCCAGACTCCTTATCAGAGTGCAGCAAGCGCCCCATGTCTAGACTTCCACTAGTGTCTCCTCAGTCATGTTTCCGTCTCTCCGCACAGAGAGCTGGTGACACTTGTCTTACCACCAACCCACTGTTTCAGACAGGGCCGGCTCTCCTGTTTGCGACCGTTTCCGACAACAAGGCCATCGACCCCTCATCCCTGGGGCAGCGTGCTGCACTTTCCCAGGCATGTTCCTGGGGAGCGCAGTGACAGACGTGTCCCTTTCCTTAAGGCTCTTCCCACAGGCGCAACCGAGCATCTCTGTCAGGCAGCGGGGATGCCCGGGCCAAGATGATTTCGCTCCATGCGGGCTTATTACACCGAGCTGTGGAGACAAGCTCAGGCAAGCAGCAGCCGCATCCCGCAGACCCGACTCTGACTTCCCAAAGAATGCTGTGCTTTCCCAGACGTGATGCCCGGGCAAAGAGGCTTTCGCTGTATGCGGGTTTCTCCCAAAGTGCTGCGGACACTAGGCTAAGGCAACCAGCACGAGCAGCCAAGAGACTGCTATGATTTCGCAGAGGTTTTAAGCTTGCTGCGAACCGCACTTCGCTGCTGCTTCCTCAGCAAGACTTTGGGCGTTCGCTCTGTCGCGTCAGGGATTAAGAGCTGCGGGAGAGCTGGTGCCTCTTGGGCCTTGCTTCCCGGGCTCCATGTTTGCGTCTTGGTTTCACCGTGCCATGCCGAAATAAGCAGATCCAGTCACAACCCTGCAGTGGCATGCGTGGCCTAGGATGGCACTCTATGCACACTACTATCTCCCGGTGTAGGCCGGTGCTCTGCCGCTCAGGTGGACTCGGCGACAAGGTCAGTGCCTTCCCCACGGGAGAGGAGAGGCGACAGGATCTCTGAACACCACTCGTGCACTGGGATGGGGAGCAGTGAGGGTCTCTCCCCACTCCTTCCCCGGACATCCCGTGCATCCGCGAACGCTTTCACATCTTGGAGGAAGACGGCATCTGACTGCCCGTTCTTTCAGGGAGCTACTTCTGCGAGATCAGGGTAGGCGCCTGGTGGCAAGCGCATGTCTGGGTCTGGGATAGTTGGCCAGGAACTGCTTTCCCCTTGGGCCCAGGGGCCCAGGACAGGCATGCCTTCTGCTCAGACCCCTTCCTCTAGTGGAGGAAGCGCCCATGCCCTAGTCTTCCCTTCGTGTCTCCTTCTCACCAGGGTTCCGTCTCTCCGCACAGAGAGCGGGTGACACTAGTCTTACCACCGACCCGCTGTTGCTGACAGGGCTGGCTCTCCTGCTTGCTACCGTTTCCGACAACAAGGCCTACTCCTCTTCCCCGGGGCAGCGTGCTGCACCTTCCGCAGACATGCTCCTGGAGAACGCAGTGAGAGATGTGTCCCTTTCCTTAAGGCTCTTCCCACAGTCGCAACCATGCTTCTCTCTCAGGCAGAGGGGATGCACGGGCAAACAGGATTTCGCTCCATGAGGGTCTATTACACGGTGCTGTGGTGACTAGCTCAGGCAAGCAACCGCAGCCTCCCACAGACCCGACTCTGATTTTCCAAAGAATGCTGTGCTATCCCAGACGTGATACCCGGGCAAAGAGGCTTTCGCTGTATGCGGGTTTCTCCCACCTTGCTGCGAATACTAGGCTAAGGCAAGCAGCAACAGAAGCCAGCGGAACCGACTCTGATTTCTCAGCAAATGCTGGGCTTTCGCAGAGGCTTTGGGCTTGGAGCCAACAGCACTTCGTCGCTGCTTCCTCAGCAAAGCTTTGGGCGTTCGCTCTTGGGCATCAGGAAAGAAGAGTTGCGGGAGAACTGGTTTCTCTTTGGCTTTGCTTTCCCGGGCTCCATTTTCGCGTCCTGGGTTCAAATTGTCAAGGCAAAATAAGCAGACAGCCTCCAACCTGCAGCAGAGTGCGTGGCCTAGGATGGCACTCTTTGCACACTACCATCACCTGGCGTAGGCGAGGCTTGGCATTTTGCACTGGCGCTAAGGCGGACTCGGGGACAAGTTCTGGGCCTTCCCCACAGGAGAGGAGAGGTGACAGAATCTTTGCACACCAACCGTGCACTCGGATCGGGGGGCTGTTGGGGACTTTCCCCACTCCTTCCCCGGACATCCCGTGCATCCGCGAACCCTTTCACATCTTGGAGGAAGACGGCATCTGACTGCCCGTTCTTTCAGGGAGCTACTTCTGCGAGATCAGGGTAGGCGCCTGGTGGCAAGCGCATGTCTGCGTCTGGGATAGTTGGCCAGGAACTGCTTTCCCCTTGGGCCCAGGGGCCCAGGACAGGCATGCCTTCTGCTCAGACCCCTTCCTCTAGTGGAGGAAGCGCCCATGCCCTAGTCTTCCCTTCGTGTCTCCTTCTCACCAGGGTTCCGTCTCTCCGCACAGAGAGCGGGTGACACTAGTCTTACCACCGACCCGCTGTTGCTGACAGGGCTGGCTCTCCTGCTTGCTACCGTTTCCGACAACAAGGCCTACTCCTCTTCCCCGGGGCAGCGTGCTGCACCTTCCGCAGACATGCTCCTGGAGAACGCAGTGAGAGATGTGTCCCTTTCCTTAAGGCTCTTCCCACAGTCGCAACCATGCTTCTCTCTCAGGCAGAGGGGATGCACGGGCAAACAGGATTTCGCTCCATGAGGGTCTATTACACGGTGCTGTGGTGACTAGCTCAGGCAAGCAACCGCAGCCTCCCACAGACCCGACTCTGATTTTCCAAAGAATGCTGTGCTATCCCAGACGTGATACCCGGGCAAAGAGGCTTTCGCTGTATGCGGGTTTCTCCCACCTTGCTGCGAATACTAGGCTAAGGCAAGCAGCAACAGAAGCCAGCGGAACCGACTCTGATTTCTCAGCAAATGCTGGGCTTTCGCAGAGGCTTTGGGCTTGGAGCCAACAGCACTTCGTCGCTGCTTCCTCAGCAAAGCTTTGGGCGTTCGCTCTTGGGCATCAGGAAAGAAGAGTTGCGGGAGAACTGGTTTCTCTTTGGCTTTGCTTTCCCGGGCTCCATTTTCGCGTCCTGGGTTCAAATTGTCAAGGCAAAATAAGCAGACAGCCTCCAACCTGCAGCAGAGTGCGTGGCCTAGGATGGCACTCTTTGCACACTACCATCACCTGGCGTAGGCGAGGCTTGGCATTTTGCACTGGCGCTAAGGCGGACTCGGGGATAAGTTCTGGGCCTTCCCCACAGGAGAGGAGAGGTGACAGAATCTTTGCACACCAACCGTGCACTCGGATCGGGGGGCTGTTGGGGACTTTCCCCACTCCTTCCCCGGACATCCCGTGCATCCGCGAACCCTTTCACATCTTGGAGGAAGACGGCATCTGACTGCCCGTTTTTTCAGGAATGTACTTCTGTGAGTTCAGGGTAGGTGCCTGGTCACAAACTCATATCTGCACCTTGGACAGGTGACCAAGCAGCTGCTTTCCCCTTGGGCCCAGGGGACCAGGACAGGCATGACTTCTGCCCAGACTCCTTATCAGAGTGCAGCAAGCGCCCCATGTCTAGACTTCCACTAGTGTCTCCTCAGTCATGTTTCCGTCTCTCCGCACAGAGAGCTGGTGACACTTGTCTTACCACCAACCCACTGTTTCAGACAGGGCCGGCTCTCCTGTTTGCGACCGTTTCCGACAACAAGGCCATCGACCCCTCATCCCTGGGGCAGCGTGCTGCACTTTCCCAGACATGTTCCTGGGGAGCGCAGTGACAGACGTGTCCCTTTCCTTAAGGCTCTTCCCACAGGCGCAACCGAGCATCTCTGTCAGGCAGCGGGGATGCCCGGGCCAAGATGATTTCGCTCCATGCGGGCTTATTACACCGAGCTGTGGAGACAAGCTCAGGCAAGCAGCAGCCGCATCCCGCAGACCCGACTCTGACTTCGCAAAGAATGCTGTGCTTTCCCAGACGTGATGCCCGGGCAAAGAGGCTTTCGCTGTATGCGGGTTTCTCCCAAAGTGCTGCGGACACTAGGCTAAGGCAACCAGCACGAGCAGCCAAGAGACTGCTATGATTTCGCAGAGGTTTTAAGCTTGCTGCGAACCGCACTTCGCTGCTGCTTCCTCAGCAAGACTTTGGGCGTTCGCTCTGTCGCGTCAGGGATTAAGAGCTGCGGGAGAGCTGGTGCCTCTTGGGCCTTGCTTCCCGGGCTCCATGTTTGCGTCTTGGTTTCACCGTGCCATGCCGAAATAAGCAGATCCAGTCACAACCCTGCAGTGGCATGCGTGGCCTAGGATGGCACTCTATGCACACTACTATCTCCCGGTGTAGGCCGGTGCTCTGCCGCTCAGGTGAACTCGGCGACAAGGTCAGTGCCTTCCCCACGGGAGAGGAGAGGCGACAGGATCTCTGCACACCACTCGTGCACTGGGATGGGGAGCAGTGAGGGTCTCTCCCCACTCCTTCCCCGGACATCCCGTGCATCCGCGAACGCTTTCACATCTTGGAGGAAGACGGCATCTGACTGCCCGTTCTTTCAGGGAGCTACTTCTGCGAGATCAGGGTAGGCGCCTGGTGGCAAGCGCATGTCTGCGTCTGGGATAGTTGGCCAGGAACTGCTTTCCCCTTGGGCCCAGGGGCCCAGGACAGGCATGCCTTCTGCTCAGACCCCTTCCTCTAGTGGAGGAAGCGCCCATGCCCTAGTCTTCCCTTCGTGTCTCCTTCTCACCAGGGTTCCGTCTCTCCGCACAGAGAGCGGGTGACACTAGTCTTACCACCGACCCGCTGTTGCTGACAGGGCTGGCTCTCCTGCTTGCTACCGTTTCCGACAACAAGGCCTACTCCTCTTCCCCGGGGCAGCGTGCTGCACCTTCCGCAGACATGCTCCTGGAGAACGCAGTGAGAGATGTGTCCCTTTCCTTAAGGCTCTTCCCACAGTCGCAACCATGCTTCTCTCTCAGGCAGAGGGGATGCACGGGCAAACAGGATTTCGCTCCATGAGGGTCTATTACACGGTGCTGTGGTGACTAGCTCAGGCAAGCAACCGCAGCCTCCCACAGACCCGACTCTGATTTTCCAAAGAATGCTGTGCTATCCCAGACGTGATACCCGGGCAAAGAGGCTTTCGCTGTATGCGGGTTTCTCCCACCTTGCTGCGAATACTAGGCTAAGGCAAGCAGCAACAGAAGCCAGCGGAACCGACTCTGATTTCTCAGCAAATGCTGGGCTTTCGCAGAGGCTTTGGGCTTGGAGCCAACAGCACTTCGTCGCTGCTTCCTCAGCAAAGCTTTGGGCGTTCGCTCTTGGGCATCAGGAAAGAAGAGTTGCGGGAGAACTGGTTTCTCTTTGGCTTTGCTTTCCCGGGCTCCATTTTCGCGTCCTGGGTTCAAATTGTCAAGGCAAAATAAGCAGACAGCCTCCAACCTGCAGCAGAGTGCGTGGCCTAGGATGGCACTCTTTGCACACTACCATCACCTGGCGTAGGCGAGGCTTGGCATTTTGCACTGGCGCTAAGGCGGACTCGGGGACAAGTTCTGGGCCTTCCCCACAGGAGAGGAGAGGTGACAGAATCTTTGCACACCAACCGTGCACTCGGATCGGGGGGCTGTTGGGGACTTTCCCCACTCCTTCCCCGGACATCCCGTGCATCCGCGAACCCTTTCACATCTTGGAGGAAGACGGCATCTGACTGCCCGTTTTTTCAGGAATGTACTTCTGTGAGTTCAGGGTAGGTGCCTGGTCACAAACTCATATCTGCACCTTGGACAGGTGACCAAGCAGCTGCTTTCCCCTTGGGCCCAGGGGCCCAGGACAGGCATGACTTCTGCCCAGACTCCTTATCAGAGTGCAGCAAGCGCCCCATGTCTAGACTTCCACTAGTGTCTCCTCAGTCATGTTTCCGTCTCTCCGCACAGAGAGCTGGTGACACTTGTCTTACCACCAACCCACTGTTTCAGACAGGGCCGGCTCTCCTGTTTGCGACCGTTTCCGACAACAAGGCCATCGACCCCTCATCCCTGGGGCAGCGTGCTGCACTTTCCCAGACATGTTCCTGGGGAGCGCAGTGACAGACGTGTCCCTTTCCTTAAGGCTCTTCCCACAGGCGCAACCGAGCATCTCTGTCAGGCAGCGGGGATGCCCGGGCCAAGATGATTTCGCTCCATGCGGGCTTATTACACCGAGCTGTGGAGACAAGCTCAGGCAAGCAGCAGCCGCATCCCGCAGACCCGACTCTGACTTCCCAAAGAATGCTGTGCTTTCCCAGACGTGATGCCCGGGCAAAGAGGCTTTCGCTGTATGCGGGTTTCTCCCAAAGTGCTGCGGACACTAGGCTAAGGCAACCAGCACGAGCAGCCAAGAGACTGCTATGATTTCGCAGAGGTTTTAAGCTTGCTGCGAACCGCACTTCGCTGCTGCTTCCTCAGCAAGACTTTGGGCGTTCGCTCTGTCGCGTCAGGGATTAAGAGCTGCGGGAGAGCTGGTGCCTCTTGGGCCTTGCATCCCGGGCTCCATGTTTGCGTCTTGGTTTCACCGTGCCATGCCGAAATAAGCAGATCCAGTCACAACCCTGCAGTGGCATGCGTGGCCTAGGATGGCACTCTATGCACACTACTATCTCCCGGTGTAGGCCGGTGCTCTGCCGCTCAGGTGGACTCGGCGACAAGGTCAGTGCCTTCCCCACGGGAGAGGAGAGGCGACAGGATCTCTGCACACCACTCGTGCACTGGGATGGGGAGCAGTGAGGGTCTCTCCCCACTCCTTCCCCGGACATCCCGTGCATCCGCGAACGCTTTCACATCTTGGAGGAAGACGGCATCTGACTGCCCGTTCTTTCAGGGAGCTACTTCTGCGAGATCAGGGTAGGCGCCTGGTGGCAAGCGCATGTCTGCGTCTGGGATAGTTGGCCAGGAACTGCTTTCCCCTTGGGCCCAGGGGCCCAGGACAGGCATGCCTTCTGCTCAGACTCCTTCCTCTAGTGGAG
The DNA here is from genome assembly GCF_030435805.1 of Mustela lutreola. NCBI lineage: Eukaryota > Metazoa > Chordata > Mammalia > Carnivora > Mustelidae > Mustela > Mustela lutreola. Next base: position 51,016,803 of record NC_081308.1, on the reverse strand, counting down.
GAAGCGCCCATGCCCTAGTCTTCCCTTCGTGTCTCCTTCTCACCAGGGTTCCGTCTCTCCGCACAGAGAGCGGGTGACACTAGTCTTACCACCGACCCGCTGTTGCTGACAGGGCTGGCTCTCCTGCTTGCTACCGTTTCCGACAACAAGGCCTACTCCTCTTCCCCGGGGCAGCGTGCTGCACCTTCCGCAGACATGCTCCTGGAGAACGCAGTGAGAGATGTGTCCCTTTCCTTAAGGCTCTTCCCACAGTCGCAACCATGCTTCTCTCTCAGGCAGAGGGGATGCACGGGCAAACAGGATTTCGCTCCATGAGGGTCTATTACACGGTGCTGTGGTGACTAGCTCAGGCAAGCAACCGCAGCCTCCCACAGACCCGACTCTGATTTTCCAAAGAATGCTGTGCTATCCCAGACGTGATACCCGGGCAAAGAGGCTTTCGCTGTATGCGGGTTTCTCCCACCTTGCTGCGAATACTAGGCTAAGGCAAGCAGCAACAGAAGCCAGCGGAACCGACTCTGATTTCTCAGCAAATGCTGGGCTTTCGCAGAGGCTTTGGGCTTGGAGCCAACAGCACTTCGTCGCTGCTTCCTCAGCAAAGCTTTGGGCGTTCGCTCTTGGGCATCAGGAAAGAAGAGTTGCGGGAGAACTGGTTTCTCTTTGGCTTTGCTTTCCCGGGCTCCATTTTCGCGTCCTGGGTTCAAATTGTCAAGGCAAAATAAGCAGACAGCCTCCAACCTGCAGCAGAGTGCGTGGCCTAGGATGGCACTCTTTGCACACTACCATCACCTGGCGTAGGCGAGGCTTGGCATTTTGCACTGGCGCTAAGGCGGACTCGGGGACAAGTTCTGGGCCTTCCCCACAGGAGAGGAGAGGTGACAGAATCTTTGCACACCAACCGTGCACTCGGATCGGGGGGCTGTTGGGGACTTTCCCCACTCCTTCCCCGGACATCCCGTGCATCCGCGAACCCTTTCACATCTTGGAGGAAGACGGCATCTGACTGCCCGTTTTTTCAGGAATGTACTTCTGTGAGTTCAGGGTAGGTGCCTGGTCACAAACTCATATCTGCACCTTGGACAGGTGACCAAGCAGCTGCTTTCCCCTTGGGCCCAGGGGCCCAGGACAGGCATGACTTCTGCCCAGGCTCCTTATCAGAGTGCAGCAAGCGCCCCATGTCTAGACTTCCACTAGTGTCTCCTCAGTCATGTTTCCGTCTCTCCGCACAGAGAGCTGGTGACACTTGTCTTACCACCAACCCACTGTTTCAGACAGGGCCGGCTCTCCTGTTTGCGACCGTTTCCGACAACAAGGCCATCGACCCCTCATCCCTGGGGCAGCGTGCTGCACTTTCCCAGACATGTTCCTGGGGAGCGCAGTGACAGACGTGTCCCTTTCCTTAAGGCTCTTCCCACAGGCGCAACCGAGCATCTCTGTCAGGCAGCGGGGATGCCCGGGCCAAGATGATTTCGCTCCATGCGGGCTTATTACACCGAGCTGTGGAGACAAGCTCAGGCAAGCAGCAGCCGCATCCCGCAGACCCGACTCTGACTTCCCAAAGAATGCTGTGCTTTCCCAGACGTGATGCCCGGGCAAAGAGGCTTTCGCTGTATGCGGGTTTCTCCCAAAGTGCTGCGGACACTAGGCTAAGGCAACCAGCACGAGCAGCCAAGAGACTGCTATGATTTCGCAGAGGTTTTAAGCTTGCTGCGAACCGCACTTCGCTGCTGCTTCCTCAGCAAGACTTTGGGCGTTCGCTCTGTCGCGTCAGGGATTAAGAGCTGCGGGAGAGCTGGTGCCTCTTGGGCCTTGCATCCTGGGCTCCATGTTTGCGTCTTGGTTTCACCGTGCCATGCCGAAATAAGCAGATCCAGTCACAACCCTGCAGTGGCATGCGTGGCCTAGGATGGCACTCTATGCACACTACTATCTCCCGGTGTAGGCCGGTGCTCTGCCGCTCAGGTGGACTCGGCGACAAGGTCAGTGCCTTCCCCACGGGAGAGGAGAGGCGACAGGATCTCTGCACACCACTCGTGCACTGGGATGGGGAGCAGTGAGGGTCTCTCCCCACTCCTTCCCCGGACATCCCGTGCATCCGCGAACGCTTTCACATCTTGGAGGAAGACGGCATCTGACTGCCCGTTCTTTCAGGGAGCTACTTCTGCGAGATCAGGGTAGGCGCCTGGTGGCAAGCGCATGTCTGCGTCTGGGATAGTTGGCCAGGAACTGCTTTCCCCTTGGGCCCAGGGGCCCAGGACAGGCATGCCTTCTGCTCAGACTCCTTCCTCTAGTGGAGGAAGCGCCCATGCCCTAGTCTTCCCTTCGTGTCTCCTTCTCACCAGGGTTCCGTCTCTCCGCACAGAGAGCGGGTGACACTAGTCTTACCACCGACCCGCTGTTGCTGACAGGGCTGGCTCTCCTGCTTGCTACCGTTTCCGACAACAAGGCCTACTCCTCTTCCCCGGGGCAGCGTGCTGCACCTTCCGCAGACATGCTCCTGGAGAACACAGTGAGAGATGTGTCCCTTTCCTTAAGGCTCTTCCCACAGTCGCAACCATGCTTCTCTCTCAGGCAGAGGGGATGCACGGGCAAACAGGATTTCGCTCCATGAGGGTCTATTACACGGTGCTGTGGTGACTAGCTCAGGCAAGCAACCGCAGCCTCCCACAGACCCGACTCTGATTTTCCAAAGAATGCTGTGCTATCCCAGACGTGATACCCGGGCAAAGAGGCTTTCGCTGTATGCGGGTTTCTCCCACCTTGCTGCGAATACTAGGCTAAGGCAAGCAGCAACAGAAGCCAGCGGAACCGACTCTGATTTCTCAGCAAATGCTGGGCTTTCGCAGAGGCTTTGGGCTTGGAGCCAACAGCACTTCGTCGCTGCTTCCTCAGCAAAGCTTTGGGCGTTCGCTCTTGGGCATCAGGAAAGAAGAGTTGCGGGAGAACTGGTTTCTCTTTGGCTTTGCTTTCCCGGGCTCCATTTTCGCGTCCTGGGTTCAAATTGTCAAGGCAAAATAAGCAGACAGCCTCCAACCTGCAGCAGAGTGCGTGGCCTAGGATGGCACTCTTTGCACACTACCATCACCTGGCGTAGGCGAGGCTTGGCATTTTGCACTGGCGCTAAGGCGGACTCGGGGACAAGTTCTGGGCCTTCCCCACAGGAGAGGAGAGGTGACAGAATCTTTGCACACCAACCGTGCACTCGGATCGGGGGGCTGTTGGGGACTTTCCCCACTCCTTCCCCGGACATCCCGTGCATCCGCGAACCCTTTCACATCTTGGAGGAAGACGGCATCTGACTGCCCGTTTTTTCAGGAATGTACTTTTGTGAGTTCAGGGTAGGTGCCTGGTCACAAACTCATATCTGCACCTTGGACAGGTGACCAAGCAGCTGCTTTCCCCTTGGGCCCAGGGGCCCAGGACAGGCATGACTTCTGCCCAGACTCCTTATCAGAGTGCAGCAAGCGCCCCATGTCTAGACTTCCACTAGTGTCTCCTCAGTCATGTTTCCGTCTCTCCGCACAGAGAGCTGGTGACACTTGTCTTACCACCAACCCACTGTTTCAGACAGGGCCGGCTCTCCTGTTTGCGACCGTTTCCGACAACAAGGCCATCGACCCCTCATCCCTGGGGCAGCGTGCTGCACTTTCCCAGACATGTTCCTGGGGAGCGCAGTGACAGACGTGTCCCTTTCCTTAAGGCTCTTCCCACAGGCGCAACCGAGCATCTCTGTCAGGCAGCGGGGATGCCCGGGCCAAGATGATTTCGCTCCATGCGGGCTTATTACACCGAGCTGTGGAGACAAGCTCAGGCAAGCAGCAGCCGCATCCCGCAGACCCGACTCTGACTTCCCAAAGAATGCTGTGCTTTCCCAGACGTGATGCCCGGGCAAAGAGGCTTTCGCTGTATGCGGGTTTCTCCCAAAGTGCTGCGGACACTAGGCTAAGGCAACCAGCACGAGCAGCCAAGAGACTGCTATGATTTCGCAGAGGTTTTAAGCTTGCTGCGAACCGCACTTCGCTGCTGCTTCCTCAGCAAGACTTTGGGCGTTCGCTCTGTCGCGTCAGGGATTAAGAGCTGCGGGAGAGCTGGTGCCTCTTGGGCCTTGCTTCCCGGGCTCCATGTTTGCGTCTTGGTTTCACCGTGCCATGCCGAAATAAGCAGATCCAGTCACAACCCTGCAGTGGCATGCGTGGCCTAGGATGGCACTCTATGCACACTACTATCTCCCGGTGTAGGCCGGTGCTCTGCCGCTCAGGTGGACTCGGCGACAAGGTCAGTGCCTTCCCCACGGGAGAGGAGAGGCGACAGGATCTCTGCACACCACTCGTGCACTGGGATGGGGAGCAGTGAGGGTCTCTCCCCACTCCTTCCCCGGACATCCCGTGCATCCGCGAACGCTTTCACATCTTGGAGGAAGACGGCATCTGACTGCCCGTTCTTTCAGGGAGCTACTTCTGCGAGATCAGGGTAGGCGCCTGGTGGCAAGCGCATGTCTGCGTCTGGGATAGTTGGCCAGGAACTGCTTTCCCCTTGGGCCCAGGGGCCCAGGACAGGCATGCCTTCTGCTCAGACCCCTTCCTCTAGTGGAGGAAGCGCCCATGCCCTAGTCTTCCCTTCGTGTCTCCTTCTCACCAGGGTTCCGTCTCTCCGCACAGAGAGCGGGTGACACTAGTCTTACCACCGACCCGCTGTTGCTGACAGGGCTGGCTCTCCTGCTTGCTACCGTTTCCGACAACAAGGCCTACTCCTCTTCCCCGGGGCAGCGTGCTGCACCTTCCGCAGACATGCTCCTGGAGAACGCAGTGAGAGATGTGTCCCTTTCCTTAAGGCTCTTCCCACAGTCGCAACCATGCTTCTCTCTCAGGCAGAGGGGATGCACGGGCAAACAGGATTTCGCTCCATGAGGGTCTATTACACGGTGCTGTGGTGACTAGCTCAGGCAAGCAACCGCAGCCTCCCACAGACCCGACTCTGATTTTCCAAAGAATGCTGTGCTATCCCAGACGTGATACCCGGGCAAAGAGGCTTTCGCTGTATGCGGGTTTCTCCCACCTTGCTGCGAATACTAGGCTAAGGCAAGCAGCAACAGAAGCCAGCGGAACCGACTCTGATTTCTCAGCAAATGCTGGGCTTTCGCAGAGGCTTTGGGCTTGGAGCCAACAGCACTTCGTCGCTGCTTCCTCAGCAAAGCTTTGGGCGTTCGCTCTTGGGCATCAGGAAAGAAGAGTTGCGGGAGAACTGGTTTCTCTTTGGCTTTGCTTTCCCGGGCTCCATTTTCGCGTCCTGGGTTCAAATTGTCAAGGCAAAATAAGCAGACAGCCTCCAACCTGCAGCAGAGTGCGTGGCCTAGGATGGCACTCTTTGCACACTACCATCACCTGGCGTAGGCGAGGCTTGGCATTTTGCACTGGCGCTAAGGCGGACTCGGGGACAAGTTCTGGGCCTTCCCCACAGGAGAGGAGAGGTGACAGAATCTTTGCACACCAACCGTGCACTCGGATCGGGGGGCTGTTGGGGACTTTCCCCACTCCTTCCCCGGACATCCCGTGCATCCGCGAACCTTTTCACATCTTGGAGGAAGACGGCATCTGACTGCCCGTTTTTTCAGGAATGTACTTCTGTGAGTTCAGGGTAGGTGCCTGGTCACAAACTCATATCTGCACCTTGGACAGGTGACCAAGCAGCTGCTTTCCCCTTGGGCCCAGGGGCCCAGGACAGGCATGACTTCTGCCCAGACTCCTTATCAGAGTGCAGCAAGCGCCCCATGTCTAGACTTCCACTAGTGTCTCCTCAGTCATGTTTCCGTCTCTCCGCACAGAGAGCTGGTGACACTTGTCTTACCACCAACCCACTGTTTCAGACAGGGCCGGCTCTCCTGTTTGCGACTGTTTCCGACAACAAGGCCATCGACCCCTCACCCCTGGGGCAGCGTGCTGCACTTTCCCAGACATGTTCCTGGGGAGCGCAGTGACAGACGTGTCCCTTTCCTTAAGGCTCTTCCCACAGGCGCAACCGAGCATCTCTGTCAGGCAGCGGGGATGCCCGGGCCAAGATGATTTCGCTCCATGCGGGCTTATTACACCGAGCTGTGGAGACAAGCTCAGGCAAGCAGCAGCCGCATCCCGCAGACCCGACTCTGACTTCCCAAAGAATGCTGTGCTTTCCCAGACGTGATGCCCGGGCAAAGAGGCTTTCGCTGTATGCGGGTTTCTCCCAAAGTGCTGCGGACACTAGGCTAAGGCAACCAGCACGAGCAGCCAAGAGACTGCTATGATTTCGCAGAGGTTTTAAGCTTGCTGCGAACCGCACTTCGCTGCTGCTTCCTCAGCAAGACTTTGGGCGTTCGCTCTGTCGCGTCAGGGATTAAGAGCTGCGGGAGAGCTGGTGCCTCTTGGGCCTTGCATCCCGGGCTCCATGTTTGCGTCTTGGTTTCACCGTGCCATGCCGAAATAAGCAGATCCAGTCACAACCCTGCAGTGGCATGCGTGGCCTAGGATGGCACTCTATGCACACTACTATCTCCCGGTGTAGGCCGGTGCTCTGCCGCTCAGGTGGACTCGGCGACAAGGTCAGTGCCTTCCCCACGGGAGAGGAGAGGCGACAGGATCTCTGCACACCACTCGTGCACTGGGATGGGGAGCAGTGAGGGTCTCTCCCCACTCCTTCCCCGGACATCCCGTGCATCCGCGAACGCTTTCACATCTTGGAGGAAGACGGCATCTGACTGCCCGTTCTTTCAGGGAGCTACTTCTGCGAGATCAGGGTAGGCGCCTGGTGGCAAGCGCATGTCTGCGTCTGGGATAGTTGGCCAGGAACTGCTTTCCCCTTGGGCCCAGGGGCCCAGGACAGGCATGCCTTCTGCTCAGACTCCTTCCTCTAGTGGAGGAAGCGCCCATGCCCTAGTCTTCCCTTCGTGTCTCCTTCTCACCAGGGTTCCGTCTCTCCGCACAGAGAGCGGGTGACACTAGTCTTACCACCGACCCGCTGTTGCTGACAGGGCTGGCTCTCCTGCTTGCTACCGTTTCCGACAACAAGGCCTACTCCTCTTCCCCGGGGCAGCGTGCTGCACCTTCCGCAGACATGCTCCTGGAGAACGCAGTGAGAGATGTGTCCCTTTCCTTAAGGCTCTTCCCACAGTCGCAACCATGCTTCTCTCTCAGGCAGAGGGGATGCACGGGCAAACAGGATTTCGCTCCATGAGGGTCTATTACACGGTGCTGTGGTGACTAGCTCAGGCAAGCAACCGCAGCCTCCCACAGACCCGACTCTGATTTTCCAAAGAATGCTGTGCTATCCCAGACGTGATACCCGGGCAAAGAGGCTTTCGCTGTATGCGGGTTTCTCCCACCTTGCTGCGAATACTAGGCTAAGGCAAGCAGCAACAGAAGCCAGCGGAACCGACTCTGATTTCTCAGCAAATGCTGGGCTTTCGCAGAGGCTTTGGGCTTGGAGCCAACAGCACTTCGTCGCTGCTTCCTCAGCAAAGCTTTGGGCGTTCGCTCTTGGGCATCAGGAAAGAAGAGTTGCGGGAGAACTGGTTTCTCTTTGGCTTTGCTTTCCCGGGCTCCATTTTCGCGTCCTGGGTTCAAATCTTCAAGGCAAAATAAGCAGACAGCCTCCAACCTGCAGCAGAGTGCGTGGCCTAGGATGGCACTCTTTGCACACTACCATCACCTGGCGTAGGCGAGGCTTGGCATTTTGCACTGGCGCTAAGGCGGACTCGGGGACAAGTTCTGGGCCTTCCCCACAGGAGAGGAGAGGTGACAGAATCTTTGCACACCAACCGTGCACTCGGATCGGGGGGCTGTTGGGGACTTTCCCCACTCCTTCCCCGGACATCCCGTGCATCCGCGAACCCTTTCACATCTTGGAGGAAGACGGCATCTGACTGCCCGTTTTTTCAGGAATGTACTTCTGTGAGTTCAGGGTAGGTGCCTGGTCACAAACTCATATCTGCACCTTGGACAGGTGACCAAGCAGCTGCTTTCCCCTTGGGCCCAGGGGCCCAGGACAGGCATGACTTCTGCCCAGACTCCTTATCAGAGTGCAGCAAGCGCCCCATGTCTAGACTTCCACTAGTGTCTCCTCAGTCATGTTTCCGTCTCTCCGCACAGAGAGCTGGTGACACTTGTCTTACCACCAACCCACTGTTTCAGACAGGGCCGGCTCTCCTGTTTGCGACCGTTTCCGACAACAAGGCCATCGACCCCTCATCCCTGGGGCAGCGTGCTGCACTTTCCCAGACATGTTCCTGGGGAGCGCAGTGACAGACGTGTCCCTTTCCTTAAGGCTCTTCCCACAGGCGCAACCGAGCATCTCTGTCAGGCAGCGGGGATGCCCGGGCCAAGATGATTTCGCTCCATGCGGGCTTATTACACCGAGCTGTGGAGACAAGCTCAGGCAAGCAGCAGCCGCATCCCGCAGACCCGACTCTGACTTCCCAAAGAATGCTGTGCTTTCCCAGACGTGATGCCCGGGCAAAGAGGCTTTCGCTGTATGCGGGTTTCTCCCAAAGTGCTGCGGACACTAGGCTAAGGCAACCAGCACGAGCAGCCAAGAGACTGCTATGATTTCGCAGAGGTTTTAAGCTTGCTGCGAACCGCACTTCGCTGCTGCTTCCTCAGCAAGACTTTGGGCGTTCGCTCTGTCGCGTCAGGGATTAAGAGCTGCGGGAGAGCTGGTGCCTCTTGGGCCTTGCTTCCCGGGCTCCATGTTTGCGTCTTGGTTTCACCGTGCCATGCCGAAATAAGCAGATCCAGTCACAACCCTGCAGTGGCATGCGTGGCCTAGGATGGCAATCTATGCACACTACTATCTCCCGGTGTAGGCCGGTGCTCTGCCGCTCAGGTGGACTCGGCGACAAGGTCAGTGCCTTCCCCACGGGAGAGGAGAGGCGACAGGATCTCTGCACACCACTCGTGCACTGGGATGGTGAGCAGTGAGGGTCTCTCCCCACTCCTTCCCCGGACATCCCGTGCATCCGCGAACGCTTTCACATCTTGGAGGAAGACGGCATCTGACTGCCCGTTCTTTCAGGGAGCTACTTCTGCGAGATCAGGGTAGGCGCCTGGTGGCAAGCGCATGTCTGCGTCTGGGATAGTTGGCCAGGAACTGCTTTCCCCTTGGGCCCAGGGGCCCAGGACAGGCATGCCTTCTGCTCAGACCCCTTCCTCTAGTGGAGGAAGCGCCCATGCCCTAGTCTTCCCTTCGTGTCTCCTTCTCACCAGGGTTCCGTCTCTCCGCACAGAGAGCGGGTGACACTAGTCTTACCACCGACCCGCTGTTGCTGACAGGGCTGGCTCTCCTGCTTGCTACCGTTTCCGACAACAAGGCCTACTCCTCTTCCCCGGGGCAGCGTGCTGCACCTTCCGCAGACATGCTCCTGGAGAACGCAGTGAGAGATGTGTCCCTTTCCTTAAGGCTCTTCCCACAGTCGCAACCATGCTTCTCTCTCAGGCAGAGGTGATGCACGGGCAAACAGGATTTCGCTCCATGAGGGTCTATTACACGGTGCTGTGGTGACTAGCTCAGGCAAGCAACCGCAGCCTCCCACAGACCCGACTCTGATTTTCCAAAGAATGCTGTGCTATCCCAGACGTGATACCCGGGCAAAGAGGCTTTCGCTGTATGCGGGTTTCTCCCACCTTGCTGCGAATACTAGGCTAAGGCAAGCAGCAACAGAAGCCAGCGGAACCGACTCTGATTTCTCAGCAAATGCTGGGCTTTCGCAGAGGCTTTGGGCTTGGAGCCAACAGCACTTCGTCGCTGCTTCCTCAGCAAAGCTTTGGGCGTTCGCTCTTGGGCATCAGGAAAGAAGAGTTGCGGGAGAACTGGTTTCTCTTTGGCTTTGCTTTCCCGGGCTCCATTTTCGCGTCCTGGGTTCAAATCTTCAAGGCAAAATAAGCAGACAGCCTCCAACCTGCAGCAGAGTGCGTGGCCTAGGATGGCACTCTTTGCACACTACCATCACCTGGCGTAGGCGAGGCTTGGCATTTTGCACTGGCGCTAAGGCGGACTCGGGGACAAGTTCTGGGCCTTCCCCACAGGAGAGGAGAGGTGACAGAATCTTTGCACACCAACCGTGCACTCGGATCGGGGGGCTGTTGGGGACTTTCCCCACTCCTTCCCCGGACATCCCGTGCATCCGCGAACCCTTTCACATCTTGGAGGAAGACGGCATCTGACTGCCCGTTTTTTCAGGAATGTACTTCTGTGAGTTCAGGGTAGGTGCCTGGTCACAAACTCATATCTGCACCTTGGACAGGTGACCAAGCAGCTGCTTTCCCCTTGGGCCCAGGGGCCCAGGACAGGCATGACTTCTGCCCAGGCTCCTTATCAGAGTGCAGCAAGCGCCCCATGTCTAGACTTCCACTAGTGTCTCCTCAGTCATGTTTCCGTCTCTCCGCACAGAGAGCTGGTGACACTTGTCTTACCACCAACCCACTGTTTCAGACAGGGCCGGCACTCCTGTTTGCGACCGTTTCCGACAACAAGGCCATCGACCCCTCATCCCTGGGGCAGCGTGCTGCACTTTCCCAGACATGTTCCTGGGGAGCGCAGTGACAGACGTGTCCCTTTCCTTAAGGCTCTTCCCACAGGCGCAACCGAGCATCTCTGTCAGGCAGCGGGGATGCCCGGGCCAAGATGATTTCGCTCCATGCAGGCTTATTACACCGAGCTGTGGAGACAAGCTCAGGCAAGCAGCAGCCGCATCCCGCAGACCCGACTCTGACTTCCCAAAGAATGCTGTGCTTTCCCAGACGTGATGCCCGGGCAAAGAGGCTTTCGCTGTATGCGGGTTTCTCCCAAAGTGCTGCGGACACTAGGCTAAGGCAACCAGCACGAGCAGCCAAGAGACTGCTATGATTTCGCAGAGGTTTTAAGCTTGCTGCGAACCGCACTTCGCTGCTGCTTCCTCAGCAAGACTTTGGGCGTTCGCTCTGTCGCGTCAGGGATTAAGAGCTGCGGGAGAGCTGGTGCCTCTTGGGCCTTGCTTCCCGGGCTCCATGTTTGCGTCTTGGTTTCACCGTGCCATGCCGAAATAAGCAGATCCAGTCACAACCCTGCAGTGGCATGCGTGGCCTAGGATGGCACTCTATGCACACTACTATCTCCCGGTGTAGGCCGGTGCTCTGCCGCTCAGGTGGACTCGGCGACAAGGTCAGGGCCTTCCCCACGGGAGAGGAGAGGCGACAGGATCTCTGCACACCACTCGTGCACTGGGATGGGGAGCAGTGAGGGTCTCTCCCCACTCCTTCCCCGGACATCCCGTGCATCCGCGAACGCTTTCACATCTTGGAGGAAGACGGCATCTGACTGCCCGTTCTTTCAGGGAGCTACTTCTGCGAGATCAGGGTAGGCGCCTGGTGGCAAGCGCATGTCTGCGTCTGGGATAGTTGGCCAGGAACTGCTTTCCGCTTGGGCCCAGGGGCCCAGGACAGGCATGCCTTCTGCTCAGACTCCTTCCTCTAGTGGAGGAAGCGCCCATGCCCTAGTCTTCCCTTCGTGTCTCCTTCTCACCAGGGTTCCGTCTCTCCGCACAGAGAGCGGGTGACACTAGTCTTACCACCGACCCGCTGTTGCTGACAGGGCTGGCTCTCCTGCTTGCTACCGTTTCCGACAACAAGGCCTACTCCTCTTCCCCGGGGCAGCGTGCTGCACCTTCCGCAGACATGCTCCTGGAGAACGCAGTGAGAGATGTGTCCCTTTCCTTAAGGCTCTTCCCACAGTCGCAACCATGCTTCTCTCTCAGGCAGAGGGGATGCACGGGCAAACAGGATTTCGCTCCATGAGGGTCTATTACACGGTGCTGTGGTGACTAGCTCAGGCAAGCAACCGCAGCCTCCCACAGACCCGACTCTGATTTTCCAAAGAATGCTGAGGTATCCCAGACGTGATACCCGGGCAAAGAGGCTTTCGCTGTATGCGGGTTTCTCCCACCTTGCTGCGAATACTAGGCTAAGGCAAGCAGCAACAGAAGCCAGCGGAACCGACTCTGATTTCTCAGCAAATGCTGGGCTTTCGCAGAGGCTTTGGGCTTGGAGCCAACAGCACTTCGTCGCTGCTTCCTCAGCAAAGCTTTGGGCGTTCGCTCTTGGGCATCAGGAAAGAAGAGTTGCGGGAGAACTGGTTTCTCTTTGGCTTTGCTTTCCCGGGCTCCATTTTCGCGTCCTGGGTTCAAATTGTCAAGGCAAAATAAGCAGACAGCCTCCAACCTGCAGCAGAGTGCGTGGCCTAGGATGGCACTCTTTGCACACTACCATCACCTGGCGTAGGCGAGGCTTGGCATTTTGCACTGGCGCTAAGGCGGACTCGGGGACAAGTTCTGGGCCTTCCCCACAGGAGAGGAGATGTGACAGAATCTTTGCACACCAACCGTGCACTCGGATCGGGGGGCTGTTGGGGACTTTCCCCACTCCTTCCCCGGACATCCCGTGCATCCGCGAACCCTTTCACATCTTGGAGGAAGACGGCATCTGACTGCCCGTTTTTTCAGGAATGTACTTCTGTGAGTTCAGGGTAGGTGCCTGGTCACAAACTCATATCTGCACCTTGGACAGGTGACCAAGCAGCTGCTTTCCCCTTGGGCCCAGGGGCCCAGGACAGGCATGACTTCTGCCCAGACTCCTTATCAGAGTGCAGCAAGCGCCCCATGTCTAGACTTCCACTAGTGTCTCCTCAGTCATGTTTCCGTCTCTCCGCACAGAGAGCTGGTGACACTTGTCTTACCACCAACCCACTGTTTCAGACAGGGCCGGCACTCCTGTTTGCGACCGTTTCCGACAACAAGGCCATCGACCCCTCATCCCTGGGGCAGCGTGCTGCACTTTCCCAGACATGTTCCTGGGGAGCGCAGTGACAGACGTGTCCCTTTCCTTAAGGCTCTTCCCACAGGCGCAACCGAGCATCTCTGTCAGGCAGCGGGGATGCCCGGGCCAAGATGATTTCGCTCCATGCGGGCTTATTACACCGAGCTGTGGAGACAAGCTCAGGCAAGCAGCAGCCGCATCCCGCAGACCCGACTCTGACTTCCCAAAGAATGCTGTGCTTTCCCAGACGTGATGCCCGGGCAAAGAGGCTTTCGCTGTATGCGGGTTTCTCCCAAAGTGCTGCGGACACTAGGCTAAGGCAACCAGCACGAGCAGCCAAGAGACTGCTATGATTTCGCAGAGGTTTTAAGCTTGCTGCGAACCGCACTTCGCTGCTGCTTCCTCAGCAAGACTTTGGGCGTTCGCTCTGTCGCGTCAGGGATTAAGAGCTTAAGAGAGCTGGTGCCTCTTGGGCCTTGCTTCCCGGGCTCCATGTTTGCGTCTTGGTTTCACCGTGCCATGCCGAAATAAGCAGATCCAGTCACAACCCTGCAGTGGCATGCGTGGCCTAGGATGGCACTCTATGCACACTACTATCTCCCGGTGTAGGCCGGTGCTCTGCCGCTCAGGTGGACTCGGCGACAAGGTCAGTGCCTTCCCCACGGGAGAGGAGAGGCGACAGGATCTCTGCACACCACTCGTGCACTGGGATGGGGAGCAGTGAGGGTCTCTCCCCACTCCTTCCCCGGACATCCCGTGCATCCGCGAACGCTTTCACATCTTGGAGGAAGACGGCATCTGACTGCCCGTTCTTTCAGGGAGCTACTTCTGCGAGATCAGGGTAGGCGCCTGGTGGCAAGCGCATGTCTGCGTCTGGGATAGTTGGCCAGGAACTGCTTTCCCCTTGGGCCCAGGGGCCCAGGACAGGCATGCCTTCTGCTCAGACTCCTTCCTCTAGTGGAGGAAGCGCCCATGCCCTAGTCTTCCCTTCGTGTCTCCTTCTCACCAGGGTTCCGTCTCTCCGCACAGAGAGCGGGTGACACTAGTCTTACCACCGACCCGCTGTTGCTGACAGGGCTGGCTCTCCTGCTTGCTACCGTTTCCGACAACAAGGCCTACTCCTCTTCCCCGGGGCAGCGTGCTGCACCTTCCGCAGACATGCTCCTGGAGAACGCAGTGAGAGATGTGTCCCTTTCCTTAAGGCTCTTCCCACAGTCGCAACCATGCTTCTCTCTCAGGCAGAGGGGATGCACGGGCAAACAGGATTTCGCTCCATGAGGGTCTATTACACGGTGCTGTGGTGACTAGCTCAGGCAAGCAACCGCAGCCTCCCACAGACCCGACTCTGATTTTCCAAAGAATGCTGTGCTATCCCAGACGTGATACCCGGGCAAAGAGGCTTTCGCTGTATGCGGGTTTCTCCCACCTTGCTGCGAATACTAGGCTAAGGCAAGCAGCAACAGAAGCCAGCGGAACCGACTCTGATTTCTCAGCAAATGCTGGGCTTTCGCAGAGGCTTTGGGCTTGGAGCCAACAGCACTTCGTCGCTGCTTCCTCAGCAAAGCTTTGGGCGTTCGCTCTTGGGCATCAGGAAAGAAGAGTTGCGGGAGAACTGGTTTCTCTTTGGCTTTGCTTTCCCGGGCTCCATTTTCGCGTCCTGGGTTCAAATTGTCAAGGCAAAATAAGCAGACAGCCTCCAACCTGCAGCAGAGTGCGTGGCCTAGGATGGCACTCTTTGCACACTACCATCACCTGGCGTAGGCGAGGCTTGGCATTTTGCACTGGCGCTAAGGCGGACTCGGGGACAAGTTCTGGGCCTTCCCCACAGGAGAGGAGAGGTGACAGAATCTTTGCACACCAACCGTGCACTCGGATCGGGGGGCTGTTGGGGACTTTCCCCACTCCTTCCCCGGACATCCCGTGCATCCGCGAACCCTTTCACATCTTGGAGGAAGACGGCATCTGACTGCCCGTTTTTTCAGGAATGTACTTCTGTGAGTTCAGGGTAGGTGCCTGGTCACAAACTCATATCTGCACCTTGGACAGGTGACCAAGCAGCTGCTTTCCCCTTGGGCCCAGGGGCCCAGGACAGGCATGACTTCTGCCCAGACTCCTTATCAGAGTGCAGCAAGCGCCCCATGTCTAGACTTCCACTAGTGTCTCCTCAGTCATGTTTCCGTCTCTCCGCACAGAGAGCTGGTGACACTTGTCTTACCACCAACCCACTGTTTCAGACAGGGCCGGCTCTCCTGTTTGCGACCGTTTCCGACAACAAGGCCATCGACCCCTCATCCCTGGGGCAGCGTGCTGCACTTTCCCAGACATGTTCCTGGGGAGCGCAGTGACAGACGTGTCCCTTTCCTTAAGGCTCTTCCCACAGGCGCAACCGAGCATCTCTGTCAGGCAGCGGGGATGCCCGGGCCAAGATGATTTCGCTCCATGCGGGCTTATTACACCGAGCTGTGGAGACAAGCTCAGGCAAGCAGCAGCCGCATCCCGCAGACCCGACTCTGACTTCCCAAAGAATGCTGTGCTTTCCCAGACGTGATGCCCGGGCAAAGAGGCTTTCGCTGTATGCGGGTTTCTCCCAAAGTGCTGCGGACACTAGGCTAAGGCAACCAGCACGAGCAGCCAAGAGACTGCTATGATTTCGCAGAGGTTTTAAGCTTGCTGCGAACCGCACTTCGCTGCTGCTTCCTCAGCAAGACTTTGGGCGTTCGCTCTGTCGCGTCAGGGATTAAGAGCTGCGGGAGAGCTGGTGCCTCTTGGGCCTTGCATCCCGGGCTCCATGTTTGCGTCTTGGTTTCACCGTGCCATGCCGAAATAAGCAGATCCAGTCACAACCCTGCAGTGGCATGCGTGGCCTAGGATGGCACTCTATGCACACTACTATCTCCCGGTGTAGGCCGGTGCTCTGCCGCTCAGGTGGACTCGGCGACAAGGTCAGTGCCTTCCCCACGGGAGAGGAGAGGCGACAGGATCTCTGCACACCACTCGTGCACTGGGATGGGGAGCAGTGAGGGTCTCTCCCCACTCCTTCCCCGGACATCCTGTGCATCCGCGAACGCTTTCACATCTTGGAGGAAGACGGCATCTGACTGCCCGTTCTTTCAGGGAGCTACTTCTGCGAGATCAGGGTAGGCGCCTGGTGGCAAGCGCATGTCTGCGTCTGGGATAGTTGGCCAGGAACTGCTTTCCCCTTGGGCCCAGGGGCCCAGGACAGGCATGCCTTCTGCTCAGACTCCTTCCTCTAGTGGAGGAAGCGCCCATGCCCTAGTCTTCCCTTCGTGTCTCCTTCTCACCAGGGTTCCGTCTCTCCGCACAGAGAGCGGGTGACACTAGTCTTACCACCGACCCGCTGTTGCTGACAGGGCTGGCTCTCCTGCTTGCTACCGTTTCCGACAACAAGGCCTACTCCTCTTCCCCGGGGCAGCGTGCTGCACCTTCCGCAGACATGCTCCTGGAGAACGCAGTGAGAGATGTGTCCCTTTCCTTAAGGCTCTTCCCACAGTCGCAACCATGCTTCTCTCTCAGGCAGAGGGGATGCACGGGCAAACAGGATTTCGCTCCATGAGGGTCTATTACACGGTGCTGTGGTGACTAGCTCAGGCAAGCAACCGCAGCCTCCCACAGACCCGACTCTGATTTTCCAAAGAATGCTGTGCTATCCCAGACGTGATACCCGGGCAAAGAGGCTTTCGCTGTATGCGGGTTTCTCCCACCTTGCTGCGAATACTAGGCTAAGGCAAGCAGCAACAGAAGCCAGCGGAACCGACTCTGATTTCTCAGCAAATGCTGGGCTTTCGCAGAGGCTTTGGGCTTGGAGCCAACAGCACTTCGTCGCTGCTTCCTCAGCAAAGCTTTGGGCGTTCGCTCTTGGGCATCAGGAAAGAAGAGTTGCGGGAGAACTGGTTTCTCTTTGGCTTTGCTTTCCCGGGCTCCATTTTCGCGTCCTGGGTTCAAATTGTCAAGGCAAAATAAGCAGACAGCCTCCAACCTGCAGCAGAGTGCGTGGCCTAGGATGGCACTCTTTGCACACTACCATCACCTGGCGTAGGCGAGGCTTGGCATTTTGCACTGGCGCTAAGGCGGACTCGGGGACAAGTTCTGGGCCTTCCCCACAGGAGAGGAGAGGTGACAGAATCTTTGCACACCAACCGTGCACTCGGATCGGGGGGCTGTTGGGGACTTTCCCCACTCCTTCCCCGGACATCCCGTGCATCCGCGAACCCTTTCACATCTTGGAGGAAGACGGCATCTGACTGCCCGTTTTTTCAGGAATGTACTTCTGTGAGTTCAGGGTAGGTGCCTGGTCACAAACTCATATCTGCACCTTGGACAGGTGACCAAGCAGCTGCTTTCCCCTTGGGCCCAGGGGCCCAGGACAGGCATGACTTCTGCCCAGACTCCTTATCAGAGTGCAGCAAGCGCCCCATGTCTAGACTTCCACTAGTGTCTCCTCAGTCATGTTTCCGTCTCTCCGCACAGAGAGCTGGTGACACTTGTCTTACCACCAACCCACTGTTTCAGACAGGGCCGGCTCTCCTGTTTGCGACCGTTTCCGACAACAAGGCCATCGACCCCTCATCCCTGGGGCAGCGTGCTGCACTTTCCCAGACATGTTCCTGGGGAGCGCAGTGACAGACGTGTCCCTTTCCTTAAGGCTCTTCCCACAGGCGCAACCGAGCATCTCTGTCAGGCAGCGGGGATGCCCGGGCCAAGATGATTTCGCTCCATGCGGGCTTATTACACCGAGCTGTGGAGACAAGCTCAGGCAAGCAGCAGCCGCATCCCGCAGACCCGACTCTGACTTCCCAAAGAATGCTGTGCTTTCCCAGACGTGATGCCCGGGCAAAGAGGCTTTCGCTGTATGCGGGTTTCTCCCAAAGTGCTGCGGACACTAGGCTAAGGCAACCAGCACGAGCAGCCAAGAGACTGCTATGATTTCGCAGAGGTTTTAAGCTTGCTGCGAACCGCACTTCGCTGCTGCTTCCTCAGCAAGACTTTGGGCGTTCGCTCTGTCGCGTCAGGGATTAAGAGCTGCGGGAGAGCTGGTGCCTCTTGGGCCTTGCATCCCGGGCTCCATGTTTGCGTCTTGGTTTCACCGTGCCATGCCGAAATAAGCAGATCCAGTCACAACCCTGCAGTGGCATGCGTGGCCTAGGATGGCACTCTATGCACACTACTATCTCCCGGTGTAGGCCGGTGCTCTCCCGCTCAGGTGGACTCGGCGACAAGGTCAGTGCCTTCCCCACGGGAGAGGAGAGGCGACAGGATCTCTGCACACCACTCGTGCACTGGGATGGGGAGCAGTGAGGGTCTCTCCCCACTCCTTCCCCGGACATCCCGTGCATCCGCGAACGCTTTCACATCTTGGAGGAAGACGGCATCTGACTGCCCGTTCTTTCAGGGAGCTACTTCTGCGAGATCAGGGTAGGCGCCTGGTGGCAAGCGCATGTCTGCGTCTGGGATAGTTGGCCAGGAACTGCTTTCCCCTTGGGCCCAGGGGCCCAGGACAGGCATGCCTTCTGCTCAGACTCCTTCCTCTAGTGGAGGAAGCGCCCATGCCCTAGTCTTCCCTTCGTGTCTCCTTCTCACCAGGGTTCCGTCTCTCCGCACAGAGAGCGGGTGACACTAGTCTTACCACCGACCCGCTGTTGCTGACAGGGCTGGCTCTCCTGCTTGCTACCGTTTCCGACAACAAGGCCTACTCCTCTTCCCCGGGGCAGCGTGCTGCACCTTCCGCAGACATGCTCCTGGAGAACGCAGTGAGAGATGTGTCCCTTTCCTTAAGGCTCTTCCCACAGTCGCAACCATGCTTCTCTCTCAGGCAGAGGGGATGCACGGGCAAACAGGATTTCGCTCCATGAGGGTCTATTACACGGTGCTGTGGTGACTAGCTCAGGCAAGCAACCGCAGCCTCCCACAGACCCGACTCTGATTTTCCAAAGAATGCTGTGCTATCCCAGACGTGATACCCGGGCAAAGAGGCTTTCGCTGTATGCGGGTTTCTCCCACCTTGCTGCGAATACTAGGCTAAGGCAAGCAGCAACAGAAGCCAGCGGAACCGACTCTGATTTCTCAGCAAATGCTGGGCTTTCGCAGAGGCTTTGGGCTTGGAGCCAACAGCACTTCGTCGCTGCTTCCTCAGCAAAGCTTTGGGCGTTCGCTCTTGGGCATCAGGAAAGAAGAGTTGCGGGAGAACTGGTTTCTCTTTGGCTTTGCTTTCCCGGGCTCCATTTTCGCGTCCTGGGTTCAAATTGTCAAGGCAAAATAAGCAGACAGCCTCCAACCTGCAGCAGAGTGCGTGGCCTAGGATGGCACTCTTTGCACACTACCATCACCTGGCGTAGGCGAGGCTTGGCATTTTGCACTGGCGCTAAGGCGGACTCGGGGACAAGTTCTGGGCCTTCCCCACAGGAGAGGAGAGGTGACAGAATCTTTGCACACCAACCGTGCACTCGGATCGGGGGGCTGTTGGGGACTTTCCCCACTCCTTCCCCGGACATCCCGTGCATCCGCGAACCCTTTCACATCTTGGAGGAAGACGGCATCTGACTGCCCGTTTTTTCAGGAATGTACTTCTGTGAGTTCAGGGTAGGTGCCTGGTCACAAACTCATATCTGCACCTTGGACAGGTGACCAAGCAGCTGCTTTCCCCTTGGGCCCAGGGGCCCAGGACAGGCATGACTTCTGCCCAGACTCCTTATCAGAGTGCAGCAAGCGCCCCATGTCTAGACTTCCACTAGTGTCTCCTCAGTCATGTTTCCGTCTCTCCGCACAGAGAGCTGGTGACACTTGTCTTACCACCAACCCACTGTTTCAGACAGGGCCGGCTCTCCTGTTTGCGACCGTTTCCGACAACAAGGCCATCGACCCCTCATCCCTGGGGCAGCGTGCTGCACTTTCCCAGACATGTTCCTGGGGAGCGCAGTGACAGACGTGTCCCTTTCCTTAAGGCTCTTCCCACAGGCGCAACCGAGCATCTCTGTCAGGCAGCGGGGATGCCCGGGCCAAGATGATTTCGCTCCATGCGGGCTTATTACACCGAGCTGTGGAGACAAGCTCAGGCAAGCAGCAGCCGCATCCCGCAGACCCGACTCTGACTTCCCAAAGAATGCTGTGCTTTCCCAGACGTGAAGCCCGGGCAAAGAGGCTTTCGCTGTATGCGGGTTTCTCCCAAAGTGCTGCGGACACTAGGCTAAGGCAACCAGCACGAGCAGCCAAGAGACTGCTATGATTTCGCAGAGGTTTTAAGCTTGCTGCGAACCGCACTTCGCTGCTGCTTCCTCAGCAAGACTTTGGGCGTTCGCTCTGTCGCGTCAGGGATTAAGAGCTGCGGGAGAGCTGGTGCCTCTTGGGCCTTGCTTCCCGGGCTCCATGTTTGCGTCTTGGTTTCACCGTGCCATGCCGAAATAAGCAGATCCAGTCACAACCCTGCAGTGGCATGCGTGGCCTAGGATGGCACTCTATGCACACTACTATCTCCCGGTGTAGGCCGGTGCTCTGCCGCTCAGGTGGACTCGGCGACAAGGTCAGTGCCTTCCCCACGGGAGAGGAGAGGCGACAGGATCTCTGCACACCACTCGTGCACTGGGATGGGGAGCAGTGAGGGTCTCTCCCCACTCCTTCCCCGGACATCCCGTGCATCCGCGAACGCTTTCACATCTTGGAGGAAGACGGCATCTGACTGCCCGTTCTTTCAGGGAGCTACTTCTGCGAGATCAGGGTAGGCGCCTGGTGGCAAGCGCATGTCTGCGTCTGGGATAGTTGGCCAGGAACTGCTTTCCCCTTGGGCCCAGGGGCCCAGGACAGGCATGCCTTCTGCTCAGACTCCTTCCTCTAGTGGAGGAAGCGCCCATGCCCTAGTCTTCCCTTCGTGTCTCCTTCTCACCAGGGTTCCGTCTCTCCGCACAGAGAGCGGGTGACACTAGTCTTACCACCGACCCGCTGTTGCTGACAGGGCTGGCTCTCCTGCTTGCTACCGTTTCCGACAACAAGGCCTACTCCTCTTCCCCGGGGCAGCGTGCTGCACCTTCCGCAGACATGCTCCTGGAGAACGCAGTGAGAGATGTGTCCCTTTCCTTAAGGCTCTTCCCACAGTCGCAACCATGCTTCTCTCTCAGGCAGAGGGGATGCACGGGCAAACAGGATTTCGCTCCATGAGGGTCTATTACACGGTGCTGTGGTGACTAGCTCAGGCAAGCAACCGCAGCCTCCCACAGACCCGACTCTGATTTTCCAAAGAATGCTGTGCTATCCCAGACGTGATACCCGGGCAAAGAGGCTTTCGCTGTATGCGGGTTTCTCCCACCTTGCTGCGAATACTAGGCTAAGGCAAGCAGCAACAGAAGCCAGCGGAACCGACTCTGATTTCTCAGCAAATGCTGGGCTTTCGCAGAGGCTTTGGGCTTGGAGCCAACAGCACTTCGTCGCTGCTTCCTCAGCAAAGCTTTGGGCGTTGGCTCTTGGGCATCAGGAAAGAAGAGTTGCGGGAGAACTGGTTTCTCTTTGGCTTTGCTTTCCCGGGCTCCATTTTCGCGTCCTGGGTTCAAATTGTCAAGGCAAAATAAGCAGACAGCCTCCAACCTGCAGCAGAGTGCGTGGCCTAGGATGGCACTCTTTGCACACTACCATCACCTGGCGTAGGCGAGGCTTGGCATTTTGCACTGGCGCTAAGGCGGACTCGGGGACAAGTTCTGGGCCTTCCCCACAGGAGAGGAGAGGTGACAGAATCTTTGCACACCAACCGTGCACTCGGATCGGGGGGCTGTTGGGGACTTTCCCCACTCCTTCCCCGGACATCCCGTGCATCCGCGAACCCTTTCACATCTTGGAGGAAGACGGCATCTGACTGCCCGTTTTTTCAGGAATGTACTTCTGTGAGTTCAGGGTAGGTGCCTGGTCACAAACTCATATCTGCACCTTGGACAGGTGACCAAGCAGCTGCTTTCCCCTTGGGCCCAGGGGCCCAGGACAGGCATGACTTCTGCCCAGACTCCTTATCAGAGTGCAGCAAGCGCCCCATGTCTAGACTTCCACTAGTGTCTCCTCAGTCATGTTTCCGTCTCTCCGCACAGAGAGCTGGTGACACTTGTCTTACCACCAACCCACTGTTTCAGACAGGGCTGGCTCTCCTGTTTGCGACCGTTTCCGACAACAAGGCCATCGACCCCTCATCCCTGGGGCAGCGTGCTGCACTTTCCCAGACATGTTCCTGGGGAGCGCAGTGACAGACGTGTCCCTTTCCTTAAGGCTCTTCCCACAGGCGCAACCGAGCATCTCTGTCAGGCAGCGGGGATGCCCGGGCCAAGATGATTTCGCTCCATGCGGGCTTATTACACCGAGCTGTGGAGACAAGCTCAGGCAAGCAGCAGCCGCATCCCGCAGACCCGACTCTGACTTCCCAAAGAATGCTGTGCTTTCCCAGACGTGAAGCCCGGGCAAAGAGGCTTTCGCTGTATGCGGGTTTCTCCCAAAGTGCTGCGGACACTAGGCTAAGGCAACCAGCACGAGCAGCCAAGAGACTGCTATGATTTCGCAGAGGTTTTAAGCTTGCTGCGAACCGCACTTCGCTGCTGCTTCCTCAGCAAGACTTTGGGCGTTCGCTCTGTCGCGTCAGGGATTAAGAGCTGCGGGAGAGCTGGTGCCTCTTGGGCCTTGCTTCCCGGGCTCCATGTTTGCGTCTTGGTTTCACCGTGCCATGCCGAAATAAGCAGATCCAGTCACAACCCTGCAGTGGCATGCGTGGCCTAGGATGGCACTCTATGCACACTACTATCTCCCGGTGTAGGCCGGTGCTCTGCCGCTCAGGTGGACTCGGCGACAAGGTCAGTGCCTTCCCCACGGGAGAGGAGAGGCGACAGGATCTCTGCACACCACTCGTGCACTGGGATGGGGAGCAGTGAGGGTCTCTCCCCACTCCTTCCCCGGACATCCCGTGCATCCGCGAACGCTTTCACATCTTGGAGGAAGACGGCATCTGACTGCCCGTTCTTTCAGGGAGCTACTTCTGCGAGATCAGGGTAGGCGCCTGGTGGCAAGCGCATGTCTGCGTCTGGGATAGTTGGCCAGGAACTGCTTTCCCCTTGGGCCCAGGGGCCCAGGACAGGCATGCCTTCTGCTCAGACTCCTTCCTCCAGTGGAGGAAGCGCCCATGCCCTAGTCTTCCCTTCGTGTCTCCTTCTCACCAGGGTTCCGTCTCTCCGCACAGAGAGCGGGTGACACTAGTCTTACCACCGACCCGCTGTTGCTGACAGGGCTGGCTCTCCTGCTTGCTACCGTTTCCGACAACAAGGCCTACTCCTCTTCCCCGGGGCAGCGTGCTGCACCTTCCGCAGACATGCTCCTGGAGAACGCAGTGAGAGATGTGTCCCTTTCCTTAAGGCTCTTCCCACAGTCGCAACCATGCTTCTCTCTCAGGCAGAGGGGATGCACGGGCAAACAGGATTTCGCTCCATGAGGGTCTATTACACGGTGCTGTGGTGACTAGCTCAGGCAAGCAACCGCAGCCTCCCACAGACCCGACTCTGATTTTCCAAAGAATGCTGTGCTATCCCAGACGTGATACCCGGGCAAAGAGGCTTTCGCTGTATGCGGGTTTCTCCCACCTTGCTGCGAATACTAGGCTAAGGCAAGCAGCAACAGAAGCCAGCGGAACCGACTCTGATTTCTCAGCAAATGCTGGGCTTTCGCAGAGGCTTTGGGCTTGGAGCCAACAGCACTTCGTCGCTGCTTCCTCAGCAAAGCTTTGGGCGTTCGCTCTTGGGCATCAGGAAAGAAGAGTTGCGGGAGAACTGGTTTCTCTTTGGCTTTGCTTTCCCGGGCTCCATTTTCGCGTCCTGGGTTCAAATTGTCAAGGCAAAATAAGCAGACAGCCTCCAACCTGCAGCAGAGTGCGTGGCCTAGGATGGCACTCTTTGCACACTACCATCACCTGGCGTAGGCGAGGCTTGGCATTTTGCACTGGCGCTAAGGCGGACTCGGGGACAAGTTCTGGGCCTTCCCCACAGGAGAGGAGAGGTGACAGAATCTTTGCACACCAACCGTGCACTCGGATCGGGGGGCTGTTGGGGACTTTCCCCACTCCTTCCCCGGACATCCCGTGCATCCGCGAACCCTTTCACATCTTGGAGGAAGACGGCATCTGACTGCCCGTTTTTTCAGGAATGTACTTCTGTGAGTTCAGGGTAGGTGCCTGGTCACAAACTCATATCTGCACCTTGGACAGGTGACCAAGCAGCTGCTTTCCCCTTGGGCCCAGGGGCCCAGGACAGGCATGACTTCTGCCCAGGCTCCTTATCAGAGTGCAGCAAGCGCCCCATGTCTAGACTTCCACTAGTGTCTCCTCAGTCATGTTTCCGTCTCTCCGCACAGAGAGCTGGTGACACTTGTCTTACCACCAACCCACTGTTTCAGACAGGGCCGGCTCTCCTGTTTGCGACCATTTCCGACAACAAGGCCATCGACCCCTCATCCCTGGGGCAGCGTGCTGCACTTTCCCAGACATGTTCCTGGGGAGCGCAGTGACAGACGTGTCCCTTTCCTTAAGGCTCTTCCCACAGGCGCAACCGAGCATCTCTGTCAGGCAGCGGGGATGCCCGGGCCAAGATGATTTCGCTCCATGCGGGCTTATTACACCGAGCTGTGGAGACAAGCTCAGGCAAGCAGCAGCCGCATCCCGCAGACCCGACTCTGACTTCCCAAAGAATGCTGTGCTTTCCCAGACGTGATGCCCGGGCAAAGAGGCTTTCGCTGTATGCGGGTTTCTCCCAAAGTGCTGCGGACACTAGGCTAAGGCAACCAGCACGAGCAGCCAAGAGACTGCTATGATTTCGCAGAGGTTTTAAGCTTGCTGCGAACCGCACTTCGCTGCTGCTTCCTCAGCAAGACTTTGGGCGTTCGCTCTGTCGCGTCAGGGATTAAGAGCTGCGGGAGAGCTGGTGCCTCTTGGGCCTTGCTTCCCGGGCTCCATGTTTGCGTCTTGGTTTCACCGTGCCATGCCGAAATAAGCAGATCCAGTCACAACCCTGCAGTGGCATGCGTGGCCTAGGATGGCACTCTATGCACACTACTATCTCCCGGTGTAGGCCGGTGCTCTGCCGCTCAGGTGGACTCGGCGACAAGGTCAGTGCCTTCCCCACGGGAGAGGAGAGGCGACAGGATCTCTGCACACCACTCGTGCACTGGGATGGGGAGCAGTGAGGGTCTCTCCCCACTCCTTCCCCGGACATCCCGTGCATCCGCGAACGCTTTCACATCTTGGAGGAAGACGGCATCTGACTGCCCGTTCTTTCAGGGAGCTACTTCTGCGAGATCAGGGTAGGCGCCTGGTGGCAAGCGCATGTCTGCGTCTGGGATAGTTGGCCAGGAACTGCTTTCCCCTTGGGCCCAGGGGCCCAGGACAGGCATGCCTTCTGCTCAGACTCCTTCCTCTAGTGGAGGAAGCGCCCATGCCCTAGTCTTCCCTTCGTGTCTCCTTCTCACCAGGGTTCCGTCTCTCCGCACAGAGAGCGGGTGACACTAGTCTTACCACCGACCCGCTGTTGCTGACAGGGCTGGCTCTCCTGCTTGCTACCGTTTCCGACAACAAGGCCTACTCCTCTTCCCCGGGGCAGCGTGCTGCACCTTCCGCAGACATGCTCCTGGAGAACGCAGTGAGAGATGTGTCCCTTTCCTTAAGGCTCTTCCCACAGTCGCAACCATGCTTCTCTCTCAGGCAGAGGGGATGCACGGGCAAACAGGATTTCGCTCCATGAGGGTCTATTACACGGTGCTGTGGTGACTAGCTCAGGCAAGCAACCGCAGCCTCCCACAGACCCGACTCTGATTTTCCAAAGAATGCTGTGCTATCCCAGACGTGATACCCGGGCAAAGAGGCTTTCGCTGTATGCGGGTTTCTCCCACCTTGCTGCGAATACTAGGCTAAGGCAAGCAGCAACAGAAGCCAGCGGAACCGACTCTGATTTCTCAGCAAATGCTGGGCTTTCGCAGAGGCTTTGGGCTTGGAGCCAACAGCACTTCGTCGCTGCTTCCTCAGCAAAGCTTTGGGCGTTCGCTCTTGGGCATCAGGAAAGAAGAGTTGCGGGAGAACTGGTTTCTCTTTGGCTTTGCTTTCCCGGGCTCCATTTTCGCGTCCTGGGTTCAAATTGTCAAGGCAAAATAAGCAGACAGCCTCCAACCTGCAGCAGAGTGCGTGGCCTAGGATGGCACTCTTTGCACACTACCATCACCTGGCGTAGGCGAGGCTTGGCATTTTGCACTGGCGCTAAGGCGGACTCGGGGACAAGTTCTGGGCCTTCCCCACAGGAGAGGAGAGGTGACAGAATCTTTGCACACCAACCGTGCACTCGGATCGGGGGGCTGTTGGGGACTTTCCCCACTCCTTCCCCGGACATCCCGTGCATCCGCGAACCCTTTCACATCTTGGAGGAAGACGGCATCTGACTGCCCGTTTTTTCAGGAATGTACTTCTGTGAGTTCAGGGTAGGTGCCTGGTCACAAACTCATATCTGCACCTTGGACAGGTGACCAAGCAGCTGCTTTCCCCTTGGGCCCAGGGGCCCAGGACAGGCATGACTTCTGCCCAGGCTCCTTATCAGAGTGCAGCAAGCGCCCCATGTCTAGACTTCCACTAGTGTCTCCTCAGTCATGTTTCCGTCTCTCCGCACAGAGAGCTGGTGACACTTGTCTTACCACCAACCCACTGTTTCAGACAGGGCCGGCTCTCCTGTTTGCGACCATTTCCGACAACAAGGCCATCGACCCCTCATCCCTGGGGCAGCGTGCTGCACTTTCCCAGACATGTTCCTGGGGAGCGCAGTGACAGACGTGTCCCTTTCCTTAAGGCTCTTCCCACAGGCGCAACCGAGCATCTCTGTCAGGCAGCGGGGATGCCCGGGCCAAGATGATTTCGCTCCATGCGGGCTTATTACACCGAGCTGTGGAGACAAGCTCAGGCAAGCAGCAGCCGCATCCCGCAGACCCGACTCTGACTTCCCAAAGAATGCTGTGCTTTCCCAGACGTGATGCCCGGGCAAAGAGGCTTTCGCTGTATGCGGGTTTCTCCCAAAGTGCTGCGGACACTAGGCTAAGGCAACCAGCACGAGCAGCCAAGAGACTGCTATGATTTCGCAGAGGTTTTAAGCTTGCTGCGAACCGCACTTCGCTGCTGCTTCCTCAGCAAGACTTTGGGCGTTCGCTCTGTCGCGTCAGGGATTAAGAGCTGCGGGAGAGCTGGTGCCTCTTGGGCCTTGCTTCCCGGGCTCCATGTTTGCGTCTTGGTTTCACCGTGCCATGCCGAAATAAGCAGATCCAGTCACAACCCTGCAGTGGCATGCGTGGCCTAGGATGGCACTCTATGCACACTACTATCTCCCGGTGTAGGCCGGTGCTCTGCCGCTCAGGTGGACTCGGCGACAAGGTCAGTGCCTTCCCCACGGGAGAGGAGAGGCGACAGGATCTCTGCACACCACTCGTGCACTGGGATGGGGAGCAGTGAGGGTCTCTCCCCACTCCTTCCCCGGACATCCCGTGCATCCGCGAACGCTTTCACATCTTGGAGGAAGACGGCATCTGACTGCCCGTTCTTTCAGGGAGCTACTTCTGCGAGATCAGGGTAGGCGCCTGGTGGCAAGCGCATGTCTGCGTCTGGGATAGTTGGCCAGGAACTGCTTTCCCCTTGGGCCCAGGGGCCCAGGACAGGCATGCCTTCTGCTCAGACTCCTTCCTCTAGTGGAGGAAGCGCCCATGCCCTAGTCTTCCCTTTGTGTCTCCTTCTCACCAGGGTTCCGTCTCTCCGCACAGAGAGCGGGTGACACTAGTCTTACCACCGACCCGCTGTTGCTGACAGGGCTGGCTCTCCTGCTTGCTACCGTTTCCGACAACAAGGCCTACTCCTCTTCCCCGGGGCAGCGTGCTGCACCTTCCGCAGACATGCTCCTGGAGAACGCAGTGAGAGATGTGTCCCTTTCCTTAAGGCTCTTCCCACAGTCGCAACCATGCTTCTCTCTCAGGCAGAGGGGATGCACGGGCAAACAGGATTTCGCTCCATGAGGGTCTATTACACGGTGCTGTGGTGACTAGCTCAGGCAAGCAACCGCAGCCTCCCACAGACCCGACTCTGATTTTCCAAAGAATGCTGTGCTATCCCAGACGTGATACCCGGGCAAAGAGGCTTTCGCTGTATGCGGGTTTCTCCCACCTTGCTGCGAATACTAGGCTAAGGCAAGCAGCAACAGAAGCCAGCGGAACCGACTCTGATTTCTCAGCAAATGCTGGGCTTTCGCAGAGGCTTTGGGCTTGGAGCCAACAGCACTTCGTCGCTGCTTCCTCAGCAAAGCTTTGGGCGTTCGCTCTTGGGCATCAGGAAAGAAGAGTTGCGGGAGAACTGGTTTCTCTTTGGCTTTGCTTTCCCGGGCTCCATTTTCGCGTCCTGGGTTCAAATTGTCAAGGCAAAATAAGCAGACAGCCTCCAACCTGCAGCAGAGTGCGTGGCCTAGGATGGCACTCTTTGCACACTACCATCACCTGGCGTAGGCGAGGCTTGGCATTTTGCACTGGCGCTAAGGCGGACTCGGGGACAAGTTCTGGGCCTTCCCCACAGGAGAGGAGAGGTGACAGAATCTTTGCACACCAACCGTGCACTCGGATCGGGGGGCTGTTGGGGACTTTCCCCACTCCTTCCCCGGACATCCCGTGCATCCGCGAACCCTTTCACATCTTGGAGGAAGACGGCATCTGACTGCCCGTTTTTTCAGGAATGTACTTCTGTGAGTTCAGGGTAGGTGCCTGGTCACAAACTCATATCTGCACCTTGGACAGGTGACCAAGCAGCTGCTTTCCCCTTGGGCCCAGGGGCCCAGGACAGGCATGACTTCTGCCCAGACTCCTTATCAGAGTGCAGCAAGCGCCCCATGTCTAGACTTCCACTAGTGTCTCCTCAGTCATGTTTCCGTCTCTCCGCACAGAGAGCTGGTGACACTTGTCTTACCACCAACCCACTGTTTCAGACAGGGCCGGCTCTCCTGTTTGCGACCGTTTCCGACAACAAGGCCATCGACCCCTCATCCCTGGGGCAGCGTGCTGCACTTTCCCAGACATGTTCCTGGGGAGCGCAGTGACAGACGTGTCCCTTTCCTTAAGGCTCTTCCCACAGGCGCAACCGAGCATCTCTGTCAGGCAGCGGGGATGCCCGGGCCAAGATGATTTCGCTCCATGCGGGCTTATTACACCGAGCTGTGGAGACAAGCTCAGGCAAGCAGCAGCCGCATCCCGCAGACCCGACTCTGACTTCCCAAAGAATGCTGTGCTTTCCCAGACGTGATGCCCGGGCAAAGAGGCTTTCGCTGTATGCGGGTTTCTCCCAAAGTGCTGCGGACACTAGGCTAAGGCAACCAGCACGAGCAGCCAAGAGACTGCTATGATTTCGCAGAGGTTTTAAGCTTGCTGCGAACCGCACTTCGCTGCTGCTTCCTCAGCAAGACTTTGGGCGTTCGCTCTGTCGCGTCAGGGATTAAGAGCTGCGGGAGAGCTGGTGCCTCTTGGGCCTTGCTTCCCGGGCTCCATGTTTGCGTCTTGGTTTCACCGTGCCATGCCGAAATAAGCAGATCCAGTCACAACCCTGCAGTGGCATGCGTGGCCTAGGATGGCACTCTATGCACACTACTATCTCCCGGTGTAGGCCGGTGCTCTGCCGCTCAGGTGGACTCGGCGACAAGGTCAGTGCCTTCCCCACGGGAGAGGAGAGGCGACAGGATCTCTGCACACCACTCGTGCACTGGGATGGGGAGCAGTGAGGGTCTCTCCCCACTCCTTCCCCGGACATCCCGTGCATCCGCGAACGCTTTCACATCTTGGAGGAAGACGGCATCTGACTGCCCGTTCTTTCAGGGAGCTACTTCTG
This sequence comes from Mustela lutreola, assembly GCF_030435805.1. NCBI lineage: Eukaryota > Metazoa > Chordata > Mammalia > Carnivora > Mustelidae > Mustela > Mustela lutreola. The sequence continues at coordinate 50,987,088 of NC_081308.1, read as the reverse complement.
CGAGATCAGGGTAGGCGCCTGGTGGCAAGCGCATGTCTGCGTCTGGGATAGTTGGCCAGGAACTGCTTTCCCCTTGGGCCCAGGGGCCCAGGACAGGCATGCCTTCTGCTCAGACTCCTTCCTCCAGTGGAGGAAGCGCCCATGCCCTAGTCTTCCCTTCGTGTCTCCTTCTCACCAGGGTTCCGTCTCTCCGCACAGAGAGCGGGTGACACTAGTCTTACCACCGACCCGCTGTTGCTGACAGGGCTGGCTCTCCTGCTTGCTACCGTTTCCGACAACAAGGCCTACTCCTCTTCCCCGGGGCAGCGTGCTGCACCTTCCGCAGACATGCTCCTGGAGAACGCAGTGAGAGATGTGTCCCTTTCCTTAAGGCACTTCCCACAGTCGCAACCATGCTTCTCTCTCAGGCAGAGGGGATGCACGGGCAAACAGGATTTCGCTCCATGAGGGTCTATTACACGGTGCTGTGGTGACTAGCTCAGGCAAGCAACCGCAGCCTCCCACAGACCCGACTCTGATTTTCCAAAGAATGCTGTGCTATCCCAGACGTGATACCCGGGCAAAGAGGCTTTCGCTGTATGCGGGTTTCTCCCACCTTGCTGCGAATACTAGGCTAAGGCAAGCAGCAACAGAAGCCAGCGGAACCGACTCTGATTTCTCAGCAAATGCTGGGCTTTCGCAGAGGCTTTGGGCTTGGAGCCAACAGCACTTCGTCGCTGCTTCCTCAGCAAAGCTTTGGGCGTTCGCTCTTGGGCATCAGGAAAGAAGAGTTGCGGGAGAACTGGTTTCTCTTTGGCTTTGCTCTCCCGGGCTCCATTTTCGCGTCCTGGGTTCAAATTGTCAAGGCAAAATAAGCAGACAGCCTCCAACCTGCAGCAGAGTGCGTGGCCTAGGATGGCACTCTTTGCACACTACCATCACCTGGCGTAGGCGAGGCTTGGCATTTTGCACTGGCGCTAAGGCGGACTCGGGGACAAGTTCTGGGCCTTCCCCACAGGAGAGGAGAGGTGACAGAATCTTTGCACACCAACCGTGCACTCGGATCGGGGGGCTGTTGGGGACTTTCCCCACTCCTTCCCCGGACATCCCGTGCATCCGCGAACCCTTTCACATCTTGGAGGAAGACGGCATCTGACTGCCCGTTTTTTCAGGAATGTACTTCTGTGAGTTCAGGGTAGGTGCCTGGTCACAAACTCATATCTGCACCTTGGACAGGTGACCAAGCAGCTGCTTTCCCCTTGGGCCCAGGGGCCCAGGACAGGCATGACTTCTGCCCAGGCTCCTTATCAGAGTGCAGCAAGCGCCCCATGTCTAGACTTCCACTAGTGTCTCCTCAGTCATGTTTCCGTCTCTCCGCACAGAGAGCTGGTGACACTTGTCTTACCACCAACCCACTGTTTCAGACAGGGCCGGCTCTCCTGTTTGCGACCATTTCCGACAACAAGGCCATCGACCCCTCATCCCTGGGGCAGCGTGCTGCACTTTCCCAGACATGTTCCTGGGGAGCGCAGTGACAGACGTGTCCCTTTCCTTAAGGCTCTTCCCACAGGCGCAACCGAGCATCTCTGTCAGGCAGCGGGGATGCCCGGGCCAAGATGATTTCGCTCCATGCGGGCTTATTACACCGAGCTGTGGAGACAAGCTCAGGCAAGCAGCAGCCGCATCCCGCAGACCCGACTCTGACTTCCCAAAGAATGCTGTGCTTTCCCAGACGTGATGCCCGGGCAAAGAGGCTTTCGCTGTATGCGGGTTTCTCCCAAAGTGCTGCGGACACTAGGCTAAGGCAACCAGCACGAGCAGCCAAGAGACTGCTATGATTTCGCAGAGGTTTTAAGCTTGCTGCGAACCGCACTTCGCTGCTGCTTCCTCAGCAAGACTTTGGGCGTTCGCTCTGTCGCGTCAGGGATTAAGAGCTGCGGGAGAGCTGGTGCCTCTTGGGCCTTGCTTCCCGGGCTCCATGTTTGCGTCTTGGTTTCACCGTGCCATGCCGAAATAAGCAGATCCAGTCACAACCCTGCAGTGGCATGCGTGGCCTAGGATGGCACTCTATGCACACTACTATCTCCCGGTGTAGGCCGGTGCTCTGCCGCTCAGGTGGACTCGGCGACAAGGTCAGTGCCTTCCCCACGGGAGAGGAGAGGCGACAGGATCTCTGCACACCACTCGTGCACTGGGATGGGGAGCAGTGAGGGTCTCTCCCCACTCCTTCCCCGGACATCCCGTGCATCCGCGAACGCTTTCACATCTTGGAGGAAGACGGCATCTGACTGCCCGTTCTTTCAGGGAGCTACTTCTGCGAGATCAGGGTAGGCGCCTGGTGGCAAGCGCATGTCTGCGTCTGGGATAGTTGGCCAGGAACTGCTTTCCCCTTGGGCCCAGGGGCCCAGGACAGGCATGCCTTCTGCTCAGACTCCTTCCTCTAGTGGAGGAAGCGCCCATGCCCTAGTCTTCCCTTCGTGTCTCCTTCTCACCAGGGTTCCGTCTCTCCGCACAGAGAGCGGGTGACACTAGTCTTACCACCGACCCGCTGTTGCTGACAGGGCTGGCTCTCCTGCTTGCTACCGTTTCCGACAACAAGGCCTACTCCTCTTCCCCGGGGCAGCGTGCTGCACCTTCCGCAGACATGCTCCTGGAGAACGCAGTGAGAGATGTGTCCCTTTCCTTAAGGCTCTTCCCACAGTCGCAACCATGCTTCTCTCTCAGGCAGAGGGGATGCACGGGCAAACAGGATTTCGCTCCATGAGGGTCTATTACACGGTGCTGTGGTGACTAGCTCAGGCAAGCAACCGCAGCCTCCCACAGACCCGACTCTGATTTTCCAAAGAATGCTGTGCTATCCCAGACGTGATACCCGGGCAAAGAGGCTTTCGCTGTATGCGGGTTTCTCCCACCTTGCTGCGAATACTAGGCTAAGGCAAGCAGCAACAGAAGCCAGCGGAACCGACTCTGATTTCTCAGCAAATGCTGGGCTTTCGCAGAGGCTTTGGGCTTGGAGCCAACAGCACTTCGTCGCTGCTTCCTCAGCAAAGCTTTGGGCGTTCGCTCTTGGGCATCAGGAAAGAAGAGTTGCGGGAGAACTGGTTTCTCTTTGGCTTTGCTTTCCCGGGCTCCATTTTCGCGTCCTGGGTTCAAATTGTCAAGGCAAAATAAGCAGACAGCCTCCAAACTGCAGCAGAGTGCGTGGCCTAGGATGGCACTCTTTGCACACTACCATCACCTGGCGTAGGCGAGGCTTGGCATTTTGCACTGGCGCTAAGGCGGACTCGGGGACAAGTTCTGGGCCTTCCCCACAGGAGAGGAGAGGTGACAGAATCTTTGCACACCAACCGTGCACTCGGATCGGGGGGCTGTTGGGGACTTTCCCCACTCCTTCCCCGGACATCCCGTGCATCCGCGAACCCTTTCACATCTTGGAGGAAGACGGCATCTGACTGCCCGTTTTTTCAGGAATGTACTTCTGTGAGTTCAGGGTAGGTGCCTGGTCACAAACTCATATCTGCACCTTGGACAGGTGACCAAGCAGCTGCTTTCCCCTTGGGCCCAGGGGCCCAGGACAGGCATGACTTCTGCCCAGACTCCTTATCAGAGTGCAGCAAGCGCCCCATGTCTAGACTTCCACTAGTGTCTCCTCAGTCATGTTTCCGTCTCTCCGCACAGAGAGCTGGTGACACTTGTCTTACCACCAACCCACTGTTTCAGACAGGGCCGGCTCTCCTGTTTGCGACCGTTTCCGACAACAAGGCCATCGACCCCTCATCCCTGGGGCAGCGTGCTGCACTTTCCCAGACATGTTCCTGGGGAGCGCAGTGACAGACGTGTCCCTTTCCTTAAGGCTCTTCCCACAGGCGCAACCGAGCATCTCTGTCAGGCAGCGGGGATGCCCGGGCCAAGATGATTTCGCTCCATGCGGGCTTATTACACCGAGCTGTGGAGACAAGCTCAGGCAAGCAGCAGCCGCATCCCGCAGACCCGACTCTGACTTCCCAAAGAATGCTGTGCTTTCCCAGACGTGATGCCCGGGCAAAGAGGCTTTCGCTGTATGCGGGTTTCTCCCAAAGTGCTGCGGACACTAGGCTAAGGCAACCAGCACGAGCAGCCAAGAGACTGCTATGATTTCGCAGAGGTTTTAAGCTTGCTGCGAACCGCACTTCGCTGCTGCTTCCTCAGCAAGACTTTGGGCGTTCGCTCTGTCGCGTCAGGGATTAAGAGCTGCGGGAGAGCTGGTGCCTCTTGGGCCTTGCTTCCCGGGCTCCATGTTTGCGTCTTGGTTTCACCGTGCCATGCCGAAATAAGCAGATCCAGTCACAACCCTGCAGTGGCATGCGTGGCCTAGGATGGCACTCTATGCACACTACTATCTCCCGGTGTAGGCCGGTGCCCTGCCGCTCAGGTGGACTCGGCGACAAGGTCAGTACCTTCCCCACGGGAGAGGAGAGGCGACAGGATCTCTGCACACCACTCGTGCACTGGGATGGGGAGCAGTGAGGGTCTCTCCCCACTCCTTCCCCGGACATCCCGTGCATCCGCGAACGCTTTCACATCTTGGAGGAAGACGGCATCTGACTGCCCGTTCTTTCAGGGAGCTACTTCTGGGAGATCAGGGTAGGCGCCTGGTGGCAAGCGCATGTCTGCGTCTGGGATAGTTGGCCAGGAACTGCTTTCCCCTTGGGCCCAGGGGCCCAGGACAGGCATGCCTTCTGCTCAGACTCCTTCCTCTAGTGGAGGAAGCGCCCATGCCCTAGTCTTCCCTTCGTGTCTCCTTCTCACCAGGGTTCCGTCTCTCCGCACAGAGAGCGGGTGACACTAGTCTTACCACCGACCCGCTGTTGCTGACAGGGCTGGCTCTCCTGCTTGCTACCGTTTCCGACAACAAGGCCTACTCCTCTTCCCCGGGGCAGCGTGCTGCACCTTCCGCAGACATGCTCCTGGAGAACGCAGTGAGAGATGTGTCCCTTTCCTTAAGGCTCTTCCCACAGTCGCAACCATGCTTCTCTCTCAGGCAGAGGGGATGCACGGGCAAACAGGATTTCGCTCCATGAGGGTCTATTACACGGTGCTGTGGTGACTAGCTCAGGCAAGCAACCGCAGCCTCCCACAGACCCGACTCTGATTTTCCAAAGAATGCTGTGCTATCCCAGACGTGATACCCGGGCAAAGAGGCTTTCGCTGTATGCGGGTTTCTCCCACCTTGCTGCGAATACTAGGCTAAGGCAAGCAGCAACAGAAGCCAGCGGAACCGACTCTGATTTCTCAGCAAATGCTGGGCTTTCGCAGAGGCTTTGGGCTTGGAGCCAACAGCACTTCGTCGCTGCTTCCTCAGCAAAGCTTTGGGCGTTCGCTCTTGGGCATCAGGAAAGAAGAGTTGCGGGAGAACTGGTTTCTCTTTGGCTTTGCTTTCCCGGGCTCCATTTTCGCGTCCTGGGTTCAAATTGTCAAGGCAAAATAAGCAGACAGCCTCCAACCTGCAGCAGAGTGCGTGGCCTAGGATGGCACTCTTTGCACACTACCATCACCTGGCGTAGGCGAGGCTTGGCATTTTGCACTGGCGCTAAGGCGGACTCGGGGACAAGTTCTGGGCCTTCCCCACAGGAGAGGAGAGGTGACAGAATCTTTGCACACCAACCGTGCACTCGGATCGGGGGGCTGTTGGGGACTTTCCCCACTCCTTCCCCGGACATCCCGTGCATCCGCGAACCCTTTCACATCTTGGAGGAAGACGGCATCTGACTGCCCGTTTTTTCAGGAATGTACTTCTGTGAGTTCAGGGTAGGTGCCTGGTCACAAACTCATATCTGCACCTTGGACAGGTGACCAAGCAGCTGCTTTCCCCTTGGGCCCAGGGGCCCAGGACAGGCATGACTTCTGCCCAGGCTCCTTATCAGAGTGCAGCAAGCGCCCCATGTCTAGACTTCCACTAGTGTCTCCTCAGTCATGTTTCCGTCTCTCCGCACAGAGAGCTGGTGACACTTGTCTTACCACCAACCCACTGTTTCAGACAGGGCCGGCACTCCTGTTTGCGACCGTTTCCGACAACAAGGCCATCGACCCCTCATCCCTGGGGCAGCGTGCTGCACTTTCCCAGACATGTTCCTGGGGAGCGCAGTGACAGACGTGTCCCTTTCCTTAAGGCTCTTCCCACAGGCGCAACCGAGCATCTCTGTCAGGCAGCGGGGATGCCCGGGCCAAGATGATTTCGCTCCATGCGGGCTTATTACACCGAGCTGTGGAGACAAGCTCAGGCAAGCAGCAGCCGCATCCCGCAGACCCGACTCTGACTTCCCAAAGAATGCTGTGCTTTCCCAGACGTGATGCCCGGGCAAAGAGGCTTTCGCTGTATGCGGGTTTCTCCCAAAGTGCTGCGGACACTAGGCTAAGGCAACCAGCACGAGCAGCCAAGAGACTGCTATGATTTCGCAGAGGTTTTAAGCTTGCTGCGAACCGCACTTCGCTGCTGCTTCCTCAGCAAGACTTTGGGCGTTCGCTCTGTCGCGTCAGGGATTAAGAGCTGCGGGAGAGCTGGTGCCTCTTGGGCCTTGCTTCCCGGGCTCCATGTTTGCGTCTTGGTTTCACCGTGCCATGCCGAAATAAGCAGATCCAGTCACAACCCTGCAGTGGCATGCGTGGCCTAGGATGGCACTCTATGCACACTACTATCTCCCGGTGTAGGCCGGTGCTCTGCCGCTCAGGTGGACTCGGCGACAAGGTCAGTGCCTTCCCCACGGGAGAGGAGAGGCGACAGGATCTCTGCACACCACTCGTGCACTGGGATGGGGAGCAGTGAGGGTCTCTCCCCACTCCTTCCCCGGACATCCCGTGCATCCGCGAACGCTTTCACATCTTGGAGGAAGACGGCATCTGACTGCCCGTTCTTTCAGGGAGCTACTTCTGCGAGATCAGGGTAGGCGCCTGGTGGCAAGCGCATGTCTGCGTCTGGGATAGTTGGCCAGGAACTGCTTTCCCCTTGGGCCCAGGGGCCCAGGACAGGCATGCCTTCTGCTCAGACTCCTTCCTCTAGTGGAGGAAGCGCCCATGCCCTAGTCTTCCCTTCGTGTCTCCTTCTCACCAGGGTTCCGTCTCTCCGCACAGAGAGCGGGTGACACTAGTCTTACCACCGACCCGCTGTTGCTGACAGGGCTGGCTCTCCTGCTTGCTACCGTTTCCGACAACAAGGCCTACTCCTCTTCCCCGGGGCAGCGTGCTGCACCTTCCGCAGACATGCTCCTGGAGAACGCAGTGAGAGATGTGTCCCTTTCCTTAAGGCTCTTCCCACAGTCGCAACCATGCTTCTCTCTCAGGCAGAGGGGATGCACGGGCAAACAGGATTTCGCTCCATGAGGGTCTATTACACGGTGCTGTGGTGTCTAGCTCAGGCAAGCAACCGCAGCCTCCCACAGACCCGACTCTGATTTTCCAAAGAATGCTGTGCTATCCCAGACGTGATACCCGGGCAAAGAGGCTTTCGCTGTATGCGGGTTTCTCCCACCTTGCTGCGAATACTAGGCTAAGGCAAGCAGCAACAGAAGCCAGCGGAACCGACTCTGATTTCTCAGCAAATGCTGGGCTTTCGCAGAGGCTTTGGGCTTGGAGCCAACAGCACTTCGTCGCTGCTTCCTCAGCAAAGCTTTGGGCGTTCGCTCTTGGGCATCAGGAAAGAAGAGTTGTGGGAGAACTGGTTTCTCTATGGCTTTGCTTTCCCGGGCTCCATTTTCGCGTCCTGGGTTCAAATTGTCAAGGCAAAATAAGCAGACAGCCTCCAACCTGCAGCAGAGTGCGTGGCCTAGGATGGCACTCTTTGCACACTACCATCACCTGGCGTAGGCGAGGCTTGGCATTTTGCACTGGCGCTAAGGCGGACTCGGGGACAAGTTCTGGGCCTTCCCCACAGGAGAGGAGAGGTGACAGAATCTTTGCACACCAACCGTGCACTCGGATCGGGGGGCTGTTGGGGACTTTCCCCACTCCTTCCCCGGACATCCCGTGCATCCGCGAACCCTTTCACATCTTGGAGGAAGACGGCATCTGACTGCCCGTTTTTTCAGGAATGTACTTCTGTGAGTTCAGGGTAGGTGCCTGGTCACAAACTCATATCTGCACCTTGGACAGGTGACCAAGCAGCTGCTTTCCCCTTGGGCCCAGGGGCCCAGGACAGGCATGACTTCTGCCCAGGCTCCTTATCAGAGTGCAGCAAGCGCCCCATGTCTAGACTTCCACTAGTGTCTCCTCAGTCATGTTTCCGTCTCTCCGCACAGAGAGCTGGTGACACTTGTCTTACCACCAACCCACTGTTTCAGACAGGGCCGACACTCCTGTTTGCGACCGTTTCCGACAACAAGGCCATCGACCCCTCATCCCTGGGGCAGCGTGCTGCACTTTCCCAGACATGTTCCTGGGGAGCGCAGTGACAGACGTGTCCCTTTCCTTAAGGCTCTTCCCACAGGCGCAACCGAGCATCTCTGTCAGGCAGCGGGGATGCCCGGGCCAAGATGATTTCGCTCCATGCGGGCTTATTACACCGAGCTGTGGAGACAAGCTCAGGCAAGCAGCAGCCGCATCCCGCAGACCCGACTCTGACTTCCCAAAGAATGCTGTGCTTTCCCAGACGTGATGCCCGGGCAAAGAGGCTTTCGCTGTATGCGGGTTTCTCCCAAAGTGCTGCGGACACTAGGCTAAGGCAACCAGCACGAGCAGCCAAGAGACTGCTATGATTTCGCAGAGGTTTTAAGCTTGCTGCGAACCGCACTTCGCTGCTGCTTCCTCAGCAAGACTTTGGGCGTTCGCTCTGTCGCGTCAGGGATTAAGAGCTGCGGGAGAGCTGGTGCCTCTTGGGCCTTGCTTCCCGGGCTCCATGTTTGCGTCTTGGTTTCACCGTGCCATGCCGAAATAAGCAGATCCAGTCACAACCCTGCAGTGGCATGCGTGGCCTAGGATGGCACTCTATGCACACTACTATCTCCCGGTGTAGGCCGGTGCTCTGCCGCTCAGGTGGACTCGGCGACAAGGTCAGTGCCTTCCCCACGGGAGAGGAGAGGCGACAGGATCTCTGCACACCACTCGTGCACTGGGATGGGGAGCAGTGAGGGTCTCTCCCCACTCCTTCCCCGGACATCCCGTGCATCCGCGAACGCTTTCACATCTTGGAGGAAGACGGCATCTGACTGCCCGTTCTTTCAGGGAGCTACTTCTGCGAGATCAGGGTAGGCGCCTGGTGGCAAGCGCATGTCTGCGTCTGGGATAGTTGGCCAGGAACTGCTTTCCCCTTGGGCCCAGGGGCCCAGGACAGGCATGCCTTCTGCTCAGACTCCTTCCTCTAGTGGAGGAAGCGCCCATGCCCTAGTCTTCCCTTCGTGTCTCCTTCTCACCAGGGTTCCGTCTCTCCGCACAGAGAGCGGGTGACACTAGTCTTACCACCGACCCGCTGTTGCTGACAGGGCTGGCTCTCCTGCTTGCTACCGTTTCCGACAACAAGGCCTACTCCTCTTCCCCGGGGCAGCGTGCTGCACCTTCCGCAGACATGCTCCTGGAGAACGCAGTGAGAGATGTGTCCCTTTCCTTAAGGCTCTTCCCACAGTCGCAACCATGCTTCTCTCTCAGGCAGAGGGGATGCACGGGCAAACAGGATTTCGCTCCATGAGGGTCTATTACACGGTGCTGTGGTGTCTAGCTCAGGCAAGCAACCGCAGCCTCCCACAGACCCGACTCTGATTTTCCAAAGAATGCTGTGCTATCCCAGACGTGATACCCGGGCAAAGAGGCTTTCGCTGTATGCGGGTTTCTCCCACCTTGCTGCGAATACTAGGCTAAGGCAAGCAGCAACAGAAGCCAGCGGAACCGACTCTGATTTCTCAGCAAATGCTGGGCTTTCGCAGAGGCTTTGGGCTTGGAGCCAACAGCACTTCGTCGCTGCTTCCTCAGCAAAGCTTTGGGCGTTCGCTCTTGGGCATCAGGAAAGAAGAGTTGTGGGAGAACTGGTTTCTCTATGGCTTTGCTTTCCCGGGCTCCATTTTCGCGTCCTGGGTTCAAATTGTCAAGGCAAAATAAGCAGACAGCCTCCAACCTGCAGCAGAGTGCGTGGCCTAGGATGGCACTCTTTGCACACTACCATCACCTGGCGTAGGCGAGGCTTGGCATTTTGCACTGGCGCTAAGGCGGACTCGGGGACAAGTTCTGGGCCTTCCCCACAGGAGAGGAGAGGTGACAGAATCTTTGCACACCAACCGTGCACTCGGATCGGGGGGCTGTTGGGGACTTTCCCCACTCCTTCCCCGGACATCCCGTGCATCCGCGAACCCTTTCACATCTTGGAGGAAGATGGCATCTGACTGCCCGTTTTTTCAGGAATGTACTTCTGTGAGTTCAGGGTAGGTGCCTGGTCACAAACTCATATCTGCACCTTGGACAGGTGACCAAGCAGCTGCTTTCCCCTTGGGCCCAGGGGCCCAGGACAGGCATGACTTCTGCCCAGGCTCCTTATCAGAGTGCAGCAAGCGCCCCATGTCTAGACTTCCACTAGTGTCTCCTCAGTCATGTTTCCGTCTCTCCGCACAGAGAGCTGGTGACACTTGTCTTACCACCAACCCACTGTTTCAGACAGGGCCGGCACTCCTGTTTGCGACCGTTTCCGACAACAAGGCCATCGACCCCTCATCCCTGGGGCAGCGTGCTGCACTTTCCCAGACATGTTCCTGGGGAGCGCAGTGACAGACGTGTCCCTTTCCTTAAGGCTCTTCCCACAGGCGCAACCGAGCATCTCTGTCAGGCAGCGGGGATGCCCGGGCCAAGATGATTTCGCTCCATGCGGGCTTATTACACCGAGCTGTGGAGACAAGCTCAGGCAAGCAGCAGCCGCATCCCGCAGACCCGACTCTGACTTCCCAAAGAATGCTGTGCTTTCCCAGACGTGATGCCCGGGCAAAGAGGCTTTCGCTGTATGCGGGTTTCTCCCAAAGTGCTGCGGACACTAGGCTAAGGCAACCAGCACGAGCAGCCAAGAGACTGCTATGATTTCGCAGAGGTTTTAAGCTTGCTGCGAACCGCACTTCGCTGCTGCTTCCTCAGCAAGACTTTGGGCGTTCGCTCTGTCGCGTCAGGGATTAAGAGCTGCGGGAGAGCTGGTGCCTCTTGGGCCTTGCTTCCCGGGCTCCATGTTTGCGTCTTGGTTTCACCGTGCCATGCCGAAATAAGCAGATCCAGTCACAACCCTGCAGTGGCATGCGTGGCCTAGGATGGCACTCTATGCACACTACTATCTCCCGGTGTAGGCCGGTGCTCTGCCGCTCAGGTGGACTCGGCGACAAGGTCAGTGCCTTCCCCACGGGAGAGGAGAGGCGACAGGATCTCTGCACACCACTCGTGCACTGGGATGGGGAGCAGTGAGGGTCTCTCCCCACTCCTTCCCCGGACATCCCGTGCATCCGCGAACGCTTTCACATCTTGGAGGAAGACGGCATCTGACTGCCCGTTCTTTCAGGGAGCTACTTCTGCGAGATCAGGGTAGGCGCCTGGTGGCAAGCGCATGTCTGCGTCTGGGATAGTTGGCCAGGAACTGCTTTCCCCTTGGGCCCAGGGGCCCAGGACAGGCATGCCTTCTGCTCAGACTCCTTCCTCTAGTGGAGGAAGCGCCCATGCCCTAGTCTTCCCTTCGTGTCTCCTTCTCACCAGGGTTCCGTCTCTCCGCACAGAGAGCGGGTGACACTAGTCTTACCACCGACCCGCTGTTGCTGACAGGGCTGGCTCTCCTGCTTGCTACCGTTTCCGACAACAAGGCCTACTCCTCTTCCCCGGGGCAGCGTGCTGCACCTTCCGCAGACATGCTCCTGGAGAACGCAGTGAGAGATGTGTCCCTTTCCTTAAGGCTCTTCCCACAGTCGCAACCATGCTTCTCTCTCAGGCAGAGGGGATGCACGGGCAAACAGGATTTCGCTCCATGAGGGTCTATTACACGGTGCTGTGGTGACTAGCTCAGGCAAGCAACCGCAGCCTCCCACAGACCCGACTCTGATTTTCCAAAGAATGCTGTGCTATCCCAGACGTGATACCCGGGCAAAGAGGCTTTCGCTGTATGCGGGTTTCTCCCACCTTGCTGTGAATACTAGGCTAAGGCAAGCAGCAACAGAAGCCAGCGGAACCGACTCTGATTTCTCAGCAAATGCTGGGCTTTCGCAGAGGCTTTGGGCTTGGAGCCAACAGCACTTCGTCGCTGCTTCCTCAGCAAAGCTTTGGGCGTTCGCTCTTGGGCATCAGGAAAGAAGAGTTGCGGGAGAACTGGTTTCTCTTTGGCTTTGCTTTCCCGGGCTCCATTTTCGCGTCCTGGGTTCAAATTGTCAAGGCAAAATAAGCAGACAGCCTCCAACCTGCAGCAGAGTGCTGGCCTAGGATGGCACTCTTTGCACACTACCATCACCTGGCGTAGGCGAGGCTTGGCATTTTGCACTGGCGCTAAGGCGGACTCGGGGACAAGTTCTGGGCCTTCCCCACAGGAGAGGAGAGGTGACAGAATCTTTGCACACCAACCGTGCACTCGGATCGGGGGGCTGTTGGGGACTTTCCCCACTCCTTCCCCGGACATCCCGTGCATCCGCGAACCCTTTCACATCTTGGAGGATGACGGCATCTGACTGCCCGTTTTTTCAGGAATGTACTTCTGTGAGTTCAGGGTAGGTGCCTGGTCACAAACTCATATCTGCACCTTGGACAGGTGACCAAGCAGCTGCTTTCCCCTTGGGCCCAGGGGCCCAGGACAGGCATGACTTCTGCCCAGGCTCCTTATCAGAGTGCAGCAAGCGCCCCATGTCTAGACTTCCACTAGTGTCTCCTCAGTCATGTTTCCGTCTCTCCGCACAGAGAGCTGGTGACACTTGTCTTACCACCAACCCACTGTTTCAGACAGGGCCGGCTCTCCTGTTTGCGACCGTTTCCGACAACAAGGCCATCGACCCCTCATCCCTGGGGCAGCGTGCTGCACTTTCCCAGACATGTTCCTGGGGAGCGCAGTGACAGACGTGTCCCTTTCCTTAAGGCTCTTCCCACAGGCGCAACCGAGCATCTCTGTCAGGCAGCGGGGATGCCCGGGCCAAGATGATTTCGCTCCATGCGGGCTTATTACACCGAGCTGTGGAGACAAGCTCAGGCAAGCAGCAGCCGCATCCCGCAGACCCGACTCTGACTTCCCAAAGAATGCTGTGCTTTCCCAGACGTGATGCCCGGGCAAAGAGGCTTTCGCTGTATGCGGGTTTCTCCCAAAGTGCTGCGGACACTAGGCTAAGGCAACCAGCACGAGCAGCCAAGAGACTGCTATGATTTCGCAGAGGTTTTAAGCTTGCTGCGAACCGCACTTCGCTGCTGCTTCCTCAGCAAGACTTTGGGCGTTCGCTCTGTCGCGTCAGGGATTAAGAGCTGCGGGAGAGCTGGTGCCTCTTGGGCCTTGCTTCCCGGGCTCCATGTTTGCGTCTTGGTTTCACCGTGCCATGCCGAAATAAGCAGATCCAGTCACAACCCTGCAGTGGCATGCGTGGCCTAGGATGGCACTCTATGCACACTACTATCTCCCGGTGTAGGCCGGTGCTCTGCCGCTCAGGTGGACTCGGCGACAAGGTCAGTGCCTTCCCCACGGGAGAGGAGAGGCGACAGGATCTCTGCACACCACTCGTGCACTGGGATGGGGAGCAGTGAGGGTCTCTCCCCACTCCTTCCCCGGACATCCCGTGCATCCGCGAACGCTTTCACATCTTGGAGGAAGACGGCATCTGACTGCCCGTTCTTTCAGGGAGCTACTTCTGCGAGATCAGGGTAGGCGCCTGGTGGCAAGCGCATGTCTGCGTCTGGGATAGTTGGCCAGGAACTGCTTTCCCCTTGGGCCCAGGGGCCCAGGACAGGCATGCCTTCTGCTCAGACTCCTTCCTCTAGTGGAGGAAGCGCCCATGCCCTAGTCTTCCCTTCGTGTCTCCTTCTCACCAGGGTTCCGTCTCTCCGCACAGAGAGCGGGTGACACTAGTCTTACCACCGACCCGCTGTTGCTGACAGGGCTGGCTCTCCTGCTTGCTACCGTTTCCGACAACAAGGCCTACTCCTCTTCCCCGGGGCAGCGTGCTGCACCTTCCGCAGACATGCTCCTGGAGAACGCAGTGAGAGATGTGTCCCTTTCCTTAAGGCTCTTCCCACAGTCGCAACCATGCTTCTCTCTCAGGCAGAGGGGATGCACGGGCAAACAGGATTTCGCTCCATGAGGGTCTATTACACGGTGCTGTGGTGACTAGCTCAGGCAAGCAACCGCAGCCTCCCACAGACCCGACTCTGATTTTCCAAAGAATGCTGTGCTATCCCAGACGTGATACCCGGGCAAAGAGGCTTTCGCTGTATGCGGGTTTCTCCCACCTTGCTGTGAATACTAGGCTAAGGCAAGCAGCAACAGAAGCCAGCGGAACCGACTCTGATTTCTCAGCAAATGCTGGGCTTTCGCAGAGGCTTTGGGCTTGGAGCCAACAGCACTTCGTCGCTGCTTCCTCAGCAAAGCTTTGGGCGTTCGCTCTTGGGCATCAGGAAAGAAGAGTTGCGGGAGAACTGGTTTCTCTTAGGCTTTGCTTTCCCGGGCTCCATTTTCGCGTCCTGGGTTCAAATTGTCAAGGCAAAATAAGCAGACAGCCTCCAACCTGCAGCAGAGTGCTGGCCTAGGATGGCACTCTTTGCACACTACCATCACCTGGCGTAGGCGAGGCTTGGCATTTTGCACTGGCGCTAAGGCGGACTCGGGGACAAGTTCTGGGCCTTCCCCACAGGAGAGGAGAGGTGACAGAATCTTTGCACACCAACCGTGCACTCGGATCGGGGGGCTGTTGGGGACTTTCCCCACTCCTTCCCCGGACATCCCGTGCATCCGCGAACCCTTTCACATCTTGGAGGATGACGGCATCTGACTGCCCGTTTTTTCAGGAATGTACTTCTGTGAGTTCAGGGTAGGTGCCTGGTCACAAACTCATATCTGCACCTTGGACAGGTGACCAAGCAGCTGCTTTCCCCTTGGGCCCAGGGGCCCAGGACAGGCATGACTTCTGCCCAGGCTCCTTATCAGAGTGCAGCAAGCGCCCCATGTCTAGACTTCCACTAGTGTCTCCTCAGTCATGTTTCCGTCTCTCCGCACAGAGAGCTGGTGACACTTGTCTTACCACCAACCCACTGTTTCAGACAGGGCCGGCTCTCCTGTTTGCGACCGTTTCCGACAACAAGGCCATCGACCCCTCATCCCTGGGGCAGCGTGCTGCACTTTCCCAGACATGTTCCTGGGGAGCGCAGTGACAGACGTGTCCCTTTCCTTAAGGCTCTTCCCACAGGCGCAACCGAGCATCTCTGTCAGGCAGCGGGGATGCCCGGGCCAAGATGATTTCGCTCCATGCGGGCTTATTACACCGAGCTGTGGAGACAAGCTCAGGCAAGCAGCAGCCGCATCCCGCAGACCCGACTCTGACTTCCCAAAGAATGCTGTGCTTTCCCAGACGTGATGCCCGGGCAAAGAGGCTTTCGCTGTATGCGGGTTTCTCCCAAAGTGCTGCGGACACTAGGCTAAGGCAACCAGCACGAGCAGCCAAGAGACTGCTATGATTTCGCAGAGGTTTTAAGCTTGCTGCGAACCGCACTTCGCTGCTGCTTCCTCAGCAAGACTTTGGGCGTTCGCTCTGTCGCGTCAGGGATTAAGAGCTGCGGGAGAGCTGGTGCCTCTTGGGCCTTGCTTCCCGGGCTCCATGTTTGCGTCTTGGTTTCACCGTGCCATGCCGAAATAAGCAGATCCAGTCACAACCCTGCAGTGGCATGCGTGGCCTAGGATGGCACTCTATGCACACTACTATCTCCCGGTGTAGGCCGGTGCTCTGCCGCTCAGGTGGACTCGGCGACAAGGTCAGTGCCTTCCCCACGGGAGAGGAGAGGCGACAGGATCTCTGCACACCACTCGTGCACTGGGATGGGGAGCAGTGAGGGTCTCTCCCCACTCCTTCCCCGGACATCCCGTGCATCCGCGAACGCTTTCACATCTTGGAGGAAGACGGCATCTGACTGCCCGTTCTTTCAGGGAGCTACTTCTGCGAGATCAGGGTAGGCGCCTGGTGGCAAGCGCATGTCTGCGTCTGGGATAGTTGGCCAGGAACTGCTTTCCCCTTGGGCCCAGGGGCCCAGGACAGGCATGCCTTCTGCTCAGACTCCTTCCTCTAGTGGAGGAAGCGCCCATGCCCTAGTCTTCCCTTCGTGTCTCCTTCTCACCAGGGTTCCGTCTCTCCGCACAGAGAGCGGGTGACACTAGTCTTACCACCGACCCGCTGTTGCTGACAGGGCTGGCTCTCCTGCTTGCTACCGTTTCCGACAACAAGGCCTACTCCTCTTCCCCGGGGCAGCGTGCTGCACCTTCCGCAGACATGCTCCTGGAGAACGCAGTGAGAGATGTGTCCCTTTCCTTAAGGCTCTTCCCACAGTCGCAACCATGCTTCTCTCTCAGGCAGAGGGGATGCACGGGCAAACAGGATTTCGCTCCATGAGGGTCTATTACACGGTGCTGTGGTGACTAGCTCAGGCAAGCAACCGCAGCCTCCCACAGACCCGACTCTGATTTTCCAAAGAATGCTGTGCTATCCCAGACGTGATACCCGGGCAAAGAGGCTTTCGCTGTATGCGGGTTTCTCCCACCTTGCTGCGAATACTAGGCTAAGGCAAGCAGCAACAGAAGCCAGCGGAACCGACTCTGATTTCTCAGCAAATGCTGGGCTTTCGCAGAGGCTTTGGGCTTGGAGCCAACAGCACTTCGTCGCTGCTTCCTCAGCAAAGCTTTGGGCGTTCGCTCTTGGGCATCAGGAAAGAAGAGTTGCGGGAGAACTGGTTTCTCTATGGCTTTGCTTTCCCGGGCTCCATTTTCGCGTTCTGGGTTCAAATTGTCAAGGCAAAATAAGCAGACAGCCTCCAACCTGCAGCAGAGTGCGTGGCCTAGGATGGCACTCTTTGCACACTACCATCACCTGGCGTAGGCGAGGCTTGGCATTTTGCACTGGCGCTAAGGCGGACTCGGGGACAAGTTCTGGGCCTTCCCCACAGGAGAGGAGAGGTGACAGAATCTTTGCACACCAACCGTGCACTCGGATCGGGGGGCTGTTGGGGACTTTCCCCACTCCTTCCCCGGACATCCCGTGCATCCGCGAACCCTTTCACATCTTGGAGGAAGACGGCATCTGACTGCCCGTTTTTTCAGGAATGTACTTCTGTGAGTTCAGGGTAGGTGCCTGGTCACAAACTCATATCTGCACCTTGGACAGGTGACCAAGCAGCTGCTTTCCCCTTGGGCCCAGGGGCCCAGGACAGGCATGACTTCTGCCAGGCTCCTTATCAGAGTGCAGCAAGCGCCCCATGTCTAGACTTCCACTAGTGTCTCCTCAGTCATGTTTCCGTCTCTCCGCACAGAGAGCTGGTGACACTTGTCTTACCACCAACCCACTGTTTCAGACAGGGCCGGCACTCCTGTTTGCGACCGTTTCCGACAACAAGGCCATCGACCCCTCATCCCTGGGGCAGCGTGCTGCACTTTCCCAGACATGTTCCTGGGGAGCGCAGTGACAGACGTGTCCCTTTCCTTAAGGCTCTTCCCACAGGCGCAACCGAGCATCTCTGTCAGGCAGCGGGGATGCCCGGGCCAAGATGATTTCGCTCCATGCGGGCTTATTACACCGAGCTGTGGAGACAAGCTCAGGCAAGCAGCAGCCGCATCCCGCAGACCCGACTCTGACTTCCCAAAGAATGCTGTGCTTTCCCAGACGTGATGCCCGGGCAAAGAGGCTTTCACTGTATGCGGGTTTCTCCCAAAGTGCTGCGGACACTAGGCTAAGGCAACCAGCACGAGCAGCCAAGAGACTGCTATGATTTCGCAGAGGTTTTAAGCTTGCTGCGAACCGCACTTCGCTGCTGCTTCCTCAGCAAGACTTTGGGCGTTCGCTCTGTCGCGTCAGGGATTAAGAGCTGCGGGAGAGCTGGTGCCTCTTGGGCCTTGCTTCCCGGGCTCCATGTTTGCGTCTTGGTTTCACCGTGCCATGCCGAAATAAGCAGATCCAGTCACAACCCTGCAGTGGCATGCGTGGCCTAGGATGGCACTCTATGCACACTACTATCTCCCGGTGTAGGCCGGTGCTCTGCCGCTCAGGTGGACTCGGCGACAAGGTCAGTGCCTTCCCCACGGGAGAGGAGAGGCGACAGGATCTCTGCACACCACTCGTGCACTGGGATGGGGAGCAGTGAGGGTCTCTCCCCACTCCTTCCCCGGACATCCCGTGCATCCGCGAACGCTTTCACATCTTGGAGGAAGACGGCATCTGACTGCCCGTTCTTTCAGGGAGCTACTTCTGCGAGATCAGTGTAGGCGCCTGGTGGCAAGCGCATGTCTGCGTCTGGGATAGTTGGCCAGGAACTGCTTTCCCCTTGGGCCCAGGGGCCCAGGACAGGCATGCCTTCTGCTCAGACTCCTTCCTCTAGTGGAGGAAGCGCCCATGCCCTAGTCTTCCCTTCGTGTCTCCTTCTCACCAGGGTTCCGTCTCTCCGCACAGAGAGCGGGTGACACTAGTCTTACCACCGACCCGCTGTTGCTGACAGGGCTGGCTCTCCTGCTTGCTACCGTTTCCGACAACAAGGCCTACTCCTCTTCCCCGGGGCAGCGTGCTGCACCTTCCGCAGACATGCTCCTGGAGAACGCAGTGAGAGATGTGTCCCTTTCCTTAAGGCTCTTCCCACAGTCGCAACCATGCTTCTCTCTCAGGCAGAGGGGATGCACGGGCAAACAGGATTTCGCTCCATGAGGGTCTATTACACGGTGCTGTGGTGACTAGCTCAGGCAAGCAACCGCAGCCTCCCACAGACCCGACTCTGATTTTCCAAAGAATGCTGTGCTATCCCAGACGTGATACCCGGGCAAAGAGGCTTTCGCTGTATGCGGGTTTCTCCCACCTTGCTGCGAATACTAGGCTAAGGCAAGCAGCAACAGAAGCCAGCGGAACCGACTCTGATTTCTCAGCAAATGCTGGGCTTTCGCAGAGGCTTTGGGCTTGGAGCCAACAGCACTTCGTCGCTGCTTCCTCAGCAAAGCTTTGGGCGTTCGCTCTTGGGCATCAGGAAAGAAGAGTTGCGGGAGAACTGGTTTCTCTATGGCTTTGCTCTCCCGGGCTCCATTTTCGCGTCCTGGGTTCAAATTGTCAAGGCAAAATAAGCAGACAGCCTCCAACCTGCAGCAGAGTGCGTGGCCTAGGATGGCACTCTTTGCACACTACCATCACCTGGCGTAGGCGAGGCTTGGCATTTTGCACTGGCGCTAAGGCGGACTCGGGGACAAGTTCTGGGCCTTCCCCACAGGAGAGGAGAGGTGACAGAATCTTTGCACACCAACCGTGCACTCGGATCGGGGGGCTGTTGGGGACTTTCCCCACTCCTTCCCCGGACATCCCGTGCATCCGCGAACCCTTTCACATCTTGGAGGAAGACGGCATCTGACTGCCCGTTTTTTCAGGAATGTACTTCTGTGAGTTCAGGGTAGGTGCCTGGTCACAAACTCATATCTGCACCTTGGACAGGTGACCAAGCAGCTGCTTTCCCCTTGGGCCCAGGGGCCCAGGACAGGCATGACTTCTGCCCAGGCTCCTTATCAGAGTGCAGCAAGCGCCCCATGTCTAGACTTCCACTAGTGTCTCCTCAGTCATGTTTCCGTCTCTCCGCACAGAGAGCTGGTGACACTTGTCTTACCACCAACCCACTGTTTCAGACAGGGCCGGCACTCCTGTTTGCGACCGTTTCCGACAACAAGGCCATCGACCCCTCATCCCT
Source organism: Mustela lutreola (assembly GCF_030435805.1). NCBI lineage: Eukaryota > Metazoa > Chordata > Mammalia > Carnivora > Mustelidae > Mustela > Mustela lutreola. The sequence goes on along the minus strand of NC_081308.1, from coordinate 50,967,258 downwards.
GGGGCAGCGTGCTGCACTTTCCCAGACATGTTCCTGGGGAGCGCAGTGACAGACGTGTCCCTTTCCTTAAGGCTCTTCCCACAGGCGCAACCGAGCATCTCTGTCAGGCAGCGGGGATGCCCGGGCCAAGATGATTTCGCTCCATGCGGGCTTATTACACCGAGCTGTGGAGACAAGCTCAGGCAAGCAGCAGCCGCATCCCGCAGACCCGACTCTGACTTCCCAAAGAATGCTGTGCTTTCCCAGACGTGATGCCCGGGCAAAGAGGCTTTCGCTGTATGCGGGTTTCTCCCAAAGTGCTGCGGACACTAGGCTAAGGCAACCAGCACGAGCAGCCAAGAGACTGCTATGATTTCGCAGAGGTTTTAAGCTTGCTGCGAACCGCACTTCGCTGCTGCTTCCTCAGCAAGACTTTGGGCGTTCGCTCTGTCGCGTCAGGGATTAAGAGCTGCGGGAGAGCTGGTGCCTCTTGGGCCTTGCTTCCCGGGCTCCATGTTTGCGTCTTGGTTTCACCGTGCCATGCCGAAATAAGCAGATCCAGTCACAACCCTGCAGTGGCATGCGTGGCCTAGGATGGCACTCTATGCACACTACTATCTCCCGGTGTAGGCCGGTGCTCTGCCGCTCAGGTGGACTCGGCGACAAGGTCAGTGCCTTCCCCACGGGAGAGGAGAGGCGACAGGATCTCTGCACACCACTCGTGCACTGGGATGGGGAGCAGTGAGGGTCTCTCCCCACTCCTTCCCCGGACATCCCGTGCATCCGCGAACGCTTTCACATCTTGGAGGAAGACGGCATCTGACTGCCCGTTCTTTCAGGGAGCTACTTCTGCGAGATCAGGGTAGGCGCCTGGTGGCAAGCGCATGTCTGCGTCTGGGATAGTTGGCCAGGAACTGCTTTCCCCTTGGGCCCAGGGGCCCAGGACAGGCATGCCTTCTGCTCAGACTCCTTCCTCTAGTGGAGGAAGCGCCCATGCCCTAGTCTTCCCTTCGTGTCTCCTTCTCACCAGGGTTCCGTCTCTCCGCACAGAGAGCGGGTGACACTAGTCTTACCACCGACCCGCTGTTGCTGACAGGGCTGGCTCTCCTGCTTGCTACCGTTTCCGACAACAAGGCCTACTCCTCTTCCCCGGGGCAGCGTGCTGCACCTTCCGCAGACATGCTCCTGGAGAACGCAGTGAGAGATGTGTCCCTTTCCTTAAGGCTCTTCCCACAGTCGCAACCATGCTTCTCTCTCAGGCAGAGGGGATGCACGGGCAAACAGGATTTCGCTCCATGAGGGTCTATTACACGGTGCTGTGGTGACTAGCTCAGGCAAGCAACCGCAGCCTCCCACAGACCCGACTCTGATTTTCCAAAGAATGCTGTGCTATCCCAGACGTGATACCCGGGCAAAGAGGCTTTCGCTGTATGCGGGTTTCTCCCACCTTGCTGCGAATACTAGGCTAAGGCAAGCAGCAACAGAAGCCAGCGGAACCGACTCTGATTTCTCAGCAAATGCTGGGCTTTCGCAGAGGCTTTGGGCTTGGAGCCAACAGCACTTCGTCGCTGCTTCCTCAGCAAAGCTTTGGGCGTTCGCTCTTGGGCATCAGGAAAGAAGAGTTGCGGGAGAACTGGTTTCTCTATGGCTTTGCTTTCCCGGGCTCCATTTTCGCGTCCTGGGTTCAAATTGTCAAGGCAAAATAAGCAGACAGCCTCCAACCTGCAGCAGAGTGCGTGGCCTAGGATGGCACTCTTTGCACACTACCATCACCTGGCGTAGGCGAGGCTTGGCATTTTGCACTGGCGCTAAGGCGGACTCGGGGACAAGTTCTGGGCCTTCCCCACAGGAGAGGAGAGGTGACAGAATCTTTGCACACCAACCGTGCACTCGGATCGGGGGGCTGTTGGGGACTTTCCCCACTCCTTCCCCGGACATCCCGTGCATCCGCGAACGCTTTCACATCTTGGAGGAAGACGGCATCTGACTGCCCGTTCTTTCAGGGAGCTACTTCTGCGAGATCAGGGTAGGCGCCTGGTGGCAAGCGCATGTCTGCGTCTGGGATAGTTGGCCAGGAACTGCTTTCCCCTTGGGCCCAGGGGCCCAGGACAGGCATGCCTTCTGCTCAGACTCCTTCCTCTAGTGGAGGAAGCGCCCATGCCCTAGTCTTCCCTTCGTGTCTCCTTCTCACCAGGGTTCCGTCTCTCCGCACAGAGAGCGGGTGACACTAGTCTTACCACCGACCCGCTGTTGCTGACAGGGCTGGCTCACCTGCTTGCTACCGTTTCCGACAACAAGGCCTACTCCTCTTCCCCGGGGCAGCGTGCTGCACCTTCCGCAGACATGCTCCTGGAGAACGCAGTGAGAGATGTGTCCCTTTCCTTAAGGCTCTTCCCACAGTCGCAACCATGCTTCTCTCTCAGGCAGAGGGGATGCACGGGCAAACAGAATTTCGCTCCATGAGGGTCTATTACACGGTGCTGTGGTGTCTAGCTCAGGCAAGCAACCGCAGCCTCCCACAGACCCGACTCTGATTTTCCAAAGAATGCTGTGCTATCCCAGACGTGATACCCGGGCAAAGAGGCTTTCGCTGTATGCGGGTTTCTCCCACCTTGCTGCGAATACTAGGCTAAGGCAAGCAGCAACAGAAGCCAGCGGAACCGACTCTGATTTCTCAGCAAATGCTGGGCTTTCGCAGAGGCTTTGGGCTTGGAGCCAACAGCACTTCGTCGCTGCTTCCTCAGCAAAGCTTTGGGCGTTCGCTCTTGGGCATCAGGAAAGAAGAGTTGCGGGAGAACTGGTTTCTCTATGGCTTTGCTTTCCCGGGCTCCATTTTCGCGTCCTGGGTTCAAATTGTCAAGGCAAAATAAGCAGACAGCCTCCAACCTGCAGCAGAGTGCGTGGCCTAGGATGGCACTCTTTGCACACTACCATCACCTGGCGTAGGCGAGGCTTGGCATTTTGCACTGGCGCTAAGGCGGACTCGGGGACAAGTTCTGGGCCTTCCCCACAGGAGAGGAGAGGTGACAGAATCTTTGCACACCAACCGTGCACTCGGATCGGGGGGCTGTTGGGGACTTTCCCCACTCCTTCCCCGGACATCCCGTGCATCCGCGAACCCTTTCACATCTTGGAGGAAGACGGCATCTGACTGCCCGTTTTTTCAGGAATGTACTTCTGTGAGTTCAGGGTAGGTGCCTGGTCACAAACTCATATCTGCACCTTGGACAGGTGACCAAGCAGCTGCTTTCCCCTTGGGCCCAGGGGCCCAGGACAGGCATGACTTCTGCCCAGGCTCCTTATCAGAGTGCAGCAAGCGCCCCATGTCTAGACTTCCACTAGTGTCTCCTCAGTCATGTTTCCGTCTCTCCGCACAGAGAGCTGGTGACACTTGTCTTACCACCAACCCACTGTTTCAGACAGGGCCGGCATTCCTGTTTGCGACCGTTTCCGACAACAAGGCCATCGACCCCTCATCCCTGGGGCAGCGTGCTGCACTTTCCCAGACATGTTCCTGGGGAGCGCAGTGACAGACGTGTCCCTTTCCTTAAGGCTCTTCCCACAGGCGCAACCGAGCATCTCTGTCAGCCAGCGGGGATGCCCGGGCCAAGATGATTTCGCTCCATGCGGGCTTATTACACCGAGCTGTGGAGACAAGCTCAGGCAAGCAGCAGCCGCATCCCGCAGACCCGACTCTGACTTCCCAAAGAATGCTGTGCTTTCCCAGACGTGAAGCCCGGGCAAAGAGGCTTTCGCTGTATGCGGGTTTCTCCCAAAGTGCTGCGGACACTAGGCTAAGGCAACCAGCACGAGCAGCCAAGAGACTGCTATGATTTCGCAGAGGTTTTAAGCTTGCTGCGAACCGCACTTCGCTGCTGCTTCCTCAGCAAGACTTTGGGCGTTCGCTCTGTCGCGTCAGGGATTAAAAGCTGCGGGATAGCTGGTGCCTCTTGGGCCTTGCTTCCCGGGCTCCATGTTTGCGTCGTGGTTTCACCGTGCCATGCCGAAATAAGCAGATCCAGTCACAACCCTGCAGTGGCATGCGTGGCCTAGGATGGCACTCTATGCACACTACTATCTCCCGGTGTAGGCCGGTGCTCTGCCGCTCAGGTGGACTCGGCGACAAGGTCAGTGCCTTCCCCACGGGAGAGGAGAGGCGACAGGATCTCTGCACACCACTCGTGCACTGGGATGGGGAGCAGTGAGGGTCTCTCCCCACTCCTTCCCCGGACATCCCGTGCATCCGCGAACGCTTTCACATCTTGGAGGAAGACGGCATCTGACTGCCCGTTCTTTCAGGGAGCTACTTCTGCGAGATCAGGGTAGGCGCCTGGTGGCAAGCGCATGTCTGCGTCTGGGATAGTTGGCCAGGAACTGCTTTCCCCTTGGGCCCAGGGGCCCAGGACAGGCATGCCTTCTGCTCAGACTCCTTCCTCTAGTGGAGGAAGCGCCCATGCCCTAGTCTTCCCTTCGTGTCTCCTTCTCACCAGGGTTCCGTCTCTCCGCACAGAGAGCGGGTGACACTAGTCTTACCACCGACCCGCTGTTGCTGACAGGGCTGGCTCTCCTGCTTGCTACCGTTTCCGACAACAAGGCCTACTCCTCTTCCCCGGGGCAGCGTGCTGCACCTTCCGCAGACATGCTCCTGGAGAACGCAGTGAGAGATGTGTCCCTTTCCTTAAGGCTCTTCCCACAGTCGCAACCATGCTTCTCTCTCAGGCAGAGGGGATGCACGGGCAAACAGGATTTCGCTCCATGAGGGTCTATTACACGGTGCTGTGGTGACTAGCTCAGGCAAGCAACCGCAGCCTCCCACAGACCCGACTCTGATTTTCCAAAGAATGCTGTGCTATCCCAGACGTGATACCCGGGCAAAGAGGCTTTCGCTGTATGCGGGTTTCTCCCACCTTGCTGCGAATACTAGGCTAAGGCAAGCAGCAACAGAAGCCAGCGGAACCAACTCTGATTTCTCAGCAAATGCTGGGCTTTCGCAGAGGCTTTGGGCTTGGAGCCAACAGCACTTCGTCGCTGCTTCCTCAGCAAAGCTTTGGGCGTTCGCTCTTGGGCATCAGGAAAGAAGAGTTGCGGGAGAACTGGTTTCTCTTTGGCTTTGCTTTCCCGGGCTCCATTTTCGCGTCCTGGGTTCAAATTGTCAAGGCAAAATAAGCAGACAGCCTCCAACCTGCAGCAGAGTGCTGGCCTAGGATGGCACTCTTTGCACACTACCATCACCTGGCGTAGGCGAGGCTTGGCATTTTGCACTGGCGCTAAGGCGGACTCGGGGACAAGTTCTGGGCCTTCCCCACAGGAGAGGAGAGGTGACAGAATCTTTGCACACCAACCGTGCACTCGGATCGGGGGGCTGTTGGGGACTTTCCCCACTCCTTCCCCGGACATCCCGTGCATCCGCGAACCCTTTCACATCTTGGAGGATGACGGCATCTGACTGCCCGTTTTTTCAGGAATGTACTTCTGTGAGTTCAGGGTAGGTGCCTGGTCACAAACTCATATCTGCACCTTGGACAGGTGACCAAGCAGCTGCTTTCCCCTTGGGCCCAGGGGCCCAGGACAGGCATGACTTCTGCCCAGGCTCCTTATCAGAGTGCAGCAAGCGCCCCATGTCTAGACTTCCACTAGTGTCTCCTCAGTCATATTTCCGTCTCTCCGCACAGAGAGCTGGTGACACTTGTCTTACCACCAACCCACTGTTTCAGACAGGGCCGGCTCTCCTGTTTGCGACCGTTTCCGACAACAAGGCCATCGACCCCTCATCCCTGGGGCAGCGTGCTGCACTTTCCCAGACATGTTCCTGGGGAGCGCAGTGACAGACGTGTCCCTTTCCTTAAGGCTCTTCCCACAGGCGCAACCGAGCATCTCTGTCAGGCAGCGGGGATGCCCGGGCCAAGATGATTTCGCTTCATGCGGGCTTATTACACCGAGCTGTGGAGACAAGCTCAGGCAAGCAGCAGCCGCATCCCGCAGACCCGACTCTGACTTCCCAAAGAATGCTGTGCTTTCCCAGACGTGATGCCCGGGCAAAGAGGCTTTCGCTGTATGCGGGTTTCTCCCAAAGTGCTGCGGACACTAGGCTAAGGCAACCAGCACGAGCAGCCAAGAGACTGCTATGATTTCGCAGAGGTTTTAAGCTTGCTGCGAACCGCACTTCGCTGCTGCTTCCTCAGCAAGACTTTGGGCGTTCGCTCTGTCGCGTCAGGGATTAAGAGCTGCGGGAGAGCTGGTGCCTCTTGGGCCTTGCTTCCCGGGCTCCATGTTTGCGTCTTGGTTTCACCGTGCCATGCCGAAATAAGCAGATCCAGTCACAACCCTGCAGTGGCATGCGTGGCCTAGGATGGCACTCTATGCACACTACTATCTCCCGGTGTAGGCCGGTGCTCTGCCGCTCAGGTGGACTCGGCGACAAGGTCAGTGCCTTCCCCACGGGAGAGGAGAGGCGACAGGATCTCTGCACACCACTCGTGCACTGGGATGGGGAGCAGTGAGGGTCTCTCCCCACTCCTTCCCCGGACATCCCGTGCATCCGCGAACGCTTTCACATCTTGGAGGAAGACGGCATCTGACTGCCCGTTCTTTCAGGGAGCTACTTCTGCGAGAACAGGGTAGGCGCCTGGTGGCAAGCGCATGTCTGCGTCTGGGATAGTTGGCCAGGAACTGCTTTCCCCTTGGGCCCAGGGGCCCAGGACAGGCATGCCTTCTGCTCAGACTCCTTCCTCTAGTGGAGGAAGCGCCCATGCCCTAGTCTTCCCTTCGTGTCTCCTTCTCACCAGGGTTCCGTCTCTCCGCACAGAGAGCGGGTGACACTAGTCTTACCACCGACCCGCTGTTGCTGACAGGGCTGGCTCTCCTGCTTGCTACCGTTTCCGACAACAAGGCCTACTCCTCTTCCCCGGGGCAGCGTGCTGCACCTTCCGCAGACATGCTCCTGGAGAACGCAGTGAGAGATGTGTCCCTTTCCTTAAGGCTCTTCCCACAGTCGCAACCATGCTTCTCTCTCAGGCAGAGGGGATGCACGGGCAAACAGGATTTCGCTCCATGAGGGTCTATTACACGGTGCTGTGGTGACTAGCTCAGGCAAGCAACTGCAGCCTCCCACAGACCCGACTCTGATTTTCAAAAGAATGCTGTGCTATCCCAGACGTGATACCCGGGCAAAGAGGCTTTCGCTGTATGCGGGTTTCTCCCACCTTGCTGCGAATACTAGGCTTAGGCAAGCAGCAACAGAAGCCAGCGGAACCGACTCTGATTTCTCAGCAAATGCTGGGCTTTCGCAGAGGCTTTGGGCTTGGAGCCAACAGCACTTCGTCGCTGCTTCCTCAGCAAAGCTTTGGGCGTTCGCTCTTGGGCATCAGGAAAGAAGAGTTGCGGGAGAACTGGTTTCTCTATGGCTTTGCTTTCCCGGGCTCCATTTTCGCGTTCTGGGTTCAAATTGTCAAGGCAAAATAAGCAGACAGCCTCCAACCTGCAGCAGAGTGCGTGGCCTAGGATGGCACTCTTTGCACACTACCATCACCTGGCGTAGGCGAGGCTTGGCATTTTGCACTGGCGCTAAGGCGGACTCGGGGACAAGTTCTGGGCCTTCCCCACAGGAGAGGAGAGGTGACAGAATCTTTGCACACCAACCGTGCACTCGGATCGGGGGGCTGTTGGGGACTTTCCCCACTCCTTCCCCGGACATCCCGTGCATCCGCGAACCCTTTCACATCTTGGAGGAAGACGGCATCTGACTGCCCGTTTTTTCAGGAATGTACTTCTGTGAGTTCAGGGTAGGTGCCTGGTCACAAACTCATATCTGCACCTTGGACAGGTGACCAAGCAGCTGCTTTCCCCTTGGGCCCAGGGGCCCAGGACAGGCATGACTTCTGCCCAGGCTCCTTATCAGAGTGCAGCAAGCGCCCCATGTCTAGACTTCCACTAGTGTCTCCTCAGTCATGTTTCCGTCTCTCCGCACAGAGAGCTGGTGACACTTGTCTTACCACCAACCCACTGTTTCAGACAGGGCCGGCTCTCTTGTTTGCGACCGTTTCCGACAACAAGGCCATCGACCCCTCATCCCTGGGGCAGCGTGCTGCACTTTCCCAGACATGTTCCTGGGGAGCGCAGTGACAGACGTGTCCCTTTCCTTAAGGCTCTTCCCACAGGCGCAACCGAGCATCTCTGTCAGGCAGCGGGGATGCCCGGGCCAAGATGATTTCGCTCCATGCGGGCTTATTACACCGAGCTGTGGAGACAAGCTCAGGCAAGCAGCAGCCGCATCCCGCAGACCCGACTCTGACTTCCCAAAGAATGCTGTGCTTTCCCAGACGTGATGCCCGGGCAAAGAGGCTTTCGCTGTATGCGGGTTTCTCCCAAAGTGCTGCGGACACTAGGCTAAGGCAACCAGCACGAGCAGCCAAGAGACTGCTATGATTTCGCAGAGGTTTTAAGCTTGCTGCGAACCGCACTTCGCTGCTGCTTCCTCAGCAAGACTTTGGGCGTTCGCTCTGTCGCGTCAGGGATTAAGAGCTGCGGGAGAGCTGGTGCCTCTTGGGCCTTGCTTCCCGGGCTCCATGTTTGCGTCTTGGTTTCACCGTGCCATGCCGAAATAAGCAGATCCAGTCACAACCCTGCAGTGGCATGCGTGGCCTAGGATGGCACTCTATGCACACTACTATCTCCCGGTGTAGGCCGGTGCTCTGCCGCTCAGGTGGACTCGGCGACAAGGTCAGTGCCTTCCCCACGGGAGAGGAGAGGCGACAGGATCTCTGCACACCACTCGTGCACTGGGATGGGGAGCAGTGAGGGTCTCTCCCCACTCCTTCCCCGGACATCCCGTGCATCCGCGAACGCTTTCACATCTTGGAGGAAGACGGCATCTGACTGCCCGTTCTTTCAGGGAGCTACTTCTGCGAGATCAGGGTAGGCGCCTGGTGGCAAGCGCATGTCTGCGTCTGGGATAGTTGGCCAGGAACTGCTTTCCCCTTGGGCCCAGGGGCCCAGGACAGGCATGCCTTCTGCTCAGACTCCTTCCTCTAGTGGAGGAAGCGCCCATGCCCTAGTCTTCCCTTCGTGTCTCCTTCTCACCAGGGTTCCGTCTCTCCGCACAGAGAGCGGGTGACACTAGTCTTACCACCGACCCGCTGTTGCTGACAGGGCTGGCTCTCCTGCTTGCTACCGTTTCCGACAACAAGGCCTACTCCTCTTCCCCGGGGCAGCGTGCTGCACCTTCCGCAGACATGCTCCTGGAGAACGCAGTGAGAGATGTGTCCCTTTCCTTAAGGCTCTTCCCACAGTCGCAACCATGCTTCTCTCTCAGGCAGAGGGGATGCACGGGCAAACAGGATTTCGCTCCATGAGGGTCTATTACACGGTGCTGTGGTGACTAGCTCAGGCAAGCAACTGCAGCCTCCCACAGACCCGACTCTGATTTTCAAAAGAATGCTGTGCTATCCCAGACGTGATACCCGGGCAAAGAGGCTTTCGCTGTATGCGGGTTTCTCCCACCTTGCTGCGAATACTAGGCTTAGGCAAGCAGCAACAGAAGCCAGCGGAACCGACTCTGATTTCTCAGCAAATGCTGGGCTTTCGCAGAGGCTTTGGGCTTGGAGCCAACAGCACTTCGTCGCTGCTTCCTCAGCAAAGCTTTGGGCGTTCGCTCTTGGGCATCAGGAAAGAAGAGTTGCGGGAGAACTGGTTTCTCTATGGCTTTGCTTTCCCGGGCTCCATTTTCGCGTTCTGGGTTCAAATTGTCAAGGCAAAATAAGCAGACAGCCTCCAACCTGCAGCAGAGTGCGTGGCCTAGGATGGCACTCTTTGCACACTACCATCACCTGGCGTAGGCGAGGCTTGGCATTTTGCACTGGCGCTAAGGCGGACTCGGGGACAAGTTCTGGGCCTTCCCCACAGGAGAGGAGAGGTGACAGAATCTTTGCACACCAACCGTGCACTCGGATCGGGGGGCTGTTGGGGACTTTCCCCACTCCTTCCCCGGACATCCCGTGCATCCGCGAACCCTTTCACATCTTGGAGGAAGACGGCATCTGACTGCCCGTTTTTTCAGGAATGTACTTCTGTGAGTTCAGGGTAGGTGCCTGGTCACAAACTCATATCTGCACCTTGGACAGGTGACCAAGCAGCTGCTTTCCCCTTGGGCCCAGGGGCCCAGGACAGGCATGACTTCTGCCCAGGCTCCTTATCAGAGTGCAGCAAGCGCCCCATGTCTAGACTTCCACTAGTGTCTCCTCAGTCATGTTTCCGTCTCTCCGCACAGAGAGCTGGTGACACTTGTCTTACCACCAACCCACTGTTTCAGACAGGGCCGGCTCTCTTGTTTGCGACCGTTTCCGACAACAAGGCCATCGACCCCTCATCCCTGGGGCAGCGTGCTGCACTTTCCCAGACATGTTCCTGGGGAGCGCAGTGACAGACGTGTCCCTTTCCTTAAGGCTCTTCCCACAGGCGCAACCGAGCATCTCTGTCAGGCAGCGGGGATGCCCGGGCCAAGATGATTTCGCTCCATGCGGGCTTATTACACCGAGCTGTGGAGACAAGCTCAGGCAAGCAGCAGCCGCATCCCGCAGACCCGACTCTGACTTCCCAAAGAATGCTGTGCTTTCCCAGACGTGATGCCCGGGCAAAGAGGCTTTCGCTGTATGCGGGTTTCTCCCAAAGTGCTGCGGACACTAGGCTAAGGCAACCAGCACGAGCAGCCAAGAGACTGCTATGATTTCGCAGAGGTTTTAAGCTTGCTGCGAACCGCACTTCGCTGCTGCTTCCTCAGCAAGACTTTGGGCGTTCGCTCTGTCGCGTCAGGGATTAAGAGCTGCGGGAGAGCTGGTGCCTCTTGGGCCTTGCTTCCCGGGCTCCATGTTTGCGTCTTGGTTTCACCGTGCCATGCCGAAATAAGCAGATCCAGTCACAACCCTGCAGTGGCATGCGTGGCCTAGGATGGCACTCTATGCACACTACTATCTCCCGGTGTAGGCCGGTGCTCTGCCGCTCAGGTGGACTCGGCGACAAGGTCAGTGCCTTCCCCACGGGAGAGGAGAGGCGACAGGATCTCTGCACACCACTCGTGCACTGGGATGGGGAGCAGTGAGGGTCTCTCCCCACTCCTTCCCCGGACATCCCGTGCATCCGCGAACGCTTTCACATCTTGGAGGAAGACGGCATCTGACTGCCCGTTCTTTCAGGGAGCTACTTCTGCGAGATCAGGGTAGGCGCCTGGTGGCAAGCGCATGTCTGCGTCTGGGATAGTTGGCCAGGAACTGCTTTCCCCTTGGGCCCAGGGGCCCAGGACAGGCATGCCTTCTGCTCAGACTCCTTCCTCTAGTGGAGGAAGCGCCCATGCCCTAGTCTTCCCTTCGTGTCTCCTTCTCACCAGGGTTCCGTCTCTCCGCACAGAGAGCGGGTGACACTAGTCTTACCACCGACCCGCTGTTGCTGACAGGGCTGGCTCTCCTGCTTGCTACCGTTTCCGACAACAAGGCCTACTCCTCTTCCCCGGGGCAGCGTGCTGCACCTTCCGCAGACATGCTCCTGGAGAACGCAGTGAGAGATGTGTCCCTTTCCTTAAGGCTCTTCCCACAGTCGCAACCATGCTTCTCTCTCAGGCAGAGGGGATGCACGGGCAAACAGGATTTCGCTCCATGAGGGTCTATTACACGGTGCTGTGGTGACTAGCTCAGGCAAGCAACCGCAGCCTCCCACAGACCCGACTCTGATTTTCCAAAGAATGCTGTGCTATCCCAGACGTGATACCCGGGCAAAGAGGCTTTCGCTGTATGCGGGTTTCTCCCACCTTGCTGCGAATACTAGGCTAAGGCAAGCAGCAACAGAAGCCAGCGGAACCGACTCTGATTTCTCAGCAAATGCTGGGCTTTCGCAGAGGCTTTGGGCTTGGAGCCAACAGCACTTCGTCGCTGCTTCCTCAGCAAAGCTTTGGGCGTTCGCTCTTGGGCATCAGGAAAGAAGAGTTGCGGGAGAACTGGTTTCTCTATGGCTTTGCTCTCCCGGGCTCCATTTTCGCGTCCTGGGTTCAAATTGTCAAGGCAAAATAAGCAGACAGCCTCCAACCTGCAGCAGAGTGCGTGGCCTAGGATGGCACTCTTTGCACACTACCATCACCTGGCGTAGGCGAGGCTTGGCATTTTGCACTGGCGCTAAGGCGGACTCGGGGACAAGTTCTGGGCCTTCCCCACAGGAGAGGAGAGGTGACAGAATCTTTGCACACCAACCGTGCACTCGGATCGGGGGGCTGTTGGGGACTTTCCCCACTCCTTCCCCGGACATCCCGTGCATCCGCGAACCCTTTCACATCTTGGAGGAAGACGGCATCTGACTGCCCGTTTTTTCAGGAATGTACTTCTGTGAGTTCAGGGTAGGTGCCTGGTCACAAACTCATATCTGCACCTTGGACAGGTGACCAAGCAGCTGCTTTCCCCTTGGGCCCAGGGGCCCAGGACAGGCATGACTTCTGCCCAGGCTCCTTATCAGAGTGCAGCAAGCGCCCCATGTCTAGACTTCCACTAGTGTCTCCTCAGTCATGTTTCCGTCTCTCCGCACAGAGAGCTGGTGACACTTGTCTTACCACCAACCCACTGTTTCAGACAGGGCCGGCACTCCTGTTTGCGACCGTTTCCGACAACAAGGCCATCGACCCCTCATCCCTGGGGCAGCGTGCTGCACTTTCCCAGACATGTTCCTGGGGAGCGCAGTGACAGACGTGTCCCTTTCCTTAAGGCTCTTCCCACAGGCGCAACCGAGCATCTCTGTCAGGCAGCGGGGATGCCCGGGCCAAGATGATTTCGCTCCATGCGGGCTTATTACACCGAGCTGTGGAGACAAGCTCAGGCAAGCAGCAGCCGCATCCCGCAGACCCGACTCTGACTTCCCAAAGAATGCTGTGCTTTCCCAGACGTGATGCCCGGGCAAAGAGGCTTTCGCTGTATGCGGGTTTCTCCCAAAGTGCTGCGGACACTAGGCTAAGGCAACCAGCACGAGCAGCCAAGAGACTGCTATGATTTCGCAGAGGTTTTAAGCTTGCTGCGAACCGCACTTCGCTGCTGCTTCCTCAGCAAGACTTTGGGCGTTCGCTCTGTCGCGTCAGGGATTAAGAGCTGCGGGAGAGCTGGTGCCTCTTGGGCCTTGCTTCCCGGGCTCCATGTTTGCGTCTTGGTTTCACCGTGCCATGCCGAAATAAGCAGATCCAGTCACAACCCTGCAGTGGCATGCGTGGCCTAGGATGGCACTCTATGCACACTACTATCTCCCGGTGTAGGCCGGTGCTCTGCCGCTCAGGTGGACTCGGCGACAAGGTCAGTGCCTTCCCCACGGGAGAGGAGAGGCGACAGGATCTCTGCACACCACTCGTGCACTGGGATGGGGAGCAGTGAGGGTCTCTCCCCACTCCTTCCCCGGACATCCCGTGCATCCGCGAACGCTTTCACATCTTGGAGGAAGACGGCATCTGACTGCCCGTTCTTTCAGGGAGCTACTTCTGCGAGATCAGGGTAGGCGCCTGGTGGCAAGCGCATGTCTGCGTCTGGGATAGTTGGCCAGGAACTGCTTTCCCCTTGGGCCCAGGGGCCCAGGACAGGCATGCCTTCTGCTCAGACTCCTTCCTCTAGTGGAGGAAGCGCCCATGCCCTAGTCTTCCCTTCGTGTCTCCTTCTCACCAGGGTTCCGTCTCTCCGCACAGAGAGCGGGTGACACTAGTCTTACCACCGACCCGCTGTTGCTGACAGGGCTGGCTCTCCTGCTTGCTACCGTTTCCGACAACAAGGCCTACTCCTCTTCCCCGGGGCAGCATGCTGCACCTTCCGCAGACATGCTCCTGGAGAACGCAGTGAGAGATGTGTCCCTTTCCTTAAGGCTCTTCCCACAGTCGCAACCATGCTTCTCTCTCAGGCAGAGGGGATGCACGGGCAAACAGGATTTCGCTCCATGAGGGTCTATTACACGGTGCTGTGGTGACTAGCTCAGGCAAGCAACCGCAGCCTCCCACAGACCCGACTCTGATTTTCCAAAGAATGCTGTGCTATCCCAGACGTGATACCCGGGCAAAGAGGCTTTCGCTGTATGCGGGTTTCTCCCACCTTGCTGCGAATACTAGGCTAAGGCAAGCAGCAACAGAAGCCAGCGGAACCGACTCTGATTTCTCAGCAAATGCTGGGCTTTCGCAGAGGCTTTGGGCTTGGAGCCAACAGCACTTCGTCGCTGCTTCCTCAGCAAAGCTTTGGGCGTTCGCTCTTGGGCATCAGGAAAGAAGAGTTGCGGGAGAACTGGTTTCTCTATGGCTTTGCTCTCCCGGGCTCCATTTTCGCGTCCTGGGTTCAAATTGTCAAGGCAAAATAAGCAGACAGCCTCCAACCTGCAGCAGAGTGCGTGGCCTAGGATGGCACTCTTTGCACACTACCATCACCTGGCGTAGGCGAGGCTTGGCATTTTGCACTGGCGCTAAGGCGGACTCGGGGACAAGTTCTGGGCCTTCCCCACAGGAGAGGAGAGGTGACAGAATCTTTGCACACCAACCGTGCACTCGGATCGGGGGGCTGTTGGGGACTTTCCCCACTCCTTCCCCGGACATCCCGTGCATCCGCGAACCCTTTCACATCTTGGAGGAAGACGGCATCTGACTGCCCGTTTTTTAAGGAATGTACTTCTGTGAGTTCAGGGTAGGTGCCTGGTCACAAACTCATATCTGCACCTTGGACAGGTGACCAAGCAGCTGCTTTCCCCTTGGGCCCAGGGGCCCAGGACAGGCATGACTTCTGCCCAGGCTCCTTATCAGAGTGCAGCAAGCGCCCCATGTCTAGACTTCCACTAGTGTCTCCTCAGTCATGTTTCCGTCTCTCCGCACAGAGAGCTGGTGACACTTGTCTTACCACCAACCCACTGTTTCAGACAGGGCCGGCACTCCTGTTTGCGACCGTTTCCGACAACAAGGCCATCGACCCCTCATCCCTGGGGCAGCGTGCTGCACTTTCCCAGACATGTTCCTGGGGAGCGCAGTGACAGACGTGTCCCTTTCCTTAAGGCTCTTCCCACAGGCGCAACCGAGCATCTCTGTCAGGCAGCGGGGATGCCCGGGCCAAGATGATTTCGCTCCATGCGGGCTTATTACACCGAGCTGTGGAGACAAGCTCAGGCAAGCAGCAGCCGCATCCCGCAGACCCGACTCTGACTTCCCAAAGAATGCTGTGCTTTCCCAGACGTGATGCCCGGGCAAAGAGGCTTTCGCTGTATGCGGGTTTCTCCCAAAGTGCTGCGGACACTAGGCTAAGGCAACCAGCACGAGCAGCCAAGAGACTGCTATGATTTCGCAGAGGTTTTAAGCTTGCTGCGAACCGCACTTCGCTGCTGCTTCCTCAGCAAGACTTTGGGCGTTCGCTCTGTCGCGTCAGGGATTAAGAGCTGCGGGAGAGCTGGTGCCTCTTGGGCCTTGCTTCCCGGGCTCCATGTTTGCGTCTTGGTTTCACCGTGCCATGCCGAAATAAGCAGATCCAGTCACAACCCTGCAGTGGCATGCGTGGCCTAGGATGGCACTCTATGCACACTACTATCTCCCGGTGTAGGCCGGTGCTCTGCCGCTCAGGTGGACTCGGCGACAAGGTCAGTGCCTTCCCCACGGGAGAGGAGAGGCGACAGGATCTCTGCACACCACTCGTGCACTGGGATGGGGAGCAGTGAGGGTCTCTCCCCACTCCTTCCCCGGACATCCCGTGCATCCGTGAACGCTTTCACATCTTGGAGGAAGACGGCATCTGACTGCCCGTTCTTTCAGGGAGCTACTTCTGCGAGATCAGGGTAGGCGCCTGGTGGCAAGCGCATGTCTGCGTCTGGGATAGTTGGCCAGGAACTGCTTTCCCCTTGGGCCCAGGGGCCCAGGACAGGCATGCCTTCTGCTCAGACTCCTTCCTCTAGTGGAGGAAGCGCCCATGCCCTAGTCTTCCCTTCGTGTCTCCTTCTCACCAGGGTTCCGTCTCTCCGCACAGAGAGCGGGTGACACTAGTCTTACCACCGACCCGCTGTTGCTGACAGGGCTGGCTCTCCTGCTTGCTACCGTTTCCGACAACAAGGCCTACTCCTCTTCCCCGGGGCAGCGTGCTGCACCTTCCGCAGACATGCTCCTGGAGAACGCAGTGAGAGATGTGTCCCTTTCCTTAAGGCTCTTCCCACAGTCGCAACCATGCTTCTCTCTCAGGCAGAGGGGATGCACGGGCAAACAGGATTTCGCTCCATGAGGGTCTATTACACGGTGCTGTGGTGACTAGCTCAGGCAAGCAACCGCAGCCTCCCACAGACCCGACTCTGATTTTCCAAAGAATGCTGTGCTATCCCAGACGTGATACCCGGGCAAAGAGGCTTTCGCTGTATGCGGGTTTCTCCCACCTTGCTGCGAATACTAGGCTAAGGCAAGCAGCAACAGAAGCCAGCGGAACCGACTCTGATTTCTCAGCAAATGCTGGGCTTTCGCAGAGGCTTTGGGCTTGGAGCCAACAGCACTTCGTCGCTGCTTCCTCAGCAAAGCTTTGGGCGTTCGCTCTTGGGCATCAGGAAAGAAGAGTTGCGGGAGAACTGGTTTCTCTATGGCTTTGCTCTCCCGGGCTCCATTTTCGCGTCCTGGGTTCAAATTGTCAAGGCAAAATAAGCAGACAGCCTCCAACCTGCAGCAGATTGCGTGGCCTAGGATGGCACTCTTTGCACACTACCATCACCTGGCGTAGGCGAGGCTTGGCATTTTGCACTGGCGCTAAGGCGGACTCGGGGACAAGTTCTGGGCCTTCCCCACAGGAGAGGAGAGGTGACAGAATCTTTGCACACCAACCGTGCACTCGGATCGGGGGGCTGTTGGGGACTTTCCCCACTCCTTCCCCGGACATCCCGTGCATCCGCGAACCCTTTCACATCTTGGAGGAAGACGGCATCTGACTGCCCGTTTTTTCAGGAATGTACTTCTGTGAGTTCAGGGTAGGTGCCTGGTCACAAACTCATATCTGCACCTTGGACAGGTGACCAAGCAGCTGCTTTCCCCTTGGGCCCAGGGGCCCAGGACAGGCATGACTTCTGCCCAGGCTCCTTATCAGAGTGCAGCAAGCGCCCCATGTCTAGACTTCCACTAGTGTCTCCTCAGTCATGTTTCCGTCTCTCCGCACAGAGAGCTGGTGACACTTGTCTTACCACCAACCCACTGTTTCAGACAGGGCCGGCACTCCTGTTTGCGACCGTTTCCGACAACAAGGCCATCGACCCCTCATCCCTGGGGCAGCGTGCTGCACTTTCCCAGACATGTTCCTGGGGAGCGCAGTGACAGACGTGTCCCTTTCCTTAAGGCTCTTCCCACAGGCGCAACCGAGCATCTCTGTCAGGCAGCGGGGATGCCCGGGCCAAGATGATTTCGCTCCATGCGGGCTTATTACACCGAGCTGTGGAGACAAGCTCAGGCAAGCAGCAGCCGCATCCCGCAGACCCGACTCTGACTTCCCAAAGAATGCTGTGCTTTCCCAGACGTGATGCCCGGGCAAAGAGGCTTTCGCTGTATGCGGGTTTCTCCCAAAGTGCTGCGGACACTAGGCTAAGGCAACCAGCACGAGCAGCCAAGAGACTGCTATGATTTCGCAGAGGTTTTAAGCTTGCTGCGAACCGCACTTCGCTGCTGCTTCCTCAGCAAGACTTTGGGCGTTCGCTCTGTCGCGTCAGGGATTAAGAGCTGCGGGAGAGCTGGTGCCTCTTGGGCCTTGCTTCCCGGGCTCCATGTTTGCGTCTTGGTTTCACCGTGCCATGCCGAAATAAGCAGATCCAGTCACAACCCTGCAGTGGCATGCGTGGCCTAGGATGGCACTCTATGCACACTACTATCTCCCGGTGTAGGCCGGTGCTCTGCCGCTCAGGTGGACTCGGCGACAAGGTCAGTGCCTTCCCCACGGGAGAGGAGAGGCGACAGGATCTCTGCACACCACTCGTGCACTGGGATGGGGAGCAGTGAGGGTCTCTCCCCACTCCTTCCCCGGACATCCCGTGCATCCGCGAACGCTTTCACATCTTGGAGGAAGACGGCATCTGACTGCCCGTTCTTTCAGGGAGCTACTTCTGCGAGATCAGGGTAGGCGCCTGGTGGCAAGCGCATGTCTGCGTCTGGGATAGTTGGCCAGGAACTGCTTTCCCCTTGGGCCCAGGGGCCCAGGACAGGCATGCCTTCTGCTCAGACTCCTTCCTCTAGTGGAGGAAGCGCCCATGCCCTAGTCTTCCCTTCGTGTCTCCTTCTCACCAGGGTTCCGTCTCTCCGCACAGAGAGCGGGTGACACTAGTCTTACCACCGACCCGCTGTTGCTGACAGGGCTGGCTCTCCTGCTTGCTACCGTTTCCGACAACAAGGCCTACTCCTCTTCCCCGGGGCAGCGTGCTGCACCTTCCGCAGACATGCTCCTGGAGAACGCAGTGAGAGATGTGTCCCTTTCCTTAAGGCTCTTCCCACAGTCGCAACCATGCTTCTCTCTCAGGCAGAGGGGATGCACGGGCAAACAGGATTTCGCTCCATGAGGGTCTATTACACGGTGCTGTGGTGACTAGCTCAGGCAAGCAACCGCAGCCTCCCACAGACCCGACTCTGATTTTCCAAAGAATGCTGTGCTATCCCAGACGTGATACCCGGGCAAAGAGGCTTTGTTTCAGACAGGGCCGGCACTCCTGTTTGCGACCGTTTCCGACAACAAGGCCATCGACCCCTCATCCCTGGGGCAGCGTGCTGCACTTTCCAGACATGTTCCTGGGGAGCGCAGTGACAGACGTGTCCCTTTCCTTAAGGCTCTTCCCACAGGCGCAACCGAGCATCTCTGTCAGGCAGCGGGGATGCCCGGGCCAAGATGATTTCGCTCCATGCGGGCTTATTACACCGAGCTGTGGAGACAAGCTCAGGCAAGCAGCAGCCGCATCCCGCAGACCCGACTCTGACTTCCCAAAGAATGCTGTGCTTTCCCAGACGTGATGCCCGGGCAAAGAGGCTTTCGCTGTATGCGGGTTTCTCCCAAAGTGCTGCGGACACTAGGCTAAGGCAACCAGCACGAGCAGCCAAGAGACTGCTATGATTTCGCAGAGGTTTTAAGCTTGCTGCGAACCGCACTTCGCTGCTGCTTCCTCAGCAAGACTTTGGGCGTTCGCTCTGTCGCGTCAGGGATTAAGAGCTGCGGGAGAGCTGGTGCCTCTTGGGCCTTGCTTCCCGGGCTCCATGTTTGCGTCTTGGTTTCACCGTGCCATGCCGAAATAAGCAGATCCAGTCACAACCCTGCAGTGGCATGCGTGGCCTAGGATGGCACTCTATGCACACTACTATCTCCCGGTGTAGGCCGGTGCTCTGCCGCTCAGGTGGACTCGGCGACAAGGTCAGTGCCTTCCCCACGGGAGAGGAGAGGCGACAGGATCTCTGCACACCACTCGTGCACTGGGATGGGGAGCAGTGAGGGTCTCTCCCCACTCCTTCCCCGGACATCCCGTGCATCCGCGAACGCTTTCACATCTTGGAGGAAGACGGCATCTGACTGCCCGTTCTTTCAGGGAGCTACTTCTGCGAGATCAGGGTAGGCGCCTGGTGGCAAGCGCATGTCTGCGTCTGGGATAGTTGGCCAGGAACTGCTTTCCCCTTGGGCCCAGGGGCCCAGGACAGGCATGCCTTCTGCTCAGACTCCTTCCTCTAGTGGAGGAAGCGCCCATGCCCTAGTCTTCCCTTCGTGTCTCCTTCTCACCAGGGTTCCGTCTCTCCGCACAGAGAGCGGGTGACACTAGTCTTACCACCGACCCGCTGTTGCTGACAGGGCTGGCTCTCCTGCTTGCTACCGTTTCCGACAACAAGGCCTACTCCTCTTCCCCGGGGCAGCGTGCTGCACCTTCCGCAGACATGCTCCTGGAGAACGCAGTGAGAGATGTGTCCCTTTCCTTAAGGCTCTTCCCACAGTCGCAACCATGCTTCTCTCTCAGGCAGAGGGGATGCACGGGCAAACAGGATTTCGCTCCATGAGGGTCTATTACACGGTGCTGTGGTGACTAGCTCAGGCAAGCAACCGCAGCCTCCCACAGACCCGACTCTGATTTTCCAAAGAATGCTGTGCTATCCCAGACGTGATACCCGGGCAAAGAGGCTTTCGCTGTATGCGGGTTTCTCCCACCTTGCTGCGAATACTAGGCTAAGGCAAGCAGCAACAGAAGCCAGCGGAACCGACTCTGATTTCTCAGCAAATGCTGGGCTTTCGCAGAGGCTTTGGGCTTGGAGCCAACAGCACTTCGTCGCTGCTTCCTCAGCAAAGCTTTGGGCGTTCGCTCTTGGGCATCAGGAAAGAAGAGTTGCGGGAGAACTGGTTTCTCTTTGGCTTTGCTTTCCCGGGCTCCATTTTCGCGTCCTGGGTTCAAATTGTCAAGGCAAAATAAGCAGACAGCCTCCAACCTGCAGCAGAGTGCGTGGCCTAGGATGGCACTCTTTGCACACTACCATCACCTGGCGTAGGCGAGGCTTGGCATTTTGCACTGGCGCTAAGGCGGACTCGGGGACAAGTTCTGGGCCTTCCCCACAGGAGAGGAGAGGTGACAGAATCTTTGCACACCAACCGTGCACTCGGATCGGGGGGCTGTTGGGGACTTTCCCCACTCCTTCCCCGGACATCCCGTGCATCCGCGAACCCTTTCACATCTTGGAGGAAGACGGCATCTGACTGCCCGTTTTTTAAGGAATGTACTTCTGTGAGTTCAGGGTAGGTGCCTGGTCACAAACTCATATCTGCACCTTGGACAGGTGACCAAGCAGCTGCTTTCCCCTTGGGCCCAGGGGCCCAGGACAGGCATGACTTCTGCCCAGGCTCCTTATCAGAGTGCAGCAAGCGCCCCATGTCTAGACTTCCACTAGTGTCTCCTCAGTCATGTTTCCGTCTCTCCGCACAGAGAGCTGGTGACACTTGTCTTACCACCAACCCACTGTTTCAGACAGGGCCGGCACTCCTGTTTGCGACCGTTTCCGACAACAAGGCCATCGACCCCTCATCCCTGGGGCAGCGTGCTGCACTTTCCCAGACATGTTACTGGGGAGCGCAGTGACAGACGTGTCCCTTTCCTTAAGGCTCTTCCCACAGGCGCAACCGAGCATCTCTGTCAGGCAGCGGGGATGCCCGGGCCAAGATGATTTCGCTCCATGCGGGCTTATTACACCGAGCTGTGGAGACAAGCTCAGGCAAGCAGCAACCGCATCCCGCAGACCCGACTCTGACTTCCCAAAGAATGCTGTGCTTTCCCAGACGTGATGCCCGGGCAAAGAGGCTTTCGCTGTATGCGGGTTTCTCCCAAAGTGCTGCGGACACTAGGCTAAGGCAACCAGCACGAGCAGCCAAGAGACTGCTATGATTTCGCAGAGGTTTTAAGCTTGCTGCGAACCGCACTTCGCTGCTGCTTCCTCAGCAAGACTTTGGGCGTTCGCTCTGTCGCGTCAGGGATTAAGAGCTGCGGGAGAGCTGGTGCCTCTTGGGCCTTGCTTCCCGGGCTCCATGTTTGCGTCTTGGTTTCACCGTGCCATGCCGAAATAAGCAGATCCAGTCACAACCCTGCAGTGGCATGCGTGGCCTAGGATGGCACTCTATGCACACTACTATCTCCCGGTGTAGGCCGGTGCTCTGCCGCTCAGGTGGACTCGGCGACAAGGTCAGTGCCTTCCCCACGGGAGAGGAGAGGCGACAGGATCTCTGCACACCACTCGTGCACTGGGATGGGGAGCAGTGAGGGTCTCTCCCCACTCCTTCCCCGGACATCCCGTGCATCCGCGAACGCTTTCACATCTTGGAGGAAGACGGCATCTGACTGCCCGTTCTTTCAGGGAGCTACTTCTGCGAGATCAGGGTAGGCGCCTGGTGGCAAGCGCATGTCTGCGTCTGGGATAGTTGGCCAGGAACTGCTTTCCCCTTGGGCCCAGGGGCCCAGGACAGGCATGCCTTCTGCTCAGACTCCTTCCTCTAGTGGAGGAAGCGCCCATGCCCTAGTCTTCCCTTCGTGTCTCCTTCTCACCAGGGTTCCGTCTCTCCGCACAGAGAGCGGGTGACACTAGTCTTACCACCGACCCGCTGTTGCTGACAGGGCTGGCTCTCCTGCTTGCTACCGTTTCCGACAACAAGGCCTACTCCTCTTCCCCGGGGCAGCGTGCTGCACCTTCCGCAGACATGCTCCTGGAGAACGCAGTGAGAGATGTGTCCCTTTCCTTAAGGCTCTTCCCACAGTCGCAACCATGCTTCTCTCTCAGGCAGAGGGGATGCACGGGCAAACAGGATTTCGCTCCATGAGGGTCTATTACACGGTGCTGTGGTGACTAGCTCAGGCAAGCAACCGCAGCCTCCCACAGACCCGACTCTGATTTTCCAAAGAATGCTGTGCTATCCCAGACGTGATACCCGGGCAAAGAGGCTTTCGCTGTATGCGGGTTTCTCCCACCTTGCTGCGAATACTAGGCTAAGGCAAGCAGCAACAGAAGCCAGCGGAACCGACTCTGATTTCTCAGCAAATGCTGGGCTTTCGCAGAGGCTTTGGGCTTGGAGCCAACAGCACTTCGTCGCTGCTTCCTCAGCAAAGCTTTGGGCGTTCGCTCTTGGGCATCAGGAAAGAAGAGTTGCGGGAGAACTGGTTTCTCTATGGCTTTGCTCTCCCGGGCTCCATTTTCGCGTCCTGGGTTCAAATTGTCAAGGCAAAATAAGCAGACAGCCTCCAACCTGCAGCAGAGTGCGTGGCCTAGGATGGCACTCTTTGCACACTACCATCACCTGGCGTAGGCGAGGCTTGGCATTTTGCACTGGCGCTAAGGCGGACTCGGGGACAAGTTCTGGGCCTTCCCCACAGGAGAGGAGAGGTGACAGAATCTTTGCACACCAACCGTGCACTCGGATCGGGGGGCTGTTGGGGACTTTCCCCACTCCTTCCCCGGACATCCCGTGCATCCGCGAACCCTTTCACATCTTGGAGGAAGACGGCATCTGACTGCCCGTTTTTTCAGGAATGTACTTCTGTGAGTTCAGGGTAGGTGCCTGGTCACAAACTCATATCTGCACCTTGGACAGGTGACCAAGCAGCTGCTTTCCCCTTGGGCCCAGGGGCCCAGGACAGGCATGACTTCTGCCCAGGCTCCTTATCAGAGTGCAGCAAGCGCCCCATGTCTAGACTTCCACTAGTGTCTCCTCAGTCATGTTTCCGTCTCTCCGCACAGAGAGCTGGTGACACTTGTCTTACCACCAACCCACTGTTTCAGACAGGGCCGGCACTCCTGTTTGCGACCGTTTCCGACAACAAGGCCATCGACCCCTCATCCCTGGGGCAGCGTGCTGCACTTTCCCAGACATGTTCCTGGGGAGCGCAGTGACAGACGTGTCCCTTTCCTTAAGGCTCTTCCCACAGGCGCAACCGAGCATCTCTGTCAGGCAGCGGGGATGCCCGGGCCAAGATGATTTCGCTCCATGCGGGCTTATTACACCGAGCTGTGGAGACAAGCTCAGGCAAGCAGCAGCCGCATCCCGCAGACCCGACTCTGACTTCCCAAAGAATGCTGTGCTTTCCCAGACGTGATGCCCGGGCAAAGAGGCTTTCGCTGTATGCGGGTTTCTCCCAAAGTGCTGCGGACACTAGGCTAAGGCAACCAGCACGAGCAGCCAAGAGACTGCTATGATTTCGCAGAGGTTTTAAGCTTGCTGCGAACCGCACTTCGCTGCTGCTTCCTCAGCAAGACTTTGGGCGTTCGCTCTGTCGCGTCAGGGATTAAGAGCTGCGGGAGAGCTGGTGCCTCTTGGGCCTTGCTTCCCGGGCTCCATGTTTGCGTCTTGGTTTCACCGTGCCATGCCGAAATAAGCAGATCCAGTCACAACCCTGCAGTGGCATGCGTGGCCTAGGATGGCACTCTATGCACACTACTATCTCCCGGTGTAGGCCGGTGCTCTGCCGCTCAGGTGGACTCGGCGACAAGGTCAGTGCCTTCCCCACGGGAGAGGAGAGGCGACAGGATCTCTGCACACCACTCGTGCACTGGGATGGGGAGCAGTGAGGGTCTCTCCCCACTCCTTCCCCGGACATCCCGTGCATCCGCGAACGCTTTCACATCTTGGAGGAAGACGGCATCTGACTGCCCGTTCTTTCAGGGAGCTACTTCTGCGAGATCAGGGTAGGCGCCTGGTGGCAAGCGCATGTCTGCGTCTGGGATAGTTGGCCAGGAACTGCTTTCCCCTTGGGCCCAGGGGCCCAGGACAGGCATGCCTTCTGCTCAGACTCCTTCCTCTAGTGGAGGAAGCGCCCATGCCCTAGTCTTCCCTTCGTGTCTCCTTCTCACCAGGGTTCCGTCTCTCCGCACAGAGAGCGGGTGACACTAGTCTTACCACCGACCCGCTGTTGCTGACAGGGCTGGCTCTCCTGCTTGCTACCGTTTCCGACAACAAGGCCTACTCCTCTTCCCCGGGGCAGCGTGCTGCACCTTCCGCAGACATGCTCCTGGAGAACGCAGTGAGAGATGTGTCCCTTTCCTTAAGGCTCTTCCCACAGTCGCAACCATGCTTCTCTCTCAGGCAGAGGGGATGCACGGGCAAACAGGATTTCGCTCCATGAGGGTCTATTACACGGTGCTGTGGTGACTAGCTCAGGCAAGCAACCGCAGCCTCCCACAGACCCGACTCTGATTTTCCAAAGAATGCTGTGCTATCCCAGACGTGATACCCGGGCAAAGAGGCTTTCGCTGTATGCGGGTTTCTCCCACCTTGCTGCGAATACTAGGCTAAGGCAAGCAGCAACAGAAGCCAGCGGAACCGACTCTGATTTCTCAGCAAATGCTGGGCTTTCGCACAGGCTTTGGGCTTGGAGCCAACAGCACTTCGTCGCTGCTTCCTCAGCAAAGCTTTGGGCGTTCGCTCTTGGGCATCAGGAAAGAAGAGTTGCGGGAGAACTGGTTTCTCTTTGGCTTTGCTTTCCCGGGCTCCATTTTCGCGTCCTGGGTTCAAATTGTCAAGGCAAAATAAGCAGACAGCCTCCAACCTGCAGCAGAGTGCGTGGCCTAGGATGGCACTCTTTGCACACTACCATCACCTGGCGTAGGCGAGGCTTGGCATTTTGCACTGGCGCTAAGGCGGACTCGGGGACAAGTTCTGGGCCTTCCCCACAGGAGAGGAGAGGTGACAGAATCTTTGCACACCAACCGTGCACTCGGATCGGGGGGCTGTTGGGGACTTTCCCCACTCCTTCCCCGGACATCCCGTGCATCCGCGAACCCTTTCACATCTTGGAGGAAGACGGCATCTGACTGCCCGTTTTTTCAGGAATGTACTTCTGTGAGTTCAGGGTAGGTGCCTGGTCACAAACTCATATCTGCACCTTGGACAGGTGACCAAGCAGCAGCTTTCCCCTTGGGCCCAGGGGCCCAGGACAGGCATGACTTCTGCCCAGGCTCCTTATCAGAGTGCAGCAAGCGCCCCATGTCTAGACTTCCACTAGTGTCTCCTCAGTCATGTTTCCGTCTCTCCGCACAGAGAGCTGGTGACACTTGTCTTACCACCAACCCACTGTTTCAGACAGGGCCGGCACTCCTGTTTGCGACCGTTTCCGACAACAAGGCCATCGACCCCTCATCCCTGGGGCAGCGTGCTGCACTTTCCCAGACATGTTCCTGGGGAGCGCAGTGACAGACGTGTCCCTTTCCTTAAGGCTCTTCCCACAGGCGCAACCGAGCATCTCTGTCAGGCAGCGGGGATGCCCGGGCCAAGATGATTTCGCTCCATGCGGGCTTATTACACCGAGCTGTGGAGACAAGCTCAGGCAAGCAGCAGCCGCATCCCGCAGACCCGACTCTGACTTCCCAAAGAATGCTGTGCTTTCCCAGACGTGATGCCCGGGCAAAGAGGCTTTCGCTGTATGCGGGTTTCTCCCAAAGTGCTGCGGACACTAGGCTAAGGCAACCAGCACGAGCAGCCAAGAGACTGCTATGATTTCGCAGAGGTTTTAAGCTTGCTGCGAACCGCACTTCGCTGCTGCTTCCTCAGCAAGACTTTGGGCGTTCGCTCTGTCGCGTCAGGGATTAAGAGCTGCGGGAGAGCTGGTGCCTCTTGGGCCTTGCTTCCCGGGCTCCATGTTTGCGTCTTGGTTTCACCGTGCCATGCCGAAATAAGCAGATCCAGTCACAACCCTGCAGTGGCATGCGTGGCCTAGGATGGCACTCTATGCACACTACTATCTCCCGGTGTAGGCCGGTGCTCTGCCGCTCAGGTGGACTCGGCGACAAGGTCAGTGCCTTCCCCACGGGAGAGGAGAGGCGACAGGATCTCTGCACACCACTCGTGCACTGGGATGGGGAGCAGTGAGGGTCTCTCCCCACTCCTTCCCCGGACATCCCGTGCATCCGCGAACGCTTTCACATCTTGGAGGAAGACGGCATCTGACTGCCCGTTCTTTCAGGGAGCTACTTCTGCGAGATCAGGGTAGGCGCCTGGTGGCAAGCGCATGTCTGCGTCTGGGATAGTTGGCCAGGAACTGCTTTCCCCTTGGGCCCAGGGGCCCAGGACAGGCATGCCTTCTGCTCAGACTCCTTCCTCTAGTGGAGGAAGCGCCCATGCCCTAGTCTTCCCTTCGTGTCTCCTTCTCACCAGGGTTCCGTCTCTCCGCACAGAGAGCGGGTGACACTAGTCTTACCACCGACCCGCTGTTGCTGACAGGGCTGGCTCTCCTGCTTGCTACCGTTTCCGACAACAAGGCCTACTCCTCTTCCCCGGGGCAGCGTGCTGCACCTTCCGCAGACATGCTCCTGGAGAACGCAGTGAGAGATGTGTCCCTTTCCTTAAGGCTCTTCCCACAGTCGCAACCATGCTTCTCTCTCAGGCAGAGGGGATGCACGGGCAAACAGGATTTCGCTCCATGAGGGTCTATTACACGGTGCTGTGGTGACTAGCTCAGGCAAGCAACCGCAGCCTCCCACAGACCCGACTATGATTTTCCAAAGAATGCTGTGCTATCCCAGACGTGATACCCGGGCAAAGAGGCTTTCGCTGTATGCGGGTTTCTCCCACCTTGCTGCGAATACTAGGCTAAGGCAAGCAGCAACAGAAGCCAGCGGAACCGACTCTGATTTCTCAGCAAATGCTGGGCTTTCGCAGAGGCTTTGGGCTTGGAGCCAACAGCACTTCGTCGCTGCTTCCTCAGCAAAGCTTTGGGCGTTCGCTCTTGGGCATCGGGAAAGAAGAGTTGCGGGAGAACTGGTTTCTCTATGGCTTTGCTCTCCCGGGCTCCATTTTCGCGTCCTGGGTTCAAATTGTCAAGGCAAAATAAGCAGACAGCCTCCAACCTGCAGCAGAGTGCGTGGCCTAGGATGGCACTCTTTGCACACTACCATCACCTGGCGTAGGCGAGGCTTGGCATTTTGCACTGGCGCTAAGGCGGACTCGGGGACAAGTTCTGGGCCTTCCCCACAGGAGAGGAGAGGTGACAGAATCTTTGCACACCAACCGTGCACTCGGATCGGGGGGCTGTTGGGGACTTTCCCCACTCCTTCCCCGGACATCCCGTGCATCCGCGAACCCTTTCACATCTTGGAGGAAGACGGCATCTGACTGCCCGTTTTTTCAGGAAT
Source organism: Mustela lutreola (assembly GCF_030435805.1). NCBI lineage: Eukaryota > Metazoa > Chordata > Mammalia > Carnivora > Mustelidae > Mustela > Mustela lutreola. The sequence goes on along the minus strand of NC_081308.1, from coordinate 50,939,678 downwards.
GTACTTCTGTGAGTTCAGGGTAGGTGCCTGGTCACAAACTCATATCTGCACCTTGGACAGGTGACCAAGCAGCTGCTTTCCCCTTGGGCCCAGGGGCCCAGGACAGGCATGACTTCTGCCCAGGCTCCTTATCAGAGTGCAGCAAGCGCCCCATGTCTAGACTTCCACTAGTGTCTCCTCAGTCATGTTTCCGTCTCTCCGCACAGAGAGCTGGTGACACTTGTCTTACCACCAACCCACTGTTTCAGACAGGGCCGGCACTCCTGTTTGCGACCGTTTCCGACAACAAGGCCATCGACCCCTCATCCCTGGGGCAGCGTGCTGCACTTTCCCAGACATGTTCCTGGGGAGCGCAGTGACAGACGTGTCCCTTTCCTTAAGGCTCTTCCCACAGGCGCAACCGAGCATCTCTGTCAGGCAGCGGGGATGCCCGGGCCAAGATGATTTCGCTCCATGCGGGCTTATTACACCGAGCTGTGGAGACAAGCTCAGGCAAGCAGCAGCCGCATCCCGCAGACCCGACTCTGACTTCCCAAAGAATGCTGTGCTTTCCCAGACGTGATGCCCGGGCAAAGAGGCTTTCGCTGTATGCGGGTTTCTCCCAAAGTGCTGCGGACACTAGGCTAAGGCAACCAGCACGAGCAGCCAAGAGACTGCTATGATTTCGCAGAGGTTTTAAGCTTGCTGCGAACCGCACTTCGCTGCTGCTTCCTCAGCAAGACTTTGGGCGTTCGCTCTGTCGCGTCAGGGATTAAGAGCTGCGGGAGAGCTGGTGCCTCTTGGGCCTTGCTTCCCGGGCTCCATGTTTGCGTCTTGGTTTCACCGTGCCATGCCGAAATAAGCAGATCCAGTCACAACCCTGCAGTGGCATGCGTGGCCTAGGATGGCACTCTATGCACACTACTATCTCCCGGTGTAGGCCGGTGCTCTGCCGCTCAGGTGGACTCGGCGACAAGGTCAGTGCCTTCCCCACGGGAGAGGAGAGGCGACAGGATCTCTGCACACCACTCGTGCACTGGGATGGGGAGCAGTGAGGGTCTCTCCCCACTCCTTCCCCGGACATCCCGTGCATCCGCGAACGCTTTCACATCTTGGAGGAAGACGGCATCTGACTGCCCGTTCTTTCAGGGAGCTACTTCTGCGAGATCAGGGTAGGCGCCTGGTGGCAAGCGCATGTCTGCGTCTGGGATAGTTGGCCAGGAACTGCTTTCCCCTTGGGCCCAGGGGCCCAGGACAGGCATGCCTTCTGCTCAGACTCCTTCCTCTAGTGGAGGAAGTGCCCATGCCCTAGTCTTCCCTTCGTGTCTCCTTCTCACCAGGGTTCCGTCTCTCCGCACAGAGAGCGGGTGACACTAGTCTTACCACCGACCCGCTGTTGCTGACAGGGCTGGCTCTCCTGCTTGCTACCGTTTCCGACAACAAGGCCTACTCCTCTTCCCCGGGGCAGCGTGCTGCACCTTCCGCAGACATGCTCCTGGAGAACGCAGTGAGAGATGTGTCCCTTTCCTTAAGGCTCTTCCCACAGTCGCAACCATGCTTCTCTCTCAGGCAGAGGGGATGCACGGGCAAACAGGATTTCGCTCCATGAGGGTCTATTACACGGTGCTGTGGTGACTAGCTCAGGCAAGCAACCGCAGCCTCCCACAGACCCGACTCTGATTTTCCAAAGAATGCTGTGCTATCCCAGACGTGATACCCGGGCAAAGAGGCTTTCGCTGTATGCGGGTTTCTCCCACCTTGCTGCGAATACTAGGCTAAGGCAAGCAGCAACAGAAGCCAGCGGAACCGACTCTGATTTCTCAGCAAATGCTGGGCTTTCGCAGAGGCTTTGGGCTTGGAGCCAACAGCACTTCGTCGCTGCTTCCTCAGCAAAGCTTTGGGCGTTCGCTCTTGGGCATCAGGAAAGAAGAGTTGCGGGAGAACTGGTTTCTCTTTGGCTTTGCTCTCCCGGGCTCCATTTTCGCGTCCTGGGTTCAAATTGTCAAGGCAAAATAAGCAGACAGCCTCCAACCTGCAGCAGAGTGCGTGGCCTAGGATGGCACTCTTTGCACACTACCATCACCTGGCGTAGGCGAGGCTTGGCATTTTGCACTGGCGCTAAGGCGGACTCGGGGACAAGTTCTGGGCCTTCCCCACAGGAGAGGAGAGGTGACAGAATCTTTGCACACCAACCGTGCACTCGGATCGGGGGGCTGTTGGGGACTTTCCCCACTCCTTCCCCGGACATCCCGTGCATCCGCGAACCCTTTCACATCTTGGAGGAAGACGGCATCTGACTGCCCGTTTTTTCAGGAATGTACTTCTGTGAGTTCAGGGTAGGTGCCTGGTCACAAACTCATATCTGCACCTTGGACAGGTGACCAAGCAGCTGCTTTCCCCTTGGGCCCAGGGGCCCAGGACAGGCATGACTTCTGCCCAGGCTCCTTATCAGAGTGCAGCAAGCGCCCCATGTCTAGACTTCCACTAGTGTCTCCTCAGTCATGTTTCCGTCTCTCCGCACAGAGAGCTGGTGACACTTGTCTTACCACCAACCCACTGTTTCAGACAGGGCCGGCACTCCTGTTTGCGACCGTTTCCGACAACAAGGCCATCGACCCCTCATCCCTGGGGCAGCGTGCTGCACTTTCCCAGACATGTTCCTGGGGAGCGCAGTGACAGACGTGTCCCTTTCCTTAAGGCTCTTCCCACAGGCGCAACCGAGCATCTCTGTCAGGCAGCGGGGATGCCCGGGCCAAGATGATTTCGCTCCATGCGGGCTTATTACACCGAGCTGTGGAGACAAGCTCAGGCAAGCAGCAGCCGCATCCCGCAGACCCGACTCTGACTTCCCAAAGAATGCTGTGCTTTCCCAGACGTGATGCCCGGGCAAAGAGGCTTTCGCTGTATGCGGGTTTCTCCCAAAGTGCTGCGGACACTAGGCTAAGGCAACCAGCACGAGCAGCCAAGAGACTGCTATGATTTCGCAGAGGTTTTAAGCTTGCTGCGAACCGCACTTCGCTGCTGCTTCCTCAGCAAGACTTTGGGCGTTCGCTCTGTCGCGTCAGGGATTAAGAGCTGCGGGAGAGCTGGTGCCTCTTGGGCCTTGCTTCCCGGGCTCCATGTTTGCGTCTTGGTTTCACCGTGCCATGCCGAAATAAGCAGATCCAGTCACAACCCTGCAGTGGCATGCGTGGCCTAGGATGGCACTCTATGCACACTACTATCTCCCGGTGTAGGCCGGTGCTCTGCCGCTCAGGTGGACTCGGCGACAAGGTCAGTGCCTTCCCCACGGGAGAGGAGAGGCGACAGGATCTCTGCACACCACTCGTGCACTGGGATGGGGAGCAGTGAGGGTCTCTCCCCACTCCTTCCCCGGACATCCCGTGCATCCGCGAACGCTTTCACATCTTGGAGGAAGACGGCATCTGACTGCCCGTTCTTTCAGGGAGCTACTTCTGCGAGATCAGGGTAGGCGCCTGGTGGCAAGCGCATGTCTGCGTCTGGGATAGTTGGCCAGGAACTGCTTTCCCCTTGGGCCCAGGGGCCCAGGACAGGCATGCCTTCTGCTCAGACTCCTTCCTCTAGTGGAGGAAGCGCCCATGCCCTAGTCTTCCCTTCGTGTCTCCTTCTCACCAGGGTTCCGTCTCTCCGCACAGAGAGCGGGTGACACTAGTCTTACCACCGACCCGCTGTTGCTGACAGGGCTGGCTCTCCTGCTTGCTACCGTTTCCGACAACAAGGCCTACTCCTCTTCCCCGGGGCAGCGTGCTGCACCTTCCGCAGACATGCTCCTGGAGAACGCAGTGAGAGATGTGTCCCTTTCCTTAAGGCTCTTCCCACAGTCGCAACCATGCTTCTCTCTCAGGCAGAGGGGATGCACGGGCAAACAGGATTTCGCTCCATGAGGGTCTATTACACGGTGCTGTGGTGACTAGCTCAGGCAAGCAACCGCAGCCTCCCACAGACCCGACTCTGATTTTCCAAAGAATGCTGTGCTATCCCAGACGTGATACCCGGGCAAAGAGGCTTTCGCTGTATGCGGGTTTCTCCCACCTTGCTGCGAATACTAGGCTAAGGCAAGCAGCAACAGAAGCCAGCGGAACCGACTCTGATTTCTCAGCAAATGCTGGGCTTTCGCAGAGGCTTTGGGCTTGGAGCCAACAGCACTTCGTCGCTGCTTCCTCAGCAAAGCTTTGGGCGTTCGCTCTTGGGCATCAGGAAAGAAGAGTTGCGGGAGAACTGGTTTCTCTTTGGCTTTGCTCTCCCGGGCTCCATTTTCGCGTCCTGGGTTCAAATTGTCAAGGCAAAATAAGCAGACAGCCTCCAACCTGCAGCAGAGTGCGTGGCCTAGGATGGCACTCTTTGCACACTACCATCACCTGGCGTAGGCGAGGCTTGGCATTTTGCACTGGCGCTAAGGCGGACTCGGGGACAAGTTCTGGGCCTTCCCCACAGGAGAGGAGAGGTGACAGAATCTTTGCACACCAACCGTGCACTCGGATCGGGGGGCTGTTGGGGACTTTCCCCACTCCTTCCCCGGACATCCCGTGCATCCGCGAACCCTTTCACATCTTGGAGGAAGACGGCATCTGACTGCCCGTTTTTTCAGGAATGTACTTCTGTGAGTTCAGGGTAGGTGCCTGGTCACAAACTCATATCTGCACCTTGGACAGGTGACCAAGCAGCTGCTTTCCCCTTGGGCCCAGGGGCCCAGGACAGGCATGACTTCTGCCCAGGCTCCTTATCAGAGTGCAGCAAGCGCCCCATGTCTAGACTTCCACTAGTGTCTCCTCAGTCATGTTTCCGTCTCTCCGCACAGAGAGCTGGTGACACTTGTCTTACCACCAACCCACTGTTTCAGACAGGGCCGGCACTCCTGTTTGCGACCGTTTCCGACAACAAGGCCATCGACCCCTCATCCCTGGGGCAGCGTGCTGCACTTTCCCAGACATGTTCCTGGGGAGCGCAGTGACAGACGTGTCCCTTTCCTTAAGGCTCTTCCCACAGGCGCAACCGAGCATCTCTGTCAGGCAGCGGGGATGCCCGGGCCAAGATGATTTCGCTCCATGCGGGCTTATTACACCGAGCTGTGGAGACAAGCTCAGGCAAGCAGCAGCCGCATCCCGCAGACCCGACTCTGACTTCCCAAAGAATGCTGTGCTTTCCCAGACGTGATGCCCGGGCAAAGAGGCTTTCGCTGTATGCGGGTTTCTCCCAAAGTGCTGCGGACACTAGGCTAAGGCAACCAGCACGAGCAGCCAAGAGACTGCTATGATTTCGCAGAGGTTTTAAGCTTGCTGCGAACCGCACTTCGCTGCTGCTTCCTCAGCAAGACTTTGGGCGTTCGCTCTGTCGCGTCAGGGATTAAGAGCTGCGGGAGAGCTGGTGCCTCTTGGGCCTTGCTTCCCGGGCTCCATGTTTGCGTCTTGGTTTCACCGTGCCATGCCGAAATAAGCAGATCCAGTCACAACCCTGCAGTGGCATGCGTGGCCTAGGATGGCACTCTATGCACACTACTATCTCCCGGTGTAGGCCGGTGCTCTGCCGCTCAGGTGGACTCGGCGACAAGGTCAGTGCCTTCCCCACGGGAGAGGAGAGGCGACAGGATCTCTGCACACCACTCGTGCACTGGGATGGGGAGCAGTGAGGGTCTCTCCCCACTCCTTCCCCGGACATCCCGTGCATCCGCGAACGCTTTCACATCTTGGAGGAAGACGGCATCTGACTGCCCGTTCTTTCAGGGAGCTACTTCTGCGAGATCAGGGTAGGCGCCTGGTGGCAAGCGCATGTCTGCGTCTGGGATAGTTGGCCAGGAACTGCTTTCCCCTTGGGCCCAGGGGCCCAGGACAGGCATGCCTTCTGCTCAGACTCCTTCCTCTAGTGGAGGAAGCGCCCATGCCCTAGTCTTCCCTTCGTGTCTCCTTCTCACCAGGGTTCCGTCTCTCCGCACAGAGAGCGGGTGACACTAGTCTTACCACCGACCCGCTGTTGCTGACAGGGCTGGCTCTCCTGCTTGCTACCGTTTCCGACAACAAGGCCTACTCCTCTTCCCCGGGGCAGCGTGCTGCACCTTCCGCAGACATGCTCCTGGAGAACGCAGTGAGAGATGTGTCCCTTTCCTTAAGGCTCTTCCCACAGTCGCAACCATGCTTCTCTCTCAGGCAGAGGGGATGCACGGGCAAACAGGATTTCGCTCCATGAGGGTCTATTACACGGTGCTGTGGTGACTAGCTCAGGCAAGCAACCGCAGCCTCCCACAGACCCGACTCTGATTTTCCAAAGAATGCTGTGCTATCCCAGACGTGATACCCGGGCAAAGAGGCTTTCGCTGTATGCGGGTTTCTCCCACCTTGCTGCGAATACTAGGCTAAGGCAAGCAGCAACAGAAGCCAGCGGAACCGACTCTGATTTCTCAGCAAATGCTGGGCTTTCGCAGAGGCTTTGGGCTTGGAGCCAACAGCACTTCGTCGCTGCTTCCTCAGCAAAGCTTTGGGCGTTCGCTCTTGGGCATCAGGAAAGAAGAGTTGCGGGAGAACTGGTTTCTCTTTGGCTTTGCTCTCCCGGGCTCCATTTTCGCGTCCTGGGTTCAAATTGTCAAGGCAAAATAAGCAGACAGCCTCCAACCTGCAGCAGAGTGCGTGGCCTAGGATGGCACTCTTTGCACACTACCATCACCTGGCGTAGGCGAGGCTTGGCATTTTGCACTGGCGCTAAGGCGGACTCGGGGACAAGTTCTGGGCCTTCCCCACAGGAGAGGAGAGGTGACAGAATCTTTGCACACCAACCGTGCACTCGGATCGGGGGGCTGTTGGGGACTTTCCCCACTCCTTCCCCGGACATCCCGTGCATCCGCGAACCCTTTCACATCTTGGAGGAAGACGGCATCTGACTGCCCGTTTTTTCAGGAATGTACTTCTGTGAGTTCAGGGTAGGTGCCTGGTCACAAACTCATATCTGCACCTTGGACAGGTGACCAAGCAGCTGCTTTCCCCTTGGGCCCAGGGGCCCAGGACAGGCATGACTTCTGCCCAGGCTCCTTATCAGAGTGCAGCAAGCGCCCCATGTCTAGACTTCCACTAGTGTCTCCTCAGTCATGTTTCCGTCTCTCCGCACAGAGAGCTGGTGACACTTGTCTTACCACCAACCCACTGTTTCAGACAGGGCCGGCACTCCTGTTTGCGACCGTTTCCGACAACAAGGCCATCGACCCCTCATCCCTGGGGCAGCGTGCTGCACTTTCCCAGACATGTTCCTGGGGAGCGCAGTGACAGACGTGTCCCTTTCCTTAAGGCTCTTCCCACAGGCGCAACCGAGCATCTCTGTCAGGCAGCGGGGATGCCCGGGCCAAGATGATTTCGCTCCATGCGGGCTTATTACACCGAGCTGTGGAGACAAGCTCAGGCAAGCAGCAGCCGCATCCCGCAGACCCGACTCTGACTTCCCAAAGAATGCTGTGCTTTCCCAGACGTGATGCCCGGGCAAAGAGGCTTTCGCTGTATGCGGGTTTCTCCCAAAGTGCTGCGGACACTAGGCTAAGGCAACCAGCACGAGCAGCCAAGAGACTGCTATGATTTCGCAGAGGTTTTAAGCTTGCTGCGAACCGCACTTCGCTGCTGCTTCCTCAGCAAGACTTTGGGCGTTCGCTCTGTCGCGTCAGGGATTAAGAGCTGCGGGAGAGCTGGTGCCTCTTGGGCCTTGCTTCCCGGGCTCCATGTTTGCGTCTTGGTTTCACCGTGCCATGCCGAAATAAGCAGATCCAGTCACAACCCTGCAGTGGCATGCGTGGCCTAGGATGGCACTCTATGCACACTACTATCTCCCGGTGTAGGCCGGTGCTCTGCCGCTCAGGTGGACTCGGCGACAAGGTCAGTGCCTTCCCCACGGGAGAGGAGAGGCGACAGGATCTCTGCACACCACTCGTGCACTGGGATGGGGAGCAGTGAGGGTCTCTCCCCACTCCTTCCCCGGACATCCCGTGCATCCGCGAACGCTTTCACATCTTGGAGGAAGACGGCATCTGACTGCCCGTTCTTTCAGGGAGCTACTTCTGCGAGATCAGGGTAGGCGCCTGGTGGCAAGCGCATGTCTGCGTCTGGGATAGTTGGCCAGGAACTGCTTTCCCCTTGGGCCCAGGGGCCCAGGACAGGCATGCCTTCTGCTCAGACTCCTTCCTCTAGTGGAGGAAGCGCCCATGCCCTAGTCTTCCCTTCGTGTCTCCTTCTCACCAGGGTTCCGTCTCTCCGCACAGAGAGCGGGTGACACTAGTCTTACCACCGACCCGCTGTTGCTGACAGGGCTGGCTCTCCTGCTTGCTACCGTTTCCGACAACAAGGCCTACTCCTCTTCCCCGGGGCAGCGTGCTGCACCTTCCGCAGACATGCTCCTGGAGAACGCAGTGAGAGATGTGTCCCTTTCCTTAAGGCTCTTCCCACAGTCGCAACCATGCTTCTCTCTCAGGCAGAGGGGATGCACGGGCAAACAGGATTTCGCTCCATGAGGGTCTATTACACGGTGCTGTGGTGACTAGCTCAGGCAAGCAACCGCAGCCTCCCACAGACCCGACTCTGATTTTCCAAAGAATGCTGTGCTATCCCAGACGTGATACCCGGGCAAAGAGGCTTTCGCTGTATGCGGGTTTCTCCCACCTTGCTGCGAATACTAGGCTAAGGCAAGCAGCAACAGAAGCCAGCGGAACCGACTCTGATTTCTCAGCAAATGCTGGGCTTTCGCAGAGGCTTTGGGCTTGGAGCCAACAGCACTTCGTCGCTGCTTCCTCAGCAAAGCTTTGGGCGTTCGCTCTTGGGCATCGGGAAAGAAGAGTTGCGGGAGAACTGGTTTCTCTTTGGCTTTGCTTTCCCGGGCTCCATTTTCGCGTCCTGGGTTCAAATTGTCAAGGCAAAATAAGCAGACAGCCTCCAACCTGCAGCAGAGTGCGTGGCCTAGGATGGCACTCTTTGCACACTACCATCACCTGGCGTAGGCGAGGCTTGGCATTTTGCACTGGCGCTAAGGCGGACTCGGGGACAAGTTCTGGGCCTTCCCCACAGGAGAGGAGAGGTGACAGAATCTTTGCACACCAACCGTGCACTCGGATCGGGGGGCTGTTGGGGACTTTCCCCACTCCTTCCCCGGACATCCCGTGCATCCGCGAACCCTTTCACATCTTGGAGGAAGACGGCATCTGACTGCCCGTTTTTTCAGGAATGTACTTCTGTGAGTTCAGGGTAGGTGCCTGGTCACAAACTCATATCTGCACCTTGGACAGGTGACCAAGCAGCTGCTTTCCCCTTGGGCCCAGGGGCCCAGGACAGGCATGACTTCTGCCCAGGCTCCTTATCAGAGTGCAGCAAGCGCCCCATGTCTAGACTTCCACTAGTGTCTCCTCAGTCATGTTTCCGTCTCTCCGCACAGAGAGCTGGTGACACTTGTCTTACCACCAACCCACTGTTTCAGACAGGGCCGGCACTCCTGTTTGCGACCGTTTCCGACAACAAGGCCATCGACCCCTCATCCCTGGGGCAGCGTGCTGCACTTTCCCAGACATGTTCCTGGGGAGCGCAGTGACAGACGTGTCCCTTTCCTTAAGGCTCTTCCCACAGGCGCAACCGAGCATCTCTGTCAGGCAGCGGGGATGCCCGGGCCAAGATGATTTCGCTCCATGCGGGCTTATTACACCGAGCTGTGGAGACAAGCTCAGGCAAGCAGCAGCCGCATCCCGCAGACCCGACTCTGACTTCCCAAAGAATGCTGTGCTTTCCCAGACGTGATGCCCGGGCAAAGAGGCTTTCGCTGTATGCGGGTTTCTCCCAAAGTGCTGCGGACACTAGGCTAAGGCAACCAGCACGAGCAGCCAAGAGACTGCTATGATTTCGCAGAGGTTTTAAGCTTGCTGCGAACCGCACTTCGCTGCTGCTTCCTCAGCAAGACTTTGGGCGTTCGCTCTGTCGCGTCAGGGATTAAGAGCTGCGGGAGAGCTGGTGCCTCTTGGGCCTTGCTTCCCGGGCTCCATGTTTGCGTCTTGGTTTCACCGTGCCATGCCGAAATAAGCAGATCCAGTCACAACCCTGCAGTGGCATGCGTGGCCTAGGATGGCACTCTATGCACACTACTATCTCCCGGTGTAGGCCGGTGCTCTGCCGCTCAGGTGGACTCGGCGACAAGGTCAGTGCCTTCCCCACGGGAGAGGAGAGGCGACAGGATCTCTGCACACCACTCGTGCACTGGGATGGGGAGCAGTGAGGGTCTCTCCCCACTCCTTCCCCGGACATCCCGTGCGTCCGCGAACGCTTTCACATCTTGGAGGAAGACGGCATCTGACTGCCCGTTCTTTCAGGGAGCTACTTCTGCGAGATCAGGGTAGGCGCCTGGTGGCAAGCGCATGTCTGCGTCTGGGATAGTTGGCCAGGAACTGCTTTCCCCTTGGGCCCAGGGGCCCAGGACAGGCATGCCTTCTGCTCAGACTCCTTCCTCTAGTGGAGGAAGCGCCCATGCCCTAGTCTTCCCTTCGTGTCTCCTTCTCACCAGGGTTCCGTCTCTCCGCACAGAGAGCGGGTGACACTAGTCTTACCACCGACCCGCTGTTGCTGACAGGGCTGGCTCTCCTGCTTGCTACCGTTTCCGACAACAAGGCCTACTCCTCTTCCCCGGGGCAGCGTGCTGCACCTTCCGCAGACATGCTCCTGGAGAACGCAGTGAGAGATGTGTCCCTTTCCTTAAGGCTCTTCCCACAGTCGCAACCATGCTTCTCTCTCAGGCAGAGGGGATGCACGGGCAAACAGGATTTCGCTCCATGAGGGTCTATTACACGGTGCTGTGGTGACTAGCTCAGGCAAGCAACCGCAGCCTCCCACAGACCCGACTCTGATTTTCCAAAGAATGCTGTGCTATCCCAGACGTGATACCCGGGCAAAGAGGCTTTCGCTGTATGCGGGTTTCTCCCACCTTGCTGCGAATACTAGGCTAAGGCAAGCAGCAACAGAAGCCAGCGGAACCGACTCTGATTTCTCAGCAAATGCTGGGCTTTCGCAGAGGCTTTGGGCTTGGAGCCAACAGCACTTCGTCGCTGCTTCCTCAGCAAAGCTTTGGGCGTTCGCTCTTGGGCATCGGGAAAGAAGAGTTGCGGGAGAACTGGTTTCTCTTTGGCTTTGCTTTCCCGGGCTCCATTTTCGCGTCCTGGGTTCAAATTGTCAAGGCAAAATAAGCAGACAGCCTCCAACCTGCAGCAGAGTGCGTGGCCTAGGATGGCACTCTTTGCACACTACCATCACCTGGCGTAGGCGAGGCTTGGCATTTTGCACTGGCGCTAAGGCGGACTCGGGGACAAGTTCTGGGCCTTCCCCACAGGAGAGGAGAGGTGACAGAATCTTTGCACACCAACCGTGCACTCGGATCGGGGGGCTGTTGGGGACTTTCCCCACTCCTTCCCCGGACATCCCGTGCATCCGCGAACCCTTTCACATCTTGGAGGAAGACGGCATCTGACTGCCCGTTTTTTCAGGAATGTACTTCTGTGAGTTCAGGGTAGGTGCCTGGTCACAAACTCATATCTGCACCTTGGACAGGTGACCAAGCAGCTGCTTTCCCCTTGGGCC